>NC_087200.1:113553024-113605524 GCF_015104395.2 Macrobrachium nipponense | reverse complement strand
AACACTCAAAATAGTGAAAGGCACAACAAAAGTAAACAGTAACCTCTTCACATTAAACAAAAACCAGACAAGAAATAATGGATGAAAATTTGAACTGAAGGGATAAGACACAAGGAATAAACTGCCATCAGAAGTTGTAAAGAGCAACAATGTGGAAGTCTGAAAGAAAGCTAAACAAGAACATTGTCTTTGAGACATCCTAATATTTTAATTCTCTCTAGTACTGGGGGGTAGGAAGGGAGCATGGGAGCTTCCTCCCATCGCTCACACTCATTGTTGCAGGGGGAAGGCGGCTGGTTAAACACAAAGAGAGCGGGGATAGATGGCGAATCATCATGTGAACCACCAAGTTGGCTTCTCGAACTATCTTGAGGGATGGCAAAAATCTTACACCACTTGGCCATCCTACCTTCCTTGATTGGGCAGGAAAAGATGTCCTCAATGACTCTGGTGCTACAGAAGAAAGGTGTGTTGGGGGGGAGGAGGAATCAAATAAGGAAAAGGAAGGCTCAAGGTACAACTCATCAACAAAGCAATTCCCTTCTGTTTCCTTCGATTTTCCTCACAGAGACTCTTCACATTCCGTACAAATGGAGTACTTTGTGCACTCCCTTCCTTATCTACCACCACTGGTAACATATACTTGAAATACTTATCTTTTCCTGAAGAATGGTGGAATTCAGAATTCCTTTTCATGAGAACAAAAGGGGCAATTATGCGGTAAACACAAGGCAAAGAACAAGCAACAAACAAACACACTAACTGCACTAAAAACTCACAATACTACACACCAGACTTCTAGTTGTATCAGCAAAATAGAGAAAGGCTTCACAAAAGTACAGAATTTAGTTCCACACAAATGGTGAAAAAATGCAAAGCACATCAGCATAGTGTTCCACACATGCAAAAAAATAACCTTAGAAGAGCGCAGCTGGTAACTCAATTGGGTGAACTAGGCTAGTATAAGTCAGGGCAATGCCTGAAGCCTAGGCCTACCCGACAGGCTTTCATATTTTAGTCAGTGCAAGTGAGAGAGTCACAAGAATACTTCTTTCATGAACGTGTAGGTTCTTATCCCCATAGGAACGACTACATCTTGGGGTGCAAAACAACGCAGACTGGTTTATACCTCAGAGTATAAACCAGTCAGGGATATTTCATACACATAATAGTGTATAGTTTGGACTAAGCCACTCTAGGTCTGGGGAGTTTGGCAGGAGTTTAATTTCGCTTACTAAATTGAGAGGATGGAGCAGTGAATGGCCATGTGGTTGTTGAAAGCTGGAATCACTTGATTCAGATATGTATTTAGAACTAAAGGTCTAAATAAATGGGATAACATTGGGATAAGACGAGAAATGGGTCACAAAAAACATTATGCAAGAAAGCAGCATGGTATGTGCGAATGGTACAGAGGAACCCCAAACATGCAGGAGGTCTAGGCTATGATTCATGTACCAAGCAAAGGGACCAAGGTTTGACTCGTCTTGGAGAAAAGTACTTTGGAGACATGCAGATAAGCATCTTTTGTTGAAGAACTCCCTGTGTTTCTGTTGAGCTCAGCAGTAAATTGCATGTCTGACAGTTAGAAAATAATGTTGGTAGAAATCCAGGTTTTGGAAAATGAGGCCAGAGATAAGGCCAGTGAACTCAAACCTAAAGACAAAGAAAAAGTACACACACAGTGTTCATATATGTATACACACAAACACACAGATATACATATATATTAAATATGTAAAACACTCACAATATATATATTTATATATATATATATATATCTATATATATATATATATATATATATGTGTGTGTGTGTGTGTGTGTGTGTATGTGTTCGATTGTTTTACACATTTAACATATATCACTACATATATGAGCTAAGAGCTGCATACTGTATTAGGATCCGTATTCTGACGTACTTCACTTTAGGTTGCTCTATTGCCGCAGCGTTGGCCGCCAAATACAGGAATTCCTAGCATATTTTCCCGATTACGGAATGCTTGGTTGTCGATGGGACATATGCATATTACAGCTCTCTCTCTCTCTCTCTCTCTCTCTCTCTCTCTCTCTCTCTCTCTCTCTCTCTCTCTCTCTCTGTTCTGTGTTATGAATTAGGCCTGGTTGAAGTTTAGGCAAATTATTTTCTTTGGATATTAAATAACTATTGCTACTATTGTTTATAAACACCTGAAAGCTTTCATAAATGTAGTCAAAATCATGAAATACTTTAGCAACCCTTGGCATTATCTTCTTCACGTTTTCTATACTAAACTACAGAAAACGAATAGCAACACTTTCAAGAGAAATTACAACAAAGTTATGAAAGTGAATCTTATTTTTCCGTTCATCTTGTTCCATATTATACAAAAGCACAAGAACGGAATTTAGGAAATTTTATACATAGTCAATCTCCATCGACTTCGAAAGGAAAAATTAAGAAAAATAGGCGAAGTAAAACTGCAAAATCTTCCAAAGTATAATCATCAAAATTAGATTAGGAATAAATGACATCAACTGAATGGCATTAAAAAAAGAAAGACATGTCTGGTGCATAGAGATCCTGAATTATTCGGGACACTTGGGTTCTTTAGAAAACGAAACTGTCGAAGAGCAGGAGAGTGTTAAGCGTGCAAAATTCGTATTTGCAATTGCTCATTAATGGCTGAATGTCATTACAGGCTGAATGTTATTAGTATGCTCCTGAATATGAATAGAATTTCACTGGTGGCTGTAAGTGGGCATCGCTTGGGATGGAAATGAGACCAGAGGAAAGACGGAGTTAGAAAGGACAAACAGTAATAAGGAAATCAAATAAATTCTGTAAGAGAGAGAGAGAGAGAGAGAGAGAGAGAGAGAGTGGGCCCCGGGGTTAAATGGTACACACAGCTGAAAAGCAACAAAAAGAAAAATGGAAATATATAAAGACGAGAAGGGAGAGGAGGTGAGAGACAATAATGGGCGACAGCTGCTATTATTGCTGACGAAAGAAAGAAATGGTGACACTGTCTATTGTGTCAGTCGGGAACATTTTAATGATGATCGGATTACATGGCTGAATGTCAGGACATTTTTGTCATTAAGCTTTTGTATGCTCGGGCCATGCGTTAACGAGTAATATGACTAAGGCATTGGTCAAGAAACTTTTTACAGGAAATCCATGTTTTGGAGTTTATACATATTTTATTCCTGAAAACAGACACTCTGCTTAAGAAGTGAATGCTCTAGAGGAAAGAAGACTAAAAGTATTGGCCAGTTTTCCATTTAAGCTGTTGGTTTAAAAAAAAACAAATTTGCCTTTTATAATTTAACCCTTCAGGATTCCAGTGACTCGAAACTACATCGTCACTTCCCCATCTCTGGAGGCTCCCCCTAGCTTCAGCAAAAAGCTCCGGAGGACGACCATCGCCCAAACTTGGGCTATTGAGTTCCCCAGTTACACAACAGAGGCCCCAATGCTTTCCCTTGACAAGTCCCAGCCGAGGATCCTTCTGCCGAACCAGACACCCAAGGCTTCCTTCAGACTCCCCAGAGGATTGTCACTTATGTCAAATCTTATTTAATCATTAATGAAACAAGTAAAAATGTGCCGAAGTTTTCTGTACAGCTTATGAAACTTTCGACCAAGGCCCATACACTTTTAGCCACGGCCCATGAAACTGTCTACCACAACCCAGTGGTGGCCTGTGTTGTTGGTAATTATAGTGGTGTCAGGCGTACGATTATGGCTAACTTCATCACTAAATTAAATTTAAAAAATCCTGAGGCTAGAGGGCCGCAATTTGGTATGTGTGATGATTGGAGGGTGGGTGATCTACATACCAATTTGCAGCCCTCTAAGCTAAGTAGTTTTCAAGATCTGAGGACGGTCAGACAGAGCCATCTCAATAGTTTTCTTTTACAGAACTCTAAAAAGGCACACTGACTTGCTCTTACTTTCTGCAATTCCATGAAAGTACTGTTAAACCTGTTGCTCACGAGCCTCATGAATGATCAGGCTCCTGACTTAAGAACTACAAAATATCTATATTTTTTTATACTTCATTTAAAAGTAACGTTTAATCCTACTCTTTTTCCAATAGTCGGTTTTCTTACACCTAAACAGCCACATGCACACAAAAGCTTATTCCATGAATCGTTTCATTTTTTCTATCGTTCTCTTCATGCGATTCTTAAATGAAAATTTTTTGTATCTATAAGAACGATTGAATAATCATGTACAATAGAGTGTTTCATGCTAAACACAATTTCCTTACGTCAATAAATCTAAGGTAATGATTTTTTTTTTTTTTTTTTTTTTTTTTAGGATGGTAGGATAAAACACTGTGATGTTTAATTTCAAGTCACTTAAGTTGACCAAACAGCACAGAAAATAAACGTTCATATCAGTTGTTGAACTCTGAAAAACATGGCATAGCCTTTAATGGCTTCGAATTTAAATGGAAATCACGAGGTCCAATTTGACGTTTAAATCAATTGATATTCATAGAAGGTTAATGGTCTATCTCGCCCTGCAAAATCATAAATTCTCTCTCTCTCTCTCTCTCTCTCTCTCTCTCTCTCTCTCTCTCTCTTCTCGGGGAGGTTTAATGCAACGTGGCAGTTTACATTATGACTGCGTTTATACTTCGTCCAAACTACTTTTCCGTCAACAGTTAAATGAGATAAGTTATTCTATGTGTGTGTGCTATTTTTTTTTTTTTTTTTTTTTTGGGTGGTGTGGTAACGAAAGTATTCAACCTCTTCCAAAATAAAGTAGCATAATACTTTATACATATATACATATATATATATATATATATATATATATATATATATATATATATATATACTATATATACTATATATCTAAGTCATATCACATTACTGTGATTCATATACATACATCGAGCTACAAATGTCCTTTAATATCTAATTCACTCTATCTCGGAATTAATATATTTTCATATATGCTTAACCGAAGGGGAATTTTTATTAGGCAATAATAGAATTGTCGGCGCCCGGCCGCGAACCCAGGACACCATACAAATTCACTGACGTCCTGGATTTGTATGGTGTCCTGGGTTCGCACCCGGACGCCGACAATTCTATTATCGCCTAGTAAAAATTCCCTTCGGTTAAGCATATATGAACATACATTAATTCCGAGGTAAAGTGAATTAGATATTAAAGGACATAATTTTGTAGCTTGATGTATGTAATTATATATATATATATATATATATATATATATATATATATATATATATATATATATATATATATATATATATATATATATATATATATATATATATATATATATATATATATATATATATATATATATATATATATATATATATATACATATATATATATATATATATATATATTATATATATATATATATATATATATATATATAATATATATATATAGTATATATATGCTTTTATTATACTAATGCTTACAGGGTTGTGCTGATATTCCTTTATTCAGCTGTTTCGCAGGTGCAAAATACGTTTGTTTAATAGGCACACAGCTCAGGACTGTTTGTGCTGGCTGCTGCGATCCCAGCCCAATCTGGCACCTCTCCAGCTTTTTGGTCGGCCCCTTTAAAAACTGGGAAATTTTAATTGTACGTCGTAAGTGAAATTCATCATGTTTCGGCCGATGGCCCGAACAAGACGCCATGATGGATTTTTCCAGTCAGGTGATAGAACATTTCAAACTAGCAAAAGCTGGATTTGCAGATGTGACATGGGAATGTATGGGGAGAAGGTGGTAATTTGAAACAGGGTGGTAATATGAAACAGGCAATATCTCGCTTGATCTGCCGGCCACCTGTAGTAAGTCAGCCATATGTAGTACTTCCACCTGATGCCACGAGAGTACTCTGAAGTCACTAGCTCAAGATCAAGGGTTGTGAGTCGACACTTTTTACTTTTTGCTCTGTGAAACTTTCTTATAAGTAAGGTTCACTTTTGTTTACATTGAATAAATTAACATATGTGAGGTATGCAATATAGTGTGATTTTTAGGTGTAGGATCAGTTATTGAAATGGCGTAGCTAGTTTTTAGAAGCTATTTTTGTTTAGAATTTCTGCTGGATAATCATGAAACAGCCTGTTTTATATTTCAACCTAGTTTCATAATACCACCTTTTCTTGTCTGTTCAAGTTGCTATGCCAAGGAAGAAATTGGGACCAACAAAACGGGGATTAAGACAAAAACGGAAAGCGGAAGACATGCTAAAGGCTATAAGAGCAGTCCGCCAAGGCACAAAAAAAAAAAAAAAAACTCAATGAAACTGCAAGGTGCTTCAAAGTCCCTAACGTACCCTATCAGGAAAGGTGGCGGAATGTATGAATGGAGTTGATCCGGAAGTCATGGCTAACCAGAAGTTACTAAAGGAAGCCTATAGTCCCGCAGCCCGGACCATTGTGATACAACGAACGAGATACCAACTGTAGCCCCTACTGGTATTTAGGAGTAGACTTTTAAACTGTGAAACTGACCATCTGCCGAAACTATATGGGTGGCATACTTAACAAGCACCACTAATTGCTTGTTAGATTTTGGGACTAGATCCAGTATATGAGAAACCAGATGAAACTAATATATAATATATCTGCAGACTCTACTGATTATAGAATGACCAGTGACAAACATATTGGAGGCTGGGTTCCCCCTGACAGACGCCCCACAACGAGTGGGAAGGTGGAGGGGGAGGGGGAGACAGGATCTGCATCCAACATCGGAGATACCAAGTACAATTTGTACTACAATAGTACTGCACATCCTAGAGTACTGCGGTGGTTATGACAGATATTTTAGTGGGTAGTTACCCCTTGACAAACACCCCACAGCTAGTTGGGGGAGGAGGAAGGGGACAGGGAGACAGGATCTGCATCCAACATCGGAATACCAAGTACAATTTGTACTACAATAGCACTGCACATCCTAGAGTACTGCAATGGTAATGACAGACATTTTAGTGTGTGGTTACCCCTTGACAGACACCCCACAACGAGTGGTGAGGGGGAGAGGGAGGGGGAGATAGGATCTGCATCCAATATTGGAGATACAAAGTATCTCCAATATTGGTAATGACAGACATTTTAGTAGGTGGTTACCCCTTCACAGACATAACCTACAAATTGGAAGGGAGAGATGGGACACCTTGAAATGATTCAAAATCTATCATAGGTAATACTAATATTATAAATATGGTAATTATCTGAAAGTTAAGTATATCTTAGTTTTACCATACCACTGAGCTGATTAACAGCTATCCCAGGGCTGGCCCAAAGGATTAGATATTTTTACGTGGCTAGGAACCAATTGTCACCAAGCAACGGGACCTAAAGCTTATTGTAGGATCTGAACTATACTATATTGAGAAATGAATTTCTATCACCAGAAATAAATTCCTCTGATTCCGTGTTGGCCGAGCCGAGAATCGAACTTCAGACCACCGGACTGGTAGCCGAGTGCGAAAACCACTCGTCCAACGAGGAACTGGTAATTATCTGAAAATCGTGAGCCTGATAAAATGTAATAGGCAAAAAATTCAAGAAATATTGTGATGTTTCAGGATAAGAATTACTGCCGGAGTTATTCTTTTAATTCCTATTGAAGTATGGAATATTTCACTTCATTAATTCCATTACATCTCTTTAAAAAAAACTATGTATGAGACTTACTAGGCCTGGTCTACTTTCTATAGTTTCACACACACACAAACATATATAAATATATATACATAACATATATATATATATATATATATATATATATATATAATATATATATATATATATATAAGAAAATGACCAAAGACGCTATTAAAACGAGAATGCTTATCTTACATTTTTTTTTTGAGGAATTGAGAGTGACACCTATGACTGGTTTAATTATTCAAAAATGGCTAAGCACGCATTCTTTGTAGCTGTTTGCATACTTGTAGCTGTTGTCACTTGTGACCTCCATTCAGATAAAATACTACTTTGTGTGAAGTAATACCCTCCACACCAAAGGATAATGCTAATATTTTTTTTATATATATATATATATATATATATATATATATATATATATATATATATATATAGATATATAATATATATCCTCCACACCAAAGGATAGTGCTTAAATATATATATGATTTATTATTATATATATATAATATATATATTATATATATATATATATATATATATATATATATATATAATATTAGCACCATCCTTTGGTGTGGGAGGGGTCATTACTTCACACAAAGTAGTATTTATATGAATGGAGGGGTTCACAAAGTAGTATTTTATCTGAATGGGAGGGGGTCACAAGTGACAACAGCTACAAGTATGTGTCCTGAGCCATTTTTGAATAATTAAACCAATCATATGGTGCCACTCTCAATTCCTCAAAAAAACATATGTAAGATAAGTATTCTCGTTTTAATAGCGTCTTTGGTCATTTTCTTTTCTTGCCGATAGTTAAGGTACTGCAGCCATGTGAAGGTTCGTAGCCCAACGTGTCTTACCATAACTGAATTGTTCTTTAGTTGCTGTTGGTTCGTGTGGATGAAATGAAATTTTACCGGATATGGGAGTTCGACTGATATTAAGACCAAAGTCCATAAAGAGTCGTTTTAACACCCGCACATTCACATAGAGATGATTTATCACAACACAAATAATTACTGGGTACGGAAATGTGAATAAATTGTTCAGGATAGGCTAACTATAAATATCAAAACATTTTCACCCATTCTATTCCCCCTCCCGAAGTTGACGATCATACAACTTGGAGCTCCTGACTCCCAAATTAAGTTGGCCTATAATATTATGTCAGTTATCTATTAGTCCAATTATTTTCGGCTGCCTCTCTCAAATTGATCATAACCAAGTATCAGGCACCATATATATTCAGGGAAGAAAATTTAAACTCAAATAAAAATTATACTTACGAAGTTTGATATTCAAAGCCAGCTGAGTGTGATTGTATCTTAACTTTCCGCCGGTACACACCACAGGCAGCCTATGTAATGAGTTTCAATACATTCTATCGATGCTAACTTTGACGACCATTATTCGGCTAATTTTCTCCCTAGTAATATTTTTATTTTAAGTGTTCATTATATCCAGTAGACAGGCACTAACATCATATTATATCCTCAAGTCTGTTCAATGTATTTACCATTGCAAATATGATTTATAATGCGTCTCCAACACATTCATAAAAATCGGATAACCGAATGTGCAAATATGTCAGCTGTGTGCAAGGCATAGGGTGTCAATCACTGGAGTAGCGATCTCCCTGCCGAGAGTGACTTCGGAAGGCCATATTGAAAGGTCCTGGTCCAGCTCTTAGTACAATATTTTATTAATATTACTCTTTTTAATCGTTATTATTATTATTATTATTATTATTATTATTATTATTATTATTATTATTATTATTATTATTCGACCAATTTCACAGAGAAAAATTACCTTACGAAAACAGGCCTAAGCTCTCCAACCATTGTGGTCAAGGCCTAATCATCTGCTCTTGGATCTAAGCAGTGCCAAGCATAAATGGTTCCTGTGTAAATACAGGATTTTCTTTGCATACAGTAGCGAAGCACTAACTAAACAGTAATGTAGTACAATCACTAAACAATAACACTCACAATGCACTTACTCAGTAATTGCTCACACTTGCATACATTCCCATACACACACACACACACACACACACACACACACACACACACTTTACATGCACCCACACACACACTCACTTAACATACACTCACACTCAATAACACAAAGTACCCTAGGAGAGCTGTTATTATAATATTAATATTGCCTATGACAGACTCCCTTCCAATCATAAGTTATGTCTGTGAAGGGGTAACCACCCACTAAAATATCTGTCATTACCACCACAGTACTCTAGGATGTGCAGTGCTATTGTAGTACAAATTTTCCTTGGTATCTCTATGTTGGATGCAGATCCTGTCTCCCACTTCCTCTCCCCATCCCCACTCGTTGTGGGGTGTCTGTCAGGGGGTAACCACACACTAAAATGTCTCTCATTACCACTGCAGTACTCTAGGATGTGCAGTGCTATTGTAGTACAAATTTTACTTGGTATCTCCGATGTTGGATGCAGATCCTGTCTTACCCTCCCCTTCCCTCTCCCCCCACTCGTTGTGGGGTGTCTGTCAGGGGGTAACTACCCACTAAAATGTCTGTCATTACCAGTAGGAGTTACAGTCGGTATCTCGTTCGTTGTATCTCAATGGTGCGGGCTGCAGGTCTATTACTCTTCCTGTAAAAACTGAGGAGCAGTTCGTAGAATAGTGCATGTTAATGAGAGGAAATTCTTTGGACTTACACATGATGACGTACAGAAGATAGTTTATCAACTGGCAGAGAAAAATAGGATAAAAAAACCAATTCAGTAACAAAATAGGTGGCGGGCGTGGTTTGACTACTTCATGGACAGACACAACGGTAAGTTATCAGGCAGGAAACCAAAAGGAACTTCACTAGCTCGAGCAGTTGGTTTCAACAAAGAGAGCGTAATGACCTCTTTTGACCTGTTGGAAAATGAATACTCTATACAGGAATATCCTCCTAATCGTATCTATAATGTTGACGACGCTGGCCTCGTATTGCTCAGAGTAGACTGCCACATGTTGGAAGAAAAGGAAAAAAAAAGAGAAATAGGTGCTCTCATTGCTGCTGAGAGAGGGTGTCTTGTGACCATCATCGCTTGTATGAGCGCAGGAGGTTTTGTGCCTCCCATGGTGATCTTCCTCTGCGCCAACTGGAATGACAGGCTGACGAAAGGAGCACCTCCTGGAGCTGTGGGGAGGTGCCATCATTCAGGCTGGGTTCAGTCTCATCTTTTTATTGATTAGTTCTCCCAATTCAATGACCACACTAAGACTTCGCCTGAATCCCCTGTTATGCTTATCCTGGACGGCCACTAGCCCCACACCAAAAACCTCGATGTTATTTGAAAGCAAGAGAACAAAATGTTACTTTTGTGTGTCTGCCACCTCACAATACCAACATACTTCAACCACTTGATCGTGCATTCATGGGACCCTTAAAGACATACTATAGCTAAGAAGTCAGGCAGGCACTGAGAACAATACTATTTCCAAACCCTCTAGTCGTTTCAGACGTTTTCCTCCCACGCTGCCAATTGTACTTCGTTGGAAGTGGCCGCGTTTATTCCTTTTTAATCCGTGCCCTTAGGGCTGTAGTAATCTTGGTTTGATCCCGCTCTCCAATACATCCAAGGTAAATCCCCTAAGGGTCTTTCGATTTAAAGATACGACAAGATCAATAGAAAGAGTGCAAAATATCATCGTAACTTATAACAAGACATTTGCATAATTTAATTTGCAGAAAACTGAAGATAGAGAGGATGTATAATGCAAGACTGCAATTCCAGACAATGTTTTTTTTTTTTTTCTCTCTCTCTCACGTCGCGTCGTCTAGAGCTTTGTTGTTTCCGTGGAAACTAGGTTAAACCCTCTTTTTCATCTTTTTTAAGACAATCGCTACCTCCTTATACATTGACAATGAGGCTCTCTTACTCTCTCTCATATATGCATGTACACACACACATACATATATATGTGTGTGTATGTACGTGCTTGATGATATTCTGCACTCTCCCTTCATGAATAATATGCAATTATTTTTTCCTTTTATGCAAATAAATGTGTTCACACTTCACACTACTTGCTTTGTACTTTAAAATACTATACTATTAATAATAGAGATTTTTTATTCCCACGCTCGTCATTTTCCTAAATCCGAATGGGACTGCTTCATGCCCCAAGGGGAGCTTAGCTTAGACGTCAATCCTTTAAGAGAAATGGCAACATATCTTAAAATCAGTGCCACGTTTATGAACAGTAGCAATTTTTACGTTGTTACCCAGTGTAAAATGTTACGAAATATCTTACTTTGACAAAAAGAAAAAGAAAATTATTATTTTAGCCTTTTTTATTTAGGTCTATAGTGATTTCAAATGCTAAATAAATCAATTGAGAAAGTTTGACTTGGCAGCGCCACTTCCCGGTATGGACACTGATAATGCAAACTAGTTCGGGAAGGTATATCTTAAAGTACAGACGGGGTAATATCAGTCAAAGGTTTCAAATGTACTGGAATCTTTCCACTAGACAGGGGCGTTTTTTTTGACGAGGCAGATTTCATTGCAACTGAACACGAGGAAGCACAGACAACTGACCATGACAACAGATCTCAACAAGTTGCATCAACAGTAGCTAGTCCAGCAATAGCAGCAGGCCCATAAACAGCATCAGATCCATCAATAGTAGTATCAACAATCAACAGCAGCAGGTCCATCAACAGGAGTGGGTCCATCAACAGCAGCATGCTCATCAACAGCAGTAAGTCCGTCATCAGCAGCAGGCTCATCAACAGCAGTAAGTCCATCAACAGGAGCAAGTCCATCAACAGCAGGAGGTACTCCCATATCTACAGAATTTATTTCCCTACACATCATTTCCCCAGTTCCACAGGCAAAGAAGGAGACAAACAGAGGTCGCAAGTCTGAAAGCATGTTTTTTGACATGGTCTCATAAAATAAGGAGGCACTAAGACCTTACAATGAAAAAAAGTGCAGTTGGATAGAAGAAACCAGCTACCCAGGAAACAACATCCAAAGGTAAGAGTAAGGAGATCGATGCGTCAGCAAACAGCACGGAGTCAAACAGACCAGCACAGAAGAGAAAGGTGTTGGTGAAGAAAAAAAAGTGCAAAAAGTAAACAAGAAGCTTTTTTCCAAAGGTCAGAGAGATGATGACGGAACGTATAGTGAGGAAAAAGAAAGTGTTAGTCTGTCTCCTGGAAGTTCTTTAGAAGAAATTATGGGAGAGGGAAATCCGCAGAAGTGAAGATGCAGTCTGCAGAATGCATTTTTTTTTTTCAGAGAAATTCAAAAAGTCCAAATCAAGATAAAAATGGGTTCAATGTGTAGTCCGTCAGGGATGGGCTCATGTCTTGTACAATAATTGTGAAAATGAAATTTTTATCTGTGACTTGTTCTAAAACATATTTTCATGGTAAATTTTTTCTATTCACAAAAAGGAAAGTTTGCCTAGCTTTTAGTTTTCTAAAATGTCTTATATTACCACACCACCAGTTTCATATCGCCACCCCATATGCAGAGACCTATCTTTATGAATATTTTTGATTAAACACTTGTGGCATTTACATGGCAGATGTTGATGCAATTTTTGCCTTTAAAATTGGTGGTTTTGCTTAAAATAAAAGTGCTCCATATTACCACCCTTTCCCTTACATGCGGATATTTGTACGAATGGAAGTGACTCAAACATTGAAAACGTTTTTAAAAGTGAGGTTCATTGGGGTACGATCCTTCCGAAGCGATAAATGCTGCTTTTGTGAGAGTTTTAGTGATCCCTGAAGGGCCGGTAAGCCAATTGGCATTTCACATTCTAACAGGTAACCCAATTTTCCATTTGTATTTTTGCATACTTTTATTATCCTCATTTTCTTCAATGTGTGTACATTTGTATTTTTTGGGTTATTTTCTGTTTAATCCCGTTTTCCTTGATGTATGACGTTTGTTCTAGTGTTAGGGGAACTACTTAATATCGCTTTTATTACGAAGTGTTCAGTTCTTTTTGTTTAACAGATGATCAGTGAATAGAGACAGTCATGGGGGGACAGTGTGAGACTTATCTTAACTGACCACTTTAATTATTGACTGTGAAATGATGTAGTTAGTAACGGTTGATGAGGAATGTAGGTACATTGGAATTTCCAGTTTCTCTTCATTGCCATTCCATTGGAGAGTAGGGTTAGTTTACCCGTTTCTTGCTTCTTGCTGTATAACCAGCATTATGTTAGACTTGTCCAATAAATTATATTTTTGTAACAGATTTAAATTTAGATGCCTTACTTAAGAATAGGCTAGAGAGAGAGAGAGAGAGGAGATGAGAGAGAGAGAGAGAGAGAGAGAGAGAGAGAGAGAGAGAGAGAGAGAGAGAGTCTTTCCCTACAGCAGGACTTAGAGTTGCCAGTTGCAGTTTTCAGGTAAGCCAATTAAGGGCATAATATATGTACACACAAACACACACACTATATACACATACACAAACATTTATATACATATATATATATGTATATATATATATATATATATTATATATATATATATATATATATATATATATATATATAATATATATATATATATATACAGGGTGGGGCGCGGAAACTTCCCGATTTGAAAATTAAATAAAAACCTGTTCACACTTCACAATTCTTTATCCTTCTTTTATGCCTTTCACACAACATGGGAGATTTTACTTTACACTGTTTTAAAGACAATATCTTTTAAATGTCCACCTCCATTGTCAATACACTGATTCAGACGATTTCGGAAGCTTTGGTCTACTCTCTCCAGCATGTTGAGTGGTATGTTGGCTATTTCAGTTCGGATGGCGTTCTGTAGGTCTTCCAGGGTCTGTGGACGGTCGTTATAAACCAGGGATTTGAGATATCCCCACAGAAAATAATCACAGGGGGCTAAATCAGGTGAGCGCGCAGGCCAGTTTAAGTCTCCTCTCAGGGAAATCAGTCGGTCGGGAAAAGCTTCTCTCAGGAATCCCTTTGCAATGCGTGCACTGTGGGCTGTGGCTCCATCTTGCTGGAACCACACGTTGTCATTATCCAGGTCCATATTAATGAAAGCAGGCATAAAAAACTCCCTGAGCATTGTCACATACCGCTCAGCATGCTGGAGAGAGTAGACCAAAGTTTCTAAAATCGTCTGAATCAGTGTATTGACAATGGAGGTGGACATTTAAAAGATATTGTCTTTAAAACAGTGTAAAAGTAAATCTCCCATGTTGTGTGAAAGGCATAAAAGAAGGATAAAGAATTGTGAAGTGTGAACAGGTTTTTATTTAATTTTCAAATCGGGAAGTTTCCGCGCCCCTCCCTGTATATATATATATATATATATATATATATATATATATATCTATATATATATATATATATATATATATATATATATATATATATATATATACCAGGGTGGGGCGCGGAAACTTCCCGATTTGAAAATTAAATAAATATATATATATACGTATATATATATATATATATATATATATATATATATATATATATATATATATATATAATATAAAACTCGCATATATGCTTAAAAATACACCTCATCACATGAGTTGAACTTATTATACATGCACCGATTTTTGGTACCCCCCAAAAAATAAAAAATAAATTGTTCTCCCCTAATTTCCTATGAAACTTATAATTAGCTCGTATAAATCCTCGTTACTCCACAACAGCCGTTTCCGACTCACATACAATGCATTCTGTCGAATGGGATAATAAATTTCCAAAAATGCGACATCAATGTCGATCAAATCATGGTACTGATGTAACGGGACATGTTTTCCTGTTATACCCTACTAGATACGGATGTGTTCACTACACCCGTTAGCAGCAATTTACAGGTAATTAACGTCTGCTAAGTAGATTCTAGCTTTCTGTTATTGGGATATAATTACCCCATAAATTTGGTATGCAGGTGAGAAAATGCCTTTCACGCGATCACTCTACCAGAATATGGAGTTATGTGAAATAGATTAACATATGCAGTTTGAATTGGTAATCTATTGTTGTGTCCTTTGCGCGGCGATACACGTTGTATTTGGAACATTTAATTTTACTTATATCAAACAATAGTACTTTTGAATGGCCTCGTACCATTAACTCAGATAAGTTTATCTTAGTTTAACCAGACCACTGAGCTGATTAACAGCTCTCCTAGGGCTGGCCCGAAGGATTAGATGTCTTTACGTGGCTAGGAACCAATTGGTTATCAAGCAACGGAACCTACAGCTTACTGTGGGATCCGAACCACATTACATCGAAAAATTAATTTCTAATCTCCAGAAGAAAATTCCTCTGATTCCACGCTGGCAGAGTGGGGAATCTAACTCGCGACTACCGAATCGGTAGGCGGGCACGTACACCAATCGTCCAACGATCAACTCAGTTAACAGTGAGAAGGACGCCAATAACTCTGCAGCTTTCTTGGAGGTCAAAATCATTAGGAGATTAAAAAAATCTTAAAATTCAAAATTCATCTTAGTAGTAACAGCAATCTCATGTTTTATGTAGTCTTCACAAGCTAAAAGAGTAAAATAATCAGCTATAAGATAAGACATATGTTATTTTGGAGTTAATCATGTTTAAGCAATGAATATTATTTCGACGAAATTAATTATATAAATTGACTGGGCTTTCTGCATACGTGCGACATAAAAGTTTCTCTCTTACTAATTTTCTTCCCAGGTTATGTTCTGATCTACGATTGATATTGCTACAATTATTGCGAACCTTTGTTACGATCAACTATCATCCTAAATGACTAAATTGTATATTAATTATCTTATCCAAAAAGCCTCATTTACGACATCTGGGTTGTATTAAGTCATTGTCGTTGTACTAAATATTATGTTGGACAATCACAAATGTTTAGAAAGACGAAAGTCAAAACATAAACTAAGTAAAGTCACTGCCTGTCAAGGTAATTAGATCAGAAGTCACTCTGAGGTATATTTTCAGTTAATTATCAAAATCACAAATAATATTCGCACTCAGAGAACGTGAATAGCATACAACTGCATTGAAGACAGCATGAAAAAACGCTTTATCGATGGCACAGTTTCTTTCAAAATAAACCCCATTCTCTCATGAAAATGCACGAGAATAGCCAAGGAGATATAGGTCTCGACATGAAATTAGCATAACTCGACAAACTACCCCGTCGGAAGACCCTGCAGCGAAAATTATGTCACCAGAGTGAATGGTGAGACGTTGGAGACGTAGTTAATTTGCGTGTCAAATTGAACAGTAATTGCATTTAATACCTTTCTATTTGAAAGAATTTATGCACAAACACACATACAACAAAATACATCCTGAAGTGAAGATCATACAAGACGACCGCAAATTTAAAAAAGAACTAAAGACTCCTATTCCGAAGGAGCTACGATAATGACGAGAAAACACTAAAAGACAATTATAAAATAATATAGGAAGCAACTTATTTTGAAAACGTACAAGGGCCCACCAGAAAAGGAATCATTCCTGCGGAGGGCTGTACATAAAACCAAACAAAGTGAAACAAAGCACTGAGTCTATCTTTTACTATACACAATTCTTGTGGTTCCCCAGGTAAAGTTAACGCTTACGTTTTATTTTAGCTTTTATAATGAGTAAATTGATGTTCATAGTAATTCTATCTGTGATTTGTAATATTATAATGAGTTTCTGTTAATTTAGAGATTGAAGATGCACTGAGCAATGTGCGAAACATCTCTTGATTAAATCATGGCTTTTATGATGTTTTTTACGGACCCCGTGTTTAATGATTATGACTAGATAATATATATATTATATATATATATATATACTATATATATATATATATATATATTTATATTTCACGCCCATATCCATAACATTCCCCAATACCCATACCTATACCAATGCCCATACTTGTACCATACCCACACTGATGCTGATACCCATGCCCACACACATCTCTGTACTATACCCATATCCATACCACAACCATATCTGTGTACCATATCCCATACTCCATATCCATACCCATACCCATACACATATCCGTACCATACCCATTGTTTATTCCTTTTGAAGTTTGACAATTATAGGTGGTCAAACTTCAAAACGTCCGGTTTCACCCGCCTCCAACCGTGGATTTAAGGATATTCTCAAGCAAGTGTTCTTCGTGCTACATTGGATATATATATATATATAATATATATATATATATATATATATATATATATATATATATATATATATATATATATATATATATTCATGTCAGTGAATACACATAAAACCTCCAAGGGATGTCCATGATACAATGATTAAAACATAGATTTATTCTAAGAAACGTTTCGCACAATGAAAATAAAAACTCTGTGTATCATCAGTCTGTGAAAGATAAAGACACATTTATAAATAACAAACAATAAAAAGTGTAAAAAACAGGGAATTAACTTCATAAATTAAAAAGTCTTAAAATTACATAAAAGAACAAAGTAAAAATGATAAAACAGGTTAAAAGAGACTGCTTAAAACACGCAACCGTTCATTGTGAGGAGAGAAGATGGAATGAACTAGGACAAGTTAAAAGTAAGGACTTCAACCATGCCAGGTACAGAGTTGCTGAGACGTGTTACTGTTAAGAGAGGGAACAAGCCTCTTGATATATAAAGACTCAAGGGTGGTTAAATGGTCAGGATTTTTGACATGGTCTGTTATGGAAAACTGTTCTTTTTGTACTTAAATAGCAATATCTTGGGCTTCAGCTTTCGCACTGGTCAAAGAATAAAACAACCCGAATTTTCCAACATCAGAAATCATTCTTTCAATTGCAAAATTGAAGTACAAAAGAACAGTTTTCCATAATAAACCATGTCAAAAATCCTGACCATTTCAACCACCCTTGAGTCTTTATATATCAAGAGGCTTGTTCCCTCTCTTAACAGTAACACGTCCTCAGCAACTCTGTACCTGGCATAGTTGAAGTCGTTACTTTTAACAGTCTTAGTTTCATTCCATCTTCTCTCCTCACAATGAACGGTTGGTGTTAAGCAGTCTCTTTTAACCTGTTTTATCATTTTTACTTTGTTCTTTTATGTAATTTTAAGACTTTTTAATTATGTGAATTCCTGTTTTTTTACACTTTTATTGTTTGTTATTTATAAATGTGTCTTTCATCTTTCACCCTAGGACTGATGATGGCACAGAGATTGTTTCATGTGGCCGAAACGTTTCCTTAGAATAAAATCCTAATATTTTAATTCATTGCATCATGGACATCCCCTCGAGGTTTTGATACTATATGACATATAGAAATTAATTATAATATATATAGAGAGTATATGATGATGATAGATATAGAGAGATAGATAGATATATATAGATATATATATAAGATAGATAGATATATATACTATAAGCTATATATATATATATATATATATTATATATATATTATAGATAGATAGATATATAGATTATACTATTATATATATTATCTATATATATATATAACATATTATATATTATATAAATATAATAATATAGAGATTATATTAATATATAAATGATATATATTATATATATTATATTATATATATATATATATATTATATATTCATAACATACGGCTACGTTCGGCAAAGTTCGAATTTGTTAACATGGTAGAGGAGGTTGGATATCGATTCACTTACTTTGAATTCCCAAAGTTCGACGGTGATTTGTAAGGTTGGAGTCGGCATAGAAACCTCACTTGTTAGCCGAATCGATAACATCACTGACGTCCTAATTTCTTCTCTGTCCATTGGGCGGTGGTTCGAACCCACGTGAGGACGAAATTATTATCATCTAAAAAAATCCCATTCGGTTTACATATATGAAAAATATGTCAATTCCGAGGTAGAGCGAATTAGATATTAAAGGACCTCGAATAATTTGTATGAACCACGGTAATGTCGAATCAAAATATATATATATATATATATATATATATATATATATATATATATATATATATATATATATATATATATAAGCAACCCTTCTTCTAAAATAACTTTGTATAAATGTATTCTCAGAAAATGAAAATATTAAAAAGCTTTATTCGAAAGCAGTAGAAATTTCCTTGTCATTCATAAAATGTTAATTTATGTCGATTGAAATATTCACCATTACTGTAAGTATGGAATATTCTCTCTACTTACGTTAAAAATTACTTTTGCTCCTATTTCACCACACCTACAACTTTCAATGGGGAGTAGATGACAAAGACCTGAGCATAAACAAACAAGGTCGCCCCATCTGGACCAGAGAGGGATAAAAACTTCAATTCAACGAAAGCTTTGTTCGACGAAATATCCACCGACGAAAAGTATGGCGACGAAACATCCAACGACAAAAAGTCCAGTCATGCTGTACTGTGCCCACTACTCATACCCATGCCCATATCTATCCCATACCTATACCCATATCCATACCAATACCCATACCCATATCCAAATCTGTTCCATATCCATATACCCATACCATACCCACAACAATGCCCATACCCATATCTGTACCATACCCATACCCATATCAATACCATACCATTCCCATACCCAAACTCATATCCGTGCCATACCCACATCTGTACCATACAGAAATCCATAACCTTACCAGTCAGCAAATATCTAGCCAGCACTAGCCTGTTTATGGGGAGTGAAGGGGAAGGGGAAGGGGGAAGAGGGAGATGATGGGGAAGGGTGAGTAGCAGGGGGGAGGAGGTAGGGGTTGGGGAGGGGAAGGGAAAAATTAATAGATGGGGAAGGGGAGGAAGAGGGAAGTAGGAGGGGAGATGGAAGGAAAAGAGAGGGAGAGAGAGGGAGGGGGAGGGGACGGAGGGAAGGGGAGGGGAGGGGAGGGAAGGGGAGGAGAAGGAGTAGGAGGGGGAGGGGAGTCAGCCAGCTCCTCCTAACACCAAGATATCTGGATCTCCGGAATATATCAGATTTTGCTGAAATTTGGCACGATTAGAGATCTTCGTGAGAAACCTCTAAAACCAGTATTTCATCCTAATCGGGCGAATAATTCCAGAGTTATAAAGAGCCAAAATCTCGGTTTTTGTGTACTCATGGTGGCTGGGCTTTACTAATAACCAACTACCATGGCAGTTGATATATAATTCCAATTTGGTGTAAGTTATTTCCTAGGCATTGAGGCTACTACATGAATGTGTATTTGTGACTTAACATTTCTATAAAATTCACTGTGTATAGATAAACACACACACACACATAATATATTATATATATATATATATATATATATATATAATATATATATATATATATATATACATACATATATATATAATCAGCATAATCATATACCAAATTTACCGAAAATTCTTTAGTTCCTTCAAAAACTATAATAATTTCTATGAAAAGATCCAACCAACTTATTCATGAAAGGTTAGCCCCTGCATAGCTTAGAATTCATTATTACTCAGGATTGACAAAACATAAAGTGAATATCTTGTAAAACCACTGAAGAAGTCGAGTCGCTTGATCCCCTATTATATCTGCAGAGATTACTTTTGCTGAAAATATCATGGAGCAAAACCAGGCAGAGCAACCGATCAATTAAAAAAACTCCGTGCGTTGAAACATGGATGAAAAGTTGAATAATTATGATGAAAATAGCGATAAGAAAAACATTTATAATTGGATGCCGATCCAGCAGATCCCACTAGTTCTGTATATATCAAGTTAACTGATATGACCTTAGAAAGCTTGACAGGGACACTCAACTTTTCACCCTATTGGATTCAACGCAGAACGTATTCTAATTGCTGTCGCACAAGTGTCAATGGGTTGATTTCCAATGATAATATTAATAAACATAATCATCATAATTGCTAGTGCAAATAAAAAAGAAAACAGCACTTTGAGGTTGGAAAAAGAAACCATCACTTTGAGATAGCAGAGTAATACAATCAGAATTCTCCGATTCAGAACTACTGAATAGGAATACTCGTGATCGTATGTTGATTTCCAAAATGGCCAGATCCTTAACAAATGTACAATGCCTGTATAAAGTGGGCATCACCTCTAAAAAGCCCGTAATCCAGAGGTTCAAGGATCAAAACTACTCCCTGACATGGAATTAAATATTCATAAAGACTGGCCGTACTACTTTTTATTCAGCTTTTATATTTAATGATTTCCTGATGAGAAGTACAGTAAAAAAGGGGAGCATAATCAACATAACTTAACGCTAATGAAAAGACTTTTATTGGAAAAATTCCAGCCGGATCTGGCCCCCTCAATATCACTTATTTCATTCATCCCCCTACTATTTTGTAAGTAAACAATCGACCCTCACCTCTTACCAGCCAGGTAATTTGCTCTATTCAATCCGACCCATGCTGACTTACTGTGGGCTGGATGTTGCATATATTAAGAGAAAATTGGTCTGAGGGAAAACAAATATGATAATGAAGATTAAAATTCAATAGTAAACTATATCAAGTTATGATAAGAAGTTATATTAAAAGAGAAGAAAGAATGTTGGAATTAAATCACGTAGTGGTAAGTAAAATAAATTACCAAAGTAGCAATGAATACATTTATAGGAAATTGCGGTCCAAGCTTAATCTGATAAAAATTAAATGTCATTTTAAATAGGTCATATCTTTCAGATAATGAAAAATATAAGGATATATAAACCAGTAATCAATAGTATTCCAATAGCAAAACCAGTGAAATAACTTAAAACTACATATACATCATTGTGTTATTATGGTGGTTCGATTACATATTGTCAGAATGTTTAAAAGGGCATAACAAAATAAACTAAGAGTGCTAAATACTGCTTTCCCCTTTCAAAATCTAGGATGTCACGCCACTACGAGGAATCCGAATCTATCAACTGGTTTGCATGACCAAATGGACACGCAGCCTGCTGGGTATGAAGGGCAACATTGATTCATGAGCCTTGTCACTTGCTTTCGTTTATTTCAATTTAATTCAACACCAATTTTATTCAACACATGTCATTTCGTTTCGATTAAGCACTATTAATTGATTTTGTTGGTAACTTAAACATTCTAATATGCAATCAAATCTCCATTACGCAATAATATAAATGAAATTTAATTGGCTATTTCACTGAAATGAGGAAAACTGGGCTAATTATTAAATACTGTAACTAGTTAATTATCTAAAATTACCTATATCAGATGACATCTTATAAAATAAAAAATTAAAATACATTCCAACTTACATCCTTCATTTTAATTACCCATACTTTTCCTCTTTTCAATCCATATCAGAAAAATTAAACTGGCTTTTATTGTAAATTAAATCACAGATATCTTATATCTAATATCTCAATAAAATTGATACTGCAGTATTCTCGTCATGTTATTAAATGTAAGCTGCACAAGTACTGTCACATGGCGTGGTAGGTTATGCATTCATTTATATATATATATATATATATATATATATATATATATATATATATATATATATATATATATATATATATATATATATATATATATGTGTGTGTGTGTGTGTGTGTGTGTGTGTTACAAAAACGAGGGCTATGATATATTTTAGATATCATTGTAATGTGATATGCTGTGACATTCCTTAGAAATTGGGGATTCATCGTTTTTAGCTTCCCTAGAGACTGAGTGTCCGGCGACAGCTTAGGAATGCTGATATGTCTTGTTGGATGGTGTGACATTAAAATCCTTACCTAAGCAGGTCAACGTTTGTCCGGTAGTTATGGGTGTTCGTCAAAGGTGACTTTGAAACCAGCTTAGAGTGGTTTCAGGGCGTGGATGAAGGGCGTGAGTTTGTGTGTACATGTGAGCCTCTTTCGTTCATAATGGCATGTAATTAGCCAGAACGATAGAGACGGTAGCCATGGAGAGAAAGAGCCGGGATGGCTCTGCAACATGTTTTTATTTAGTGCTTGGAGAAACTGGCTGGAAGTGGGTAAGAATTACTTTGCTTTAGCCAAAGGTGTGGCTTGACTGTATTTTTGATATTTTGTAAAGATGTTCTATTTCATTTAATCTTTTGACTTTCTCTTTACAATTGTGTGTGCTAATCAGTGTGTTCCTCCTGTCTTTTAACAGGCAGATCTAGTGGAGGGAACTGTACTGGTAGGGGGAACCATATTTGGAGGAATGGTGTTTGACTAATTACTTTATAGACTGATAATTACCGGGGGTTATCTGAGTTAATTGAACTTTGAGTTATCATTCCATTTAATTATCCTGTAAGAATCTGAGTTATTCAATTAATGCTTTGCTTTGAATAAATGTCTATTTTTGTAGTTCCGACTCTGATTTGATGACCTAATGAAATGGAGGGGCGGTGTATCGAGAGAGAGAGAGAGAGAGAGAGAGAGAGAGTGTTACCAAAAACCCAGTTTGCCTGCCACTCATGGCTTTCGCTACCAAAGTGGATAACGGGGGCGGTGGCCCCGTTATTTTATATATATATATATATATATATATATATATATATATATATATATATATATATATATATATAACCATTTTCTAGGTCCATGTGTTACATATGGTATTTTACTTTAATTTCAAAGTTCTCACATAACAGTTTAATGACAAGATCTTTATCCATTTACCTTGTCTACACCAACAAAGTTTTCGCCTTTCCAATCATCTTTACCAATCTTACTTTTTTCAAAATCTTGGCATGCACTTTCCTTAGTATAGTGAAAAAAATCTGATGTTTTTTCTCATTTTTATATGGTCTGATTTTGATGACCTGACACTGGAACGATCCCTCCTCTCACTAATTTTCTTAGAACCTTTACAAGACATACTTTACAAATCCTGATCTAAAACTCAACCACACGCTCATCGGTCAGATCTTGGTATCTTTCCCGTTATCAGCCTTTTAACTGCCCCGCCTTACAGCCTTGACAGTCCTTCTGCGTCTGTCTGTCTGTCAAAAAATCTTGTGACTCAATTTTTGACCTGTTCCCTTCGTCCGATGGACTTGAAATTTTGCATGGTTACTCAATTCCGGTGACTACAGCCTTACATGATTAGTAGGTCAGCAGTGACCTCTAGTGACCCTACAGTGACCTCTTCCAGTACCTCAGATATGTATGAAACTTTTAATTTTTCACAATTTCTTTGACTGAGTAGAATCTATCTTTTATATACCCCGTCCCTAATCCCTCTTTCATCCCCCTCCCCTCCTCAGTATAATATAGCTGTATCCCCCCTTCCCCTTCCCTCTTACATCACCTCCCCCAACCCATCCTCCCCGCCTTCTCCTGCCAAAGAACACATCAAATGTTAATTTAGCTGTGTCCTCCCTCCCCTTCCCTTTCCATACCCATCCCAATCTCCTCCCCTACCCTTCACTCTTCCATCTCCTCCCCTTCCCACTTCCATACCCGTCCGTCTGGCAATGCTATAGAACAGGTCATGGCTGAAAGTTTCTTGGTCTGCTCTTACAGCATTATACACTGTACAGAAAACTTGATTGCAGCGAAGAAACTTCGGCGCTTTTTTACTAGTCATTTCTTCTCCCTACTCCTCTATGCCTGCAAATACATCCCACTGTACCTAAAACCTCACCATGTAATTTTGCTCTCCCTATCCAATATATCACCTACATGTCTTTAAACCTAGCCCACAACTCATTTATGTATTCCATGTGAGTACTTCTCTCTTTCTACACATACTAATTTATCTTCATTCCAATACAGCATCATTTTCATCCCTTCCTCTCAAGTTTCAACTTTTATTTATCCTAACTTTCACTTCCACCGAATTATGATCAGCTAAATCTCCAGGCATTCCTCCTTTCACCTTACATCAAACAGTTTGTTCATCTTTGAGCTCTGCAATAAAAGTTAAGCTAACAAACATTTCTCTATCAAACATATTCCTTTTTAAATTCTCCATTTCCAGCAGTTATATCTTTTTCAAAATAAATTTCCACCAAACTCATATTGGCAGAAAGATATAAGTGAGAATTTACCCCTAGAATTGATAATGAAGATAATGATACTGAAATAAGTGATGAAAATAATGAATATTTATCAGACATAGATATTAATGAAGCAGACATTGTGCAGGCTATTAATGAAATAAAAAATGGAGTAGCTGGGCCTGATGGTGTCCATGCTATTTTGTTAAAGCCCCTTGCAATATTATTAAGACAAAGTGTAGATACAGGCAAGATTTATGATGACCACAAATTAGCATATATTACCCCTACTTTCAAAAGTGGATCAAGACTAGAGGCTAGTAATTATAGGCCTGTGAATCTAACATCACATATTATGAAAGTGTATGAAAGGGTAATGAAGAAAAATATTATGAAACATTTAATAAAAAATAAATTGTTTAATATAGGACAA
The DNA here is from genome assembly GCF_015104395.2 of Macrobrachium nipponense. Lineage (NCBI taxonomy): Eukaryota > Metazoa > Arthropoda > Malacostraca > Decapoda > Palaemonidae > Macrobrachium > Macrobrachium nipponense. Next base: position 113,579,455 of record NC_087200.1, on the reverse strand, counting down.
CATGGTTTTGTACCCGGAAAAAGTACGCAAACCCAACTGTTAGTCCACTGTGAGAACATATACAAAAATATGAAAAACGGAAAAGAAACAGATGTGGTTTATCTAGAATTTGCAAAAGCTTTTGACAAGGTAGATCATAATATATTAGCGAAGAAAATTAGAAAACATAATATAGTGGACAAAGTAGGAAGATGGTTAAAGGAATTTTTACACAACAGAACACAGATAGTTATTGCAAACGATGAGAAATCGTATGAAGCTAAGGTATTATCCGGTGTGCCACAAGGTACGGTGCTAGCTGCATTGCTGTTTGTTATTATGATTGCAGATATAGACAGCAATGTTAAGGACTCGGTAGTGAGTAGTTTCGTCGATGACACAAGAATACGTAGAGAAATTACTTGAGATGAAGATAGGAACGCGCTACAAAGAGACCTTAACAAAGTATATGAATGGCAAAATGTAAAGCAAAAATGTGAATGTTGTAACAGTACTTCAAAACAAGAAAAGCAGAACACATGATTATGCTTTATAAAACGTAAGTTCGTAGTCCACTTGAATATGGCAATGTGATATGGTACCCACACTATCAAAAGGATATTGCAAAAATAGAGAGTGTACAAAGGTCCTTTACAGCTAAAATAGATGAAGTTAAGGATCTTGACTGATTATATAGTCTAGAAAGGAGAAGAGAACGCTACATGATAATTCAGGCATGGAAACAGATAGAAGGAATTGCCGAAAACATCATGGAGCTAAAAATATCAGAAAGAGCAAGAAGAGGTAGATTAATATATCCCAAAACTATACCAGGAAAAATAAGGAAAGCACACAGGACATTAATCCACTACGCACCAGCATCGACAATGCAGCGTCTATTCAATGCGTTGCCAGCTCATCTGAGGAATATATCAGGAGTGAGCGTAGATATGTTTAAGAATAAGCTCGACAAATATTTAAGCTGCATCCCAGACCATCCAAGATTAGAAGATGCAAAATATACCGGAAGATGCACTAGCAACTCTCTGGTAGACATTAGAGGCGCCTCACACTGAGGGACCTGGGGCAACCCGAACAAGATGTAAGGTCTGTAAGGTCTAAGGATCTGCGTTTGCTCCAAAAATCTGAGCTCATAAACAATGTCATATTTCTCTCTTTCACTTACCTTTGCATTCAGATCATTTGACTCAACCAGTCTTTCGTATTCTCATAACCTAACCAAAAGAGATTCAGATGCCGCCGACAATACTGTCTTTTTCATCAGTTGGCCACACTCCCAATATTATCACTTTTTCTTGCCATATTCCATTCTACCCATAAAATAATTATTAATACATTTTGCACTCTTGCATCCATCCTAAAAGCATTCCTGACGCTGCAAGAACTAATCCTTCATTTCTTCTACAACTTTCAGCTAATCCAGACACAATCAGTCATTGGCCTTCCAATAGGGTGTATACTTTCCATACATTTTTTAAGATCAAGAACCGTAGCCTTCTTCTTAGACCTACTAACCCATGCCTATTCTTTTTTTCTCTCGACCACATCTATGAACTTTCAGTAACAATGAAAATTAATTTTACCCTTTCTCTCGTTTTTGCCACATTTGTAAGAAGTATATGGATGCAAACCCATGGCACAAGCCAGTCAATGACTTTAAAAGAAGAAAATCATGAATGTCCACGGCCTCGGATAAAGAGTTCATTTCCTCCCACCAAGGGGTAAAAGGGTCTTTCATACACCAAACCACTGGTACTCCAAAATTAGCAATATTCTTAGTTGCACTTCTTGCCACCCCGATAACTGTCCTTTGAAAATGGATTGAGATGACATTTAGAAGTCACATTTGCAAAAAAGAGTTCACAATGCTCCACTACGCAATGATCTGCATTGGGAAACATTTCTTTATAATTCCAAGCCACTGTCACTTCTTTGGGCAGCAGTGATATGGTAGTTCCAGTTACTATCACCGCATTAGCATCCAGTTTGAGATAAATTACCAGACATAAATACAGACACACACACACATACACACACACATACATACATACATATATATATATATATATATATATATATATATATATATATATATATATATATATATATATATATATATATATATAGCCAAGCGCTCATCAAAAAGATTCGTAGTTTTTAATCCACATTTTCAATTTAGGTCTATATTATATTCTTTGGTATATCGCCCCTAGCAATCTTTCCTTTCGCACTAAATTTATTCTCTCTGCCATTGAACAAAGGGCGACACCTACGTAGTGCTAGAGAGAAAATGACACCCTATTGTCATAATGACCCAGTCCACCAATGCAGCTATAGGACAGTGAAGGCCCAGTTCCTACCAGTTGGAAGTCATTTGAGCCTCCAGGGCATGGGGCATAAACGTATGGCCATCCTCCTTATTTGGATATACATCGTGGCACGATGTTCCCTGTGCTAAGTTCATCCTCCAAAGGCTGACCTAAGTTCATCAGCCAATGAAGACCTAGGTTACCCATAGGCCTACGACACCCTCTAGATATGAATAACAAAAGACCAACTTGGTCCGCCTTCAGAAATACTTGCCAAGGCCGACTCGGAAGAAACATCCATTGACGCTAGCAGTAGCTGTTGAGTTAGAAGTTAAGTATAACTTAGTTTTATCAGACCACTGAGCTGATTAGCAGCCCGAAGGATTAGACATTTTTACGTGGCTAGGAACGGGACCCACAGCTTAATGTGGAATGCGAACCACATCAAGAAATCAATTTCTATCACAAATAAATTCCTGTTCTGATTCCTTGTTGGTAGTCGAGCACATTACCGACTCATCCAGCGAGGAACTAGTAGCTGTCGAGGGTCGGGCTCACACTTTCACAGGCTCTCCCTCAGAATCCTGAAGCTCTAAATGATGAAATGAACAAAGATTTCTTAAAAAAGTTATAAGTTACGTAATCTTCCATTACCCTAAGGGGCAGCATGCCTTCCAGCCAGGGTCGAACATTCCCGTACCGAGAGAGAACCCGACAGCTTGCATTCACAAAGGAAAATGGCCGGATCCTGGCTGACATCAAGTCAATTCAGATGCGACTGGGTACCAGCATCAATAACACAGATCACGCAACGATCATACTATACTGCAACTCTATTTATATGGACAATCAAAGAACCATAAGGCCCAAAATTTCTGGAACAACATCATCTATACAAACATGAAGAAATGTGCCGAAATTTCTTTGGTGCAATCGAGTTTTCAATGCAGCCACTACAGCGTATAAGATGTATCTTTCGTTGGTCTCGGTATAATACCGTATGAGTCACAGCCCGTGGTGGCGGCCTGTCCTACATTGTTCCCAAAAGCACGATCATGGCTAAATTTAACCTTGAAATAAAAAAAAAAAACTATTGAAGCTACAGGACTGCAATTTGGTATGTTTTATATTTGGAGGTTGGAAGATCAACATACCAATTTGCAGCCCTCTAGCTTCCGTAGCAATTAAGTTCTGAGGGCGGACAGTAAAAGTGTATACAGAAAAAAGTGCGGACAGACAGACAAAGCTGGCACAGTAGTTTCATTTTACAGGAAACTAATAAAAATTGGGAAGTAAATCAACAGAATAAATATTTATTAATATGTATATATATATATATATTTTATATATATCAATAGTATAGATATATATATATATATGTATATATATAGATATATATATATATATACATATATATAATATATATATAATCATATATATATATATATATATATATATATATGTGTGTTGTGTGTGTGTATACATATGCGCGCATATGTGTGAGCATGTATGTATCTATATATATATATGATATATATATATATATATATATATATATATATATATTATATATAGATACATACATGCTCACACATATGCGCGCGCACACACACACACACACATGCTCACACACAACTGACTCAACAAAAAGCAGTAAATGAAGACCTATTCCTTTCCTTACGGACAAGAGCAATAAATAAGAGCTAGATGTACTAGAATTCCCTGTTCACTCATTTAGAAAGAACCGATCGAGCGGAACAACTGAGGTCTGATATTTTCGATACTTTTGATAAAGAAGAAATGTGATGGAGGAGAACTATCCAAAAAGATGAACAATATAAAAAGTACCAGTATTTTCAGCACACACACAAGCACACAGTATTTACATACATACATACTATACATATACACACGTATCTAATAAAAAAGTGACCAGTAGATCCTACGTATATATATATATATATATATATATATATATATATATATATATATATATATATATGTGTGTGTGTGTGTGTGTGTGTGTGTGTGTGTGTGTGTGTGTAGAATTTATTCCAAACGTACCATACCTGATAGAATGTTAAATGTACATAAAATGCCGGGGAGGCAGAAAGAGACCTCTACTAACAAACTGGGCTTTACTGACAGGCGACCGTCCAGCAACGGAGACTGATTGCTCAATTATCACAGTTCAACCTTTGAGTTAAATTATAAAAGTACTGCTTTGGATAGGAAATTGTATTTGAAAATATTGAGATTTATTGTTGTGCTTTCACCTTCATAAAATTAAATTTCATGAATTTGAAAACACTAAATTTTTGCCACATTATAAAGATTTGGTTAATGGGGATAAGTGCTAAAAAAGTTGGTTAGGTTATGTGTAATGATATCATATAGGAGAATGAGGACAGCAGTAATAACACCCTATGGCAAAACAGAAATGTAAGAGTGACAGCAATCTCTTGAATGGAGTGGTATAAAGGTAATTTTTGAAAAAACGGGAGTTTTTTCAAAAAAAATGTTAAACATAGAGTATTTCAGAGACTTAGTATTTACTTTAAGCCAGGATGGAGGCTGTCAAGTTGAAGTTGAAAGTAGGCTACAAGCAGCTTGGGGGAAAATGGAGGAGGTGGCGAATGTGACAAGAGAATGCCAAACAAAATTTAAATGAGGTGGCGAATGTGACAAGAGAATGCCAAACAAAATTTAAATGAGGTGGCGAATGTGACAAGAGAATGCCAAACAAAATTTAAATAAGATATCTAATGCACTGAAATCAGACCTGTGATAATGAATGGTTCAGAAACAATGGGAATGAGAAGGATGGAGGAACAGAAGCTGTATCAAACAGAAAATAGGAGGCGGGGATGGATTTTGATGATCTTGCTGTGTAAGAGGCTGGAAAATTAAGAAATTAGGAGATACTGATGTGATAAGGGCGTCAATATAGAGATGTCATGGTCATTTAGTAATGATGCGAGAGGAGAATGGAGTGAAGAAAGGTTTGGGTGGAACCTGTTAGGGGCAGAAGAACACGAGGGTGAGACAGGGTGATAAAGTGAAGGAGGATTAAGAGAAAGGTTTAGTGGAGGAAGATGCTTTTGATGGTAATAGATGGAGACAACGCATCAAAGTAACCAAAACCTTAACATATGGATAACAGTGGGGATGAAGAACATAATGTGTTCAAATATGATCTAAAAACATATGCCCAATAAATGGCTTGCTCACTCATTAATTATTGCTAATACTCATTTTCTCAGTCTTCTGTGATGAATTGTGGAACTCCTTTTATACCTGAGATGACAATTACTAGCAGATTTTTCGTAAGCCAAGACTGTTTGAATACCTTAAGCTTTTGGCATTGCTGATCATGTCTGTGTAATCCTTTATAATTTAGCTGGAAAAATGAAAGTCACAGCACATTCCATTTGGGTAAGAACAGGAACGATAAGGTGCAATAGTAAATGAAAGACCAGTATTTCAATCATGGTTGATTCCCTGTAGCAAATACAAATGAACGATAAGCTCAAGTCTCTTTAATAATAATAATAATAATAATAATAATAATAATAATAATAATAATAATAATAATAATAATAATAATAATAATAATAATAATAATAATAATAACATTTATTATTATTATTATTATTATTATTATTATTATTATTATTATTATTATTATTATTATTATTATTATTATTATTATTATTATTATGCAAATATTCACATATTCGATAAGATTAACATTAAGAAACCCCAGCCCTAACACTCAACATCATAACGAACAAGGAGATTTCCTAAAATCTTGCTGTAGTAACCAAGCTATTTGTCAAATTATAATTCAAGAGATCATTATTATTATCTTTGGATATATGACCCTGGCCCCATCCTTTGTTGCAGTTCCGAAATCAGAAATAATCTTAAATTTTCTCTGATGGTCGAGAAACTTGAATTAATATGCATTAATTCCATGCACAGGTTTAGTTTTGAAGACATAATTAATTCATTATGGTATCAATTAAATTTTGTACACTATATCAATGTTTAAATGAATATAAATACAATTTCTTAGAGGCTGTACATAATCTGTTCTTTTAAAGATATTTCCAAACTGCTCAAGTTGCCCAGGTTTGCATACCTTCTACTGTGTGGTAATGTAGAGCATATGGAAGAGGTTTCTGGAGTTGGAGGCAAGAGTGAGAGACATCCAGACTAGACCAACATAATAGAGAGGCAGAAGGCAAGGCTAATTTATCAACTCCAGCTGCTTAATATCGGAACGAGAATACAGTGCATCAAGTCTGATTTACACTGGCCTTAATTGAAACATTATGCAAGCTGTTGTGAATAAAATTTATATTTATTCTTGATGTTTTAATCACACCAATTATAAATCCACAGGTCACTATACCTAAAGAACCCCATTTAAGACAATGAACAAAATGTGTGATATAAATTGGCGACCGTGCCAGGATTTCAATGGCATTGATTGAAGTGACCTTTTAGTGTTAGCCCAAACAGAGCATAGCCTGTACTTCATCACGACAACATAATCAGCAAAACTTACTGAAATGTTCAGTGAAATGAGTCCATAAGGACAGGAAGTGAAAGAATATATACTTAAGTAACTATGAGTATATTTGCCTGTCCACACAGAGCAAGATAGAGAAACAGAAGCAGCAAAAGAGGAAGCTGCAAGGTAAAGACAAGAAACTCCATATAACCTTACTTAAAGGCAAAAACAGAGAGAAAGGCAAGCAGCACCACCACCCCTATATTCACTGTAAAGCCCAGATTGGATAAGAAGCATGATGGCATGAGCATTTTCATAGAAGGATTTGAGAGGTTTGTAGGGACCCAAGGTTGACAAAGTGACAAAGAATCTGTTTGTTTAAGTCTATTACTAACAGATAAGGGTCTGAAATTTTTTTTTATCTAGTGTGCCTGCTAATGAAGCCTTGAATTATTTCCTATGGTGTATATTACAAAAGCATTTTGAATGTTAATGACTAAGTATTGTGTACGGTTACAGATTAAAGAGAATTGTGATTAATCATTAGGTAAATGCTGTATGAGGAACATTTGTACAATAAAAAAAATAGGGTAAGTTTAAAGTGATGCACTGAAAACAATTTGAGGGACAAAGTTACAAGGAATTTCATGTACAATTTGCATTGTCTCATTAACATTCAAAATGTTTCTGTAATATATAACGTAGGAAATAAGCTAATTTTTAACTTATAATTCTCCATTAACAGCTTTTCCGAAGATTCCATTTATGCTAAATAAAACATTACTACTTATATTCTGTCTTTTCTCATTCCACAATAATAAGAACCACAGCACAATTATGATCTTTAATTAGTATCAATATTGAAATACAAAAGAATAACATGATATCTTAAGTTACACAATGTAATCAACGCTGTGTTTAAAATCTGTACCACCTATTGAATCTGATCACAAAACCCTAAGATATGGGGCACATCCTCTCTGCAACCACAATGGGCACAAGCATCTGTCTTGATAATTAGGGCGTTCAATTTAGAGTTGGAGGGTAGAACACCATGTTTAAATATCTAAATAAAAATTCACACTCATCCAGGAAAATAAATGAAGTGTCTTAGACTTAAGAGATTCTTTCCCAATTATGTAATTGAAATGCTTATTCGATTGTTGGCATAACACAAGTGCAAATTCTCTATAAAATACTTTACTAGATAATAACAATGGAAGATTCAACAGCTTATGGAAACGCCTTAAGAAATATATGAACCAAGAGTAAAAGAACGTCGTGGTTAATGTAGTGTTATTTACAACACCACAGTTAATTCAGAATGATATTCTTAAGGAGCAAAAACATCGAGTTAAACCAGTATCAGCGTTATACATACTGAGCGCAGTTTTACAAAATATTATATAATGCTTTACGATAACCATAACTTGCACCAATACCACCATTTCGTTTACTCAGGCAAAGTGTATCCTTTCTTATCGGATGATATTTACCATTCCACATATATTGGTATCAAATGGCATGCATTTTACTATGTGACTTAACAGGAGGAAGTGTGTGAACTACATACCACACCTTGAATAAAGCTCAACAAATCATAAGTATGACATTTTGAAGTAAGTTTGAAAATCTAGGCCTTGGGATATTAACGGCCTTTTGCACTTTTTCAACAATAAATAACCACTTTCTTCTCACACTATTCAAAGTTTTTCTGATGGAATATGTCCAAGATTCCTATTTGCTTTACTGACCCTTCCCATGGATTTGGCCAGTTTTCTTTTTGTTAAGCAAGGCTCCAGTTGCATTTTAGAATTTATTCACAATTTCATGACTCTGATAAAGCGTTATCTATGTAACAAATAAATTTGAGTAATCTACAAAACCTATCTTTTTAATTATCACCTTACTGGGAAGATCAAGAGCTTGTACCTCACTGTCTTACTCTGCCAAACAGATCTTTGAACTTGAATTCACGGGATAAACTACCATTAAAGCTAATAACTGCTCTTCTATGTTGTTTTAAGTCTCAACGCCTTTAATAAATTGAACTGGAAACCTAATTTTTTGCATAATTCTATCAAAGGTCTTACACCACTCTAGACTGAGCAAGGCCTCCTTTGATTTCTCATTATTAACACAAATAATCTTATCTCTAATAATGTCATTACAAAAGACAACTGATTTATCAGAACCAACACAGAATTCGAGTAGGGAACCAACTTACCGATCACTAAGTGAAACCCTAATCTTTGATATCTTCGTAAAGATTTTGTAATCAGTATTTAATAAGGTAATAAGTCGCCATTCCTCTTAATTTTGACAGATCTCTTGATTTAGCGATTAATTTAATTACATCTAAATTTTGGGATACCGATAATTCATAAAACGTTTTTATGTATTTCAATACCTCTATAAAGTCATTCTTTATGATATCCCAGAAGGTAAGATGAAATTCAATGGAAAGACTATCTCTACCAGGAGTTTTAATTTTATTAAGTGATGAAAGAGCTTTCTTTACTTCACCACAATACACTTCGTTGAAAATTTTTCTATCATGCTGAACAAATGCATTGTGAATCTCGCTAAGAGAATCACTCATGGCCTTCTTTCCACATCCAATATGAGAACATAATCACTTTGAGACTCTAGTACCTATGTATCCTCTAAGATTAATCTGTTTAAAGAAGCGAGTTGAGGTTTTACTTTTTCCCTTCCTAATAAATAAAACGACATTTTCTCTCGTTTATTTAAATGATGATTCATCTTAGCTCGCATTTTCACCCCTTCCATAACTTCATTCCTTATGCTTGCAATTTTGCCTTTAATGGAATGAATATTTTGGTATTCTCCAGCAGTACAATAATGTTTTCAATTTCTCAACCGCGCCTGTAATAGATTTATAATTCCATATTTTTCATTGTTTAACTTTTTGGCTAAACCCATCAACCACTTGTCACATTCCTTCTTCACCCTGTCCCACCAAATTAACAAATCTTCAAACAGACTTCAACTGCATTTCAAAAAATGCCAACAAGTACTAAAATGACTCTTGACTCCATCATATTTTAATTCACTGTTATTTAGTCTCGAATAATCAGAACCCTTGTGATATACTGCACACTTATTTTCCATAACGACTATACAATGGTCTGAAAATGAGACAGGTACTGTGGCTACATTAAGAATATTATCAGCATTGTGTCTTAAATAGAACCTGTCAAGGCACAAGCCATAATTTCTCCTTACAAAAATGTATTCAGGTAATCCTTTTCGAAAGTAGTAAGTATCCTTTACGCCTAACAACGTTTTAGACATTAATATATGGCGACTGATGACAACAGTCTCCCTAACCTTAATATTAATCGCCCCAGAAGGAGCATAAATATAAACAATGATGAATGCAGTTATTATAACGTAGCTGTATGCAAATAATACGTCCTTCCACATCTGTATCTTAGTTAATAATCTCAAAATTTTTCCGTATAGTTACTTTTATTTACGTACCGCCTTTTGATAATACTGGGATTGAAAATTACTTCAAACATATTTTAAGTATCTAACAAGGAGATACACATTTGCAAATTGTGCCCCTGCAAAAGAAGTTCGTCAAATCTTTGATAGCTTAACATCGCTCGTCATTTCAGGTGCTTGTCTGTACCACAAATACAATTAAGTTCCACTGTAAAGAACATTATGATGTACAGGATTATATGCGTTTTTTTTTCATTTGTTGCCGACTTCCTTCCTTAACCAGCTTCAGTTTTTCATCTTCTTCAAGTTTTAAATTCCATTTCCCATGTTCTGACTTTTCATCATTTTTATTAGATATTTCCTGCAAATTAAAATATTCAGACTCACTGATAATTTCAGTAGCCTTGTTGTCAACAGTGTTAGGTTCATAGATCGAAGCACAGGTTGTTATTACATTTAAGTTTTCCTCGTAAAGTGGAAGGCTACAACCGGATGATTTAACTACTGATGAATACAAGGAAATTGAAATAGGTGGTCCATTCAATAAGCGTTCCTTATCATAAGACACTTCATATGAGTACTTGTATACAGGCGGGAATCAGTCCAGCATATAAAAGTCGTCTCACGCACCGTGCTACTGTCACTTATTTCATTCTTGTCGGTAGATCTAGGGTACTTATCCGCGGCGGCCTAGACTATGGCAGCTGCGGTTTTTCTGTGGAGTTTTACTTACTGAACAAGAATTTTAAGTAATATTTATTCGGACGACTGTAATTAACCCGCAGGGTCCAGTACTAAACACGGGGAAATACATTGGACGGCCCAATCCCTAGTGGATGTCGTATCCACGGTTAGGTTCCTTGCAGTCCATGCGGAGTGCTTCTGTAGAAATACCGTTGCATTAAGCAAGGTGATATCAGATTCATAATTTCGTTTTCCTTAACCACCGTGTTTGTATTTTTCTTTCATACAGTAACCACGTCCACTTTTTGCATATGTTCCAGAGCTGAATATTGCTCATACGACTGAATATTGCTCTCACTATTTTTGCAACCTATGGCTGAATTAGCTGAACTGCCACATTAATGACAGAATTTTTCAGCCCACTGTATATAAAGTAAATCCTAAATCCACATATACTTATAGGCGAAGGAATGATGTCGCTGAAATTCATTTTTGTCGTCTTGACACCACTCAGTACATTTTTACTTTTTCCAGGCACAAAAACATCATTTCTGAGAGCGTCAAACTTCCCGTATGGAATCAAAACATTCTTTAAATTGCCAATCTGCATTTCAAACGGAGCTCCTCTGATTGATGAGTACGTTTGAGTACTACTGAGGTTTCTTGTTGTTACTGAATACTTCGCACCTACTTTGAATGTTCTGCCTTCATTATTCAATGGGAAATTCCCAAAATCTCTACTATCAGCAAACTTAACAACCCTGTTGGAGGGATTAGTTAAAATCCGACGATTTCCGTGTCTTGGATATTCAACATGTCACAAATTACATCACATGCCGAGTCGCAGGTTATAGCGGGTGTAAAGTGCAATCCAACTTCATTGACACTTCTAAGAATACAAAGTTTACTTGTCATGATTTCCATTATTCCTTTTCTTGTAATCCAAACCTGAGGGCGTGTCACTAGGAAAGAAAAACCGGTGACAAGAGCAGCCCAAGTTGTACGTCCACATCCGACCAGAGCTTGGAAGTCTAATACCTCCTGATTAGTGATTAATGACGCCATTACCTAATTTTATCCTACTCAGATGAGATAATACACGTTTACTCCTTTCTTTTTTTAATTAAAAAGAGTATACGTTTTCCCCTACATCTAATTCTTCGAATTTTCCACGAATCTCAACACCTTCCAGTATACTATTTTTGATATCCTCAATTTTGTATTTTAGCACCTGAATACTAAGATTTTTATTAAGATATTGATCATGTTTCATATACAATTTCCACTTCTAATGCCTCCCAACAGGGTTGTTAGGTTTGTCGATAATAGATATTTTGGGAATTTCCTAATGAACAATGAAGATTAAAATTCAAAGGAAGTACGAAGGATTCAGTAAGAATAGTAAACCTCAGTAGTATAAACGTTTGTATCAATCAGGCGAGCTCCGTTTGAAATGCAGATTGGCAATTTAAAGAAAGTTTTGAGTCGATACGGGAAGGATGACGGTATCAGAAATAAGTAAAAATGTACTGAGCGGTGTTAGGACGGCAAAAAGGGATATCAGAGACAACAAACCATATTTCTGGCTACCATATTTCTGGCCGACCATTCCCACCGCTTTGAAATATTAAAATGGCCGTCTTTTCTTGAGCTGTTAACAGTGAGTCAAATTTCGCTCAACTTCTCATGTGTGCCCTTATTTTTCAAGATATTAGTATTCAATTTCCACAGATAGCTTTTGTCAAACAATTTATTGCATATTATCTCTATACACCATATTATTGTCAGAAAACGTAATAGATTCAGTTTATAACGTTCTTTTTCTTTTCAAAAAATGAGCCGTAAAAAACTTGTCTAGAAGCGATCCGTAATTTTCTCTACATATGTATATTGAGGTGGTCCTATATTAATTCAGTAGCTAGAATCCCTCAGCGTTATCAAGTCGATGTCTCAAAAAATACCAGAAATTTTTGGGGAAAAAAATTCCCTTTCCTTAAGATTATTAGCGCCTGATAGAAAGTAGGTATTTATAATGTGAAGGACACAGTCATTATATTTAATCATGATCCCAATAATTCTATCCTTTGTGTCATTTTCTTGGTTCAAAACTTAAATATTTTTATATTTTTAAAGTACTGTCAGCGTACCACCTTTCAATACCTGTGACGGATTAAACATTATTGGTTCGTGTAATGTCAATACTTGTAACGAGTGATTTAATTTAACGTTGTGCTCTTGAATGAGCATTATATCTCTCTCTTATAATATGTAATCAAGGAATTCAACTTGAATTGCTCATCCACATCATTCAAACCATTTAAATTTAAAGTAGAAGCTTAAAGACATTAAAAGGACTATCTTACTGACTCCAACAGCAAGGAGGTACTACCACTTACTACCTTTTTCTTGCTAGCTTTGCTATCATTTCAGCATTTCTTGGTGTCACTTTCAGGGACTGATGGTTCTGAAGGAATCAGACGGTCCAAATGATATTGGTTTTTTATAACTATTTTCACAATTTTGTGTCGTCATCCAAACTACCGTATCTGTGATACTGATGGAAGATGGAATGTTGAGCCTCATTTGCATTTAGACTGTCCTTGTGCCATTTGAGAGAATCTTTGCTTTTCCGTGAGCAAAAGTATTGTTCCGTATCCCAAAAGTTTTGCCATATCTGGACAGGAAATTTTACAGTCGGCCATTATCCATTTCAAATGATGGATCCACATGTATATGAACTACTGAGATTCACAATTCTCGCCGTTCCTTCGTTTCCGATAGACATTCCTTAACCTCCTATTGGACTTACGAGCTGTCTAATCTTGACTTGTCGACAAAGTTTTATGATAATCCTGTTTGCATTAACCATCTGAAGACCTTTAATATGACTATCATCTATTTTCAAGATATCAAAGACCACTGTACACGCAAGATTATGCGTGACAACAGTAGAAAAGTGAAGACCAACCGAGTTGACTGACACGTTTTAATGAAACCAAAGAAGCAGCCATTGTTCCAGGACCGCAGAAACTACTGTACGTACCCCGCCAAACACCCTGAGCTATGAAGAGCTTGTAAGCGGAGAGGCTCTTTATTAAGCATAATCGTAATTTGTGACCGTTACAAAATAAATAAATGATCCCGAAACTTGCATTTAAAAAAAAAATTGAATTATGCATCGTCACCACATGTGCTTATATGTCTGGCCAGTACTTTCCCTCCTATACTCTCTCTATTGTGTTCATCTCCACTTCAAGTGTTAGATTTAAAGTAAATTAAACAAAAACCTAATAAATGAATTGCATATACAAGCGACACAAATAGATGGTGAGCGAGGAAGCCGACAAGATATGATAAAAGGGGGCTGATGAAGCCAATGCCTCTGAGTTTCCATGAAGGTCACTTGCTATACAACACAACTAAAGGTTTCTGTTATCTTAAGAAAGCTCTGTACCAGCACAGGCTCTTGCTTTTAAGAGCAACCCGCAAAATTCGAGGTAAATCCTGTGTAGCTCTCAATCGTTTGTTCTTGCTGGGTATGAACTTACAACTATCCATGGCTCTGTTTCTATAATTTTTTATCAAAAAGTGTACAGACCGTACGTGAGAGAGGAGAGAGAGAGAGAGAGAGAGAGAGAGAGAGAGAGAGAGAGAGAGAGTCTTAAGTGATAAAATAGTATGCTTCATTTTAGATTAAACACCCCTTGTTTCTGCATATGGTTTTTTGCTTCTAACAGCCTTCAACCTGATTATGAAAGTGACCTTCGTAATTGCCCTAGTCAATAAAAGTGACATTACTCCTAGACATCAGTTCGTCTTTATATTGTTGTGACAGCACGGGCTTTGGAATAGAATTTAAGCCAAAGACCAAGCACTGGGACCTATTAGTACATTCAACCCTGAAACGGAAATTGAGAGAAGAAATGTTTGAAAGGTGTAACAGGAGGAAAATTTCGCAGTTGCATTATGAATTAACTGTCAAGGAATGATAGGGGTTGCAGCTACGGGCCGAAGGGACGCTGCAAAGAACCCTAAATAAATCTTACAGTGCACCGCATGAGGCGCACTGACAGCACTACCAAATCTCAAAGGATTCCGTAAACACCAGGTAACGATTGAAATTCGAAGGAAGCATTGTATGGGGAACAGAAAAACTGGAAGGTTAATTTGTGTTGCTCCTCGGCCTCTGTGAAGCGAGATCCAGACCAACTCGAATTAAATGGTTCTGAAAGGACGTCCCCAGCAACGAAGTCTTTCCAGCCAGGTCTGGCAGATAGACTTCATGACAGACACCATGAGCAGCCATTCTCAATAGATTTTTTTTTCTTCATATCTACCATTCCATAAATACTTGAAACATATCTTCTCAATCAAGTTCCCGTAACTATAGCTTAAAGGATATATGTGGCCAACATACCAAAGTTTTGCTAATAAACAGGTATTGATATAAGCAGACCTTTGAAAGTTTGTTAATTTTCTGCCAAAGAGCAATTTACTTTGACACTAATGCATTATCACCTTATTCCAGTTTTGTTGTAGCGTTAGCTGATAATTGTTGCAATGAAAAATCCCCAAGGTATATAAATACACGGTTTCCTTTTTTATCCAATCAATAGGCCATACATTCTTAAATTTCCATTTCCCCATGCCATTTCTATTAATTTTGCTTCCAGTTGCCTTTTCAAATTCTCCAACTATTCTATCGATTTCTAATAAACTATTATCAGAGCAAATGATGATATTCGTGTCGTCTGCATAACCAATGGCTTTGATCGTAAAGCCCCCAGGCGTTTAAGGCTGCATAAAAAGGTTCCTGGTATAAGGCATACAACATCATGCTCAAAGGGCACCCTTGTCTTATCGATCTGGATACTGCAAAAAAATTCACCAATGAAGTTATTTATACATAATGCGCTCTCAGCATTTTCGTACAACATTTTTATCCAACCAAGGTATTTTTCCCCAAATCCGATTTTACTCATTACTTTTAGCAGAAATTTTGTATTTACCATATCAAATGCTTTGTACCAATAAAGCTTTAAAAATGCTGCCTCCTTATCATTCTCATTACCATAATACATAATATCCCTTATAAGCATGTTACATTGTACAATGCTTCTCCCGGGAACTGAGCAGTATTGACCTTCATTAATGATTTTCCCCATTACTAATTTCATTCTTTCAGCTAGTAATTTCACAATGATCTTATAGTCTACAGAAAGTAGGGAAATTGGCCTCCAATTTTTCAAGTCTTTCTCATCACCATCCTTCTTTATAAGTGTAATTATACCCTTATATTGCGACATAATTTTCTTAATTTGCCTTTCTCTTTGTTTACCAATTAAGTATTTTGACATTTTCTCGCCACACTGTATGTCTTTTAATCTTGTTCTTATCTTAATGCCTTCGTTCAGTTCATCCCTATTGGATTCTATTTTTAATTCTCTTTATTTCTTCCATATCAGGGTTCCCTGTCTGGTAAGCAGTTTCATGTAATGACCTTAGTCTATTTTCAAGAATATTCAACATATATCTCATTTTCTTTTTCATACAACCCACTTTACTATAAAATTCCTTAACTTTAACCTTTACTAGTTTCTCCCACCATTCAAGCATGGAATCATAATTACATCTCTCTCTTTTCCATTTTATCCAATGGTCTTTATAATCCTCCTTAACTCCCGAAACCTCAAGGAGAGAAACATTAAATTTCCAATATGATTTCCCAAATTGTAACACATTATCTAATTTAACATCACATAAAAAACGAGAGTGATCAGAAAATGATACTGCTACTGTTTTTTAATATTTCACATTTGCGATTAAGTCAGCCATATATAATCTATCTAATCTTGCAGCATAATTTTTCCTCATACATGTATATTCAGGAATTTTTGGGATAATATTATGTACATCTTTCAATTTCAAAACACTGACAATTTGTTTTAACGTATTTGAAAAATTTGAAGTTTTTGGTTCAGAAGAATCCTTATTACTTATAATACAATTCCAATCAGCTCCAACAATACATCTACTTACATTGTTTTGCATAAGAGGGAGCATAACTTCCTAAAAAAATTCTTCTCTTTCACCCTGACAATTCGCCCCAGAGGGTGCATAAATACACATAATATTAATCTCTTCTCCTTGATTGTTTACTCTAATCATACTTAGTCTAGAGCATGTTTATAAATGCTTATTATCTTAGCATTTACTTTCTTATTTATCATTATTGCAGTTCCACCCTTAATATTTATGGTCGTATTCAGAACAACGTCATAATAATTTAACAAATAAGTAATATTGCTCATAGTCTTTATTTTATGTTCTTGTAACAAAATGATATCAATATTATGATAGGCAAGAAAAGTATTCAAATTCATCTGTTTGTTTACATCTGAAAGACCATTAATGTTAAGAATTCCAATACGAATGAAAATGATTCTTTAAGAGTAATGCATGTCTAATTAACTAGGTATTTTGGGGTTCGTACTTTGTTTCAGGCACTGGTATTTCTATTTTTCTCTTTTTTGCATTTACTTTTTTTTCGTTTTTGCTACTACTGCTTTAGCATGACGACTTTAGAACTACGTTTTTTTTCTTCGCTTGTACCACTTTCCATTCTTCCTGGTTACAGGGCAACTGAGAATCGTCTGATTCTGTACCATCACTATCATCCATGCATTCAGAATCGGAAGGAATTCCCTCTTCTAAATTTAATCTCTCCTTGGTAGCGGTAGTATTTTCGGCCATCGAGATCTGAATTGGATCCAGACCCACCTCTGGGACCGTGTCCTCCTCGCAGTCCTCTTCTTCCATATTCATTCCAGATGCCATCTCTTTTTCCGCGTCCCCATACATATGCACTTCAACAGTAGTTATACTCTTCACTATTCCCTCTTCATAGTAGCTTCCTTTTAATACTACATTATCAGTATTATACGTTTGGTCGTCGTCCACTGCGGTATATTCTTCCATTCCACTTATACTAGGTTGCACCCTTATTATCTTATCATCAGCTATGTCGTTATTTCCCTTTTCATTATTTTCTAGTAGTAATTCACAATTATTAATACTGTTTTCTTCGTTGGATGTATTATCACTTCCATTACCTTTTTCTGAATTTTTCACACTCTCTTCAAACACTTTACTTGCACCAAGTTCACCTTTGTCATCAACCATTCCCTTGTTTCCTTCTTCTACAGTTTCGTCGGTACCATCATGATTTTCCTTTCCATGCTTTGCCTTTGGGTCTACAGATAAACATAGGGTCGTTTACGGGTTTTGAGTTTAAGGGAGGAAAGTTATCAGTATTTACTAAGTTTACTTTATCTTTCCAATTAATGCAGCAATTTGCTGCAATGTGCCCTGCAATACCGCAGCTAATGCATGTACGTATTTGCCCCTTGTATTAAAACAGCATTGAGATCCCCCTGTAGATGAGTGAGGAGGGAATTGGTTTCTCCAGCTTCATCATTGCAGTCGTTTCCCGTCATTTTTCCTACAAGATCCCCATACGTACATTTCTGAAATCGTACATTATACACCTGACCATACTCTTCAAGAATATTTGAAACTGTTGTATTTTGCATTTCAAATGGGACATTCTTTACTGTTACAACAGTTTTAGTACTACTCAGATTAATAATTTGAACATTTACTTTCCTTCCATCCACAGAAATTATACGTTCACTATGGTCCTTCACAACTTTTTCGAATGTTTTATTTGCAATATCTTCTAGTTTGATAACTATTTTGCTATGACTAATTTGCTGCACACCATAAACTTCTTCTAAACGTACTTGGAGTTTACTTATTATTTCAAGAGTGTCATCTACACTGGCTTTCTCTTGCCCAAGGTAAAGAATACCAAAGGTATTAGTGCCTTTGAATAACTCACCCATTTTTAGTGACGTAGAAAGTGGGTATGATTAGTAAATTTCTGTTGGTACTACTGTGTTGCCATGGTAACATGAGATGTCACCATTGCAACCGTGAACCCGCTGACAGGGGCTCCCTTTCCCATAATGGCTTTGAATTCAAAAGTCTAAAAACTACAAAGCCACAATGCACCATATCACTGTCACAATTCACCAGTTTCACATATCTCCGAGATACACAAGGCACTAAGCTTCCTACAGCAATATCATGCACGTTCCCCTTCGTCAAAAATCCCTTTGAAATATGGAAATAAGGACGGAGCAAAACATAACCTGAATTACTAGTCTGAAGTCAGGGCTGCCAACCACTCAGTAGATTCGTAGACGCAGTGGTAGTAGCAATTCCTACTTTTTTGGATTGAGGTATTCCTCCAACTGAAGAATGCAGTGGTCATAAATTAGCGTGATAAGTATTGCAACATGATGAAGGCTTTCAACACGACAATCTAACAATGTTTTAACTTGTTATTGTCAGAATCAAAATTCCACAACGCCTGCCATCTACTCAAGCTGTTGGGATTTCGTGATATAGTGATGAATCACTGAAATGGACACGTGAGCTCGACAACAGCGCCCCAGTGGAGGTGTTTTTTTGCACCAGATGCATAACCCGAACGACAAAATTCTGATTTTAAACAAGGCAATCTGGCCGTAGTTAACCGTTCCATCGCGGTCACAGATTTCTATATTCCTTGTACTGCAAATACCAACAACACTCATTGTTATAATCAGAATAGATAATTGAATAAGTTACAATGCAAGTACCGAAGGTGCAGAACAATCCTCACTGTGGTTGAGAGTCTCTGGTCTCTGGTCGATATAAAACCAACTTAAAGTAACAGCCATCTTGCATGAAAATTCGTGAAAAGTCTGGGTGACCTAAAGAAAAGTCAGATTTCAAATCAACTCCAAACACTATTTAATGGAAACTAGGTAACAGGTTTCCGAGGCTGTCATCTTTTCAAATGAACACCTGTAAGACTGTTAGTGAAAACGTTCTGTAGTTTTGTGCAAGTCTTAATTGGAGCTACTTCTATTCAAGACAAATCAGATACGTAAATACACTTCGCATCTCCAGATGGCAGATAGGAAATAAATCACATACCCATTACGAAAAATACTACAGAGAACTACATTAGGAACAACAGAATTACAGAGCCGATAATGGTCATTATTACACTTAGATTGTGAAATCAAAATAATCACTGGTAACCAAATATGCCGGAAGGACTACCTACTATGAGATTCAGGGCCTCTGTAACACGGTTTTTTGGACTTTGCTCCTTATTAAAGCATCGGATGTAGCTGAAAGTTGACATATGTATATTTTACAACCACACACAAATTTTGTCAGCATTATCAATAACCTAAACCCGATAGTTTTAATTTTTATAGAGTAAAAATTATCTAGCCGACGCCATGGCCAATGATTACGAGCCAAGAGTCGAAAAACATTCATTACGTAAGCAAGTTAAACACCGTTTTACGAAATGTTGCCCCGCCCATCCGCCAGACAGAAACTTTATTCACCTTGTTCCATCGGCTCTGAAACCCATAGCAGTCAAGAATGGCTAACAGGATTTGGAATTTTCCCCGTGGTTGCAAAACTGCATTTGTCTTACGACTTGTAACTTTATACAGTCAAGAGAAAGCCCGTGGCCATACTTACTATAGCCTGAATAGGTAATTATTCAGTTTATAGTTTAAATCCAATGTTTATGGTCTGATTTGTATTTAGCGTAACGTGATTACAATACTTGTAATGTCATTCAGGATTTTGAACAATTCCATTAACTATTCACTATGCCACCAAGAGAGAGAGAAAGAGAGAGAGAGAGAGAGAGAGAGAGAGATTGTATGTAATCAGCCTTTATATAACTATTTTTGTTTAAAAAAAAGATTTTTATCCAAAGTAATACAGCTTATATGTGCTAAAATCTCCAGCAGACCACAGATCATCCGATATTTTTTTTTTCTTCTTCTTTAGGCCGTACGACGTGTTGGATATAAAGACTTTATGAATGACGGAACGATACATAGATGTGGGTGGGGTGCTAGCGTAGCAATACTACTGTAGTAATAGCA
Source organism: Macrobrachium nipponense (assembly GCF_015104395.2). NCBI lineage: Eukaryota > Metazoa > Arthropoda > Malacostraca > Decapoda > Palaemonidae > Macrobrachium > Macrobrachium nipponense. Next base: position 113,558,444 of record NC_087200.1, on the reverse strand, counting down.
GTAATATACATGAATTAAACGTTTAGGCCAACTGCTGGGATCCTTGAAGATCTTTTACCATTTCTTACAACTGCTGGAGAAATGAGTTTTTAAAGCCAGAAGTTAAATTTTCTAATCCAACAATGCCCATGATAGCCTTCAGTGTTATCCTGAATTATAACGAGGCCAAAGTGGGTGGAGCCTCGTGAAGTCTATATTCTGACGATAATTATTGGTGAAGATTTAAAGCCAAAATACGGTACCGGCTATTTATTTTTCAGTAAATAGGTGGATAGCCAATAAATAAAAATTTCTTGACATTGGATATAGCAGTTATCAAATCAAGCTTGTCTACTATGTTTTAGAAAATTACCAACTATTCCCTACATCTTGTCAATCTGATTGTGACCTATAAAGTAGACTGTAATTTCTTAGGACACTTACTATTTTGGGAGTTAGACTAATAATCGAAGTGTTTTTTGTATTTATTAACATATTTTGTTGGTTTGTTCATTATGACAATTATCAATGGAGAGGTTTCAGAGTTCATAAATGTGTACTGCTTTGCTTGTATTTAAATTTGTATGTCATTGTTGCCAGAGGTCTAGCCTTCGTTACGTATAGCCAATCATCCATCGAGAAAGAGGGAAGAAATGCTGTCATAAGTTACGTAACGAATGCGTTCGAAACCTTATCTCTGAATAAGTTGGCCCGTCTTCAAAAAATGTCACTTTTACATTATAAGTACCAAGTTTATTCAACCTACGTAATGCAGAATACAGTCAAAATTTATGTGTAGATATAATGTGTATTCTGAATAAGCGTTATATTTATGAAATGCATAGATAAAAAGTTATTGCGAAAAAACCGTGTTACAGAGGCCCTGAATCTCATAGTAGTAGATCTTAAAACATGAAACAAGGTAAATACCTCTACCCGCGACCACCAAACTTGCCAGCGTTCATCCGAACCATGTCTACAGCACCCTTGGAAAGGAGCAGCAACCCTTTAACAACAGTTAAGAAAGCTTTTCCATTTCCAGAAGCATTTCTCTATACAAAAACTTATTTTCCAGAACGCAACAGACCAGATCCGACTGAAACATCATCAAAGTAACTCATTTCAAAATCACAAGTTCCTCTAGCACCTATGATACAGAAAAAATGTACAACCCTTTCATAGTATTGTAAAATAAAATCTCAATGTTACGCATTAATATAGCTTTTGCATTTGCTCTTTCACCATACATTAAATATCTATTCCGGTAATCACATAGGGCAGTTCTGGGTGATACTTAAAGCACACGCTTTAACAAAATCATGCGGTCTAGGGTAGCTTTATAAAGCTATGTACGCGTTTCTGATAACCTATATAACATTTTACTGATTCTAGTCATGCCACTATGACCAGAAACAAAACTGAAATACTACTCTTCCATTAACTGCATTATGACTAAGGGTTACTATGCAATTATGTTAATCTTCAGTAGCTAAATTAAGATATTTGAGTAAACAGCTTCGTATAAAAGCAAAAAAGCCGTCACCTGTAATCTATTCACAAAAACCTTTTGCATCCAATACCATTAAATACCTTAAGATTATATAACTAAATTTCTCTTGTTATATCTAACAACACAACCGTACTTTCAAGTAGTAAGATCAGTGTGTGATATATATATATATATATAATATATATATATATATATATATATATATATATATAATATATATGTGTGTGTGTGTGTGTGTGTGTGTGATGACCTTGTGGAAGGTTTGTAAGAATACTACCACCACAGGTCCTGCGTGTCGTAAAATGCGACTAAAAGGACAGCTGCTTCCGTGCAGTTTTACTTTTCAGTAAAAGGCTAGACCCACTGCTAATAACTGTGGAAACTGCTGCCTTGCAGGTGGACTTTTTAGTCAAGGGCAAGTCCCACCGCCAATAACTGTGGTTGATGACAGCAATGACATGCGGTCGTAAAAACCCCTTTACCAAACAATAAACCATGCCTGATATTGTAAGGAAGCAGTGGAAAAGGCACATCAGGCAATCCACCACATAATGTAGTGATAACGGAGGGAAAGAAGAAGAAAGAAGTGTGTGTGTGTAAAACATACATTTGAATAAAAATAAACCCAGGTTATGAGATGCAACCCATTGGCTAAGCTTTTTGTAGATTTTCCCAAGCGCGCGCACACATATATATATATTATATATATATATATATATATACTATATATATATATATATCTAAATAAAGGTTTTTTTGCCACGAAGGAAAAAAATGAAAAAGCGAGATAGCCGAGTACTTTCGGTCCTATTCGGACCCTCAGTAAAGGGTCGGCTATCTCGCTTTTTCATTTTTTTCCTTCGTGGCAAAAAAAACCTTTATTTATACATAGCATCACGTTTTATATACTTCGTGATCAAGTTATTCATATATATATATATATATATATATATATATATATATATATATCTGCGTGCAATATGGAATTTGTTACCAAGAGAGCTGGAGTAAAACTCCCGTTGGTAATATATAATCGTAAAACCGCAGGTTATGTTAATTTTTTTTTTTTAAGCAGCGGGATAATTTACTAAATACACCGAAGAATAATCATTCTTCCGTTCGGTAAATTAGTGATAACATTTTTCTGTAATGAGAAATATAAGCAAATTTTATCAAAGAACCGACAAGCTATAAGGCGCAGAAACAAAGTTTCCCTTTCAACATAAAACAAGGACGCCGTAGTCCTAGTTTCAAAAACCGTGACTCCGTGGTCCTTGGTGGTCACGTCCAGCACCAATGGGTTTCGTAGCAAGCACCAAGCGGCAGCTTTGATTTTCAATTTTCGCTTCGGGAACAGCAAAGTATTCTGGAGTTATTGCGATCTTTGATAACGGAATTGTGCTGTGTGGACAAGACTTTGCTATCTGAGAAGGAAGTGATTCCCAACCGGCGACGTCCTTCAACTTCGATTGAAGTTTGAGGGATTGTCTACGTGAAGGCGTGGCAACTTTCCTAGGCTCTGCAAAGGCCAGTTTTATTGCGGATTTATTCAATACTGAAATAAATTCTTAATTAGGGTTAATTGGGGATTTTGGCCAGTAGTATATTTCACCTGATGGTAATGATGAATTAAGTTTGAATTACGGTGCTAAGGTCTTAATGTTTTACTTTAAAGTTTCATAAGACTACTATTGAGATTTTTATTGTATTTTCCCTAAAATTTTGCCGACTTATGATTTGAACTTTGAATTATCATTAACTTACTACTTTGGGATGGCAACAATGAATACTTTCTGATTTTCTTTAATTTTTTAATATCAATATTACTCATTGCTCGTGTTTCACTCCCCAAGGATAATGAATCTTGTAACCCATACGCAATTTCTGTACTACAAATTTAAATTCTTTCAGAATCTGGTGATCTTCATGGATTGGGTGGTCTCAAGAACCTTAAGGTTGGTATTCAATCCATTACGTACTTTGAAATTAGAATTTGCCGGGTAAATTCTTAATAATTATTGACTGTTTAGTAATGGTTTAAGGTTTTTAAAGCTCTATACTTGAATTTTGCAAACATTGGGCGGCTAAATAATGAGTTTACTAGTTAAAGCAAATTCAGATACAACTGTAATGAAAATTAACCTAATTTCAGATTTTCGTAGGATTTTCGGGAGAAGTAGACTTCATGAAGCAAGCTATACAGACTTGAGAAATAACTGAAGTAGAATCTAAGCCAGGATAACTCAAGCTCCGTAACACTGGACTTCCCTCTCAGGTTTTTTGTAGAAACCATTAGCAACCAAACAACCAAACTTTTTTTTTTTTTTTTTTTCCTCCACCCCTACAGGGGCGGTGCCTCTGTAGGAGTGGAGGACCCTCCCATGCCCGTTCCATAGGTCGTATGACCTATGGACAGGCATGGTAGGTTATACTAACACAACAAATCATTAATTTTAAGTTCATAATTTTAAGTTCTATATTTGATTTTGTAAATTAACGTACCTTGATACTTATCTTAATACTGAAGAAATTTGCTAGTAGAAAACTTTTTACATAACTATTGTTTTGCAATTAGTTTGGTAATTATTCAATACAGTAGGTTAAATAATTTATTACACTAGGCTAACCGAAGTTGGTTAATAATACTTCAAGTTTTTTGTACTTAAATTTTCAAGTCTAGTAATTTTGCATGTTACTGTATTACTTTAAACATTAAATATTAATTTTCTTAGTTGGGTTTTATAATTTTTGAAACTTTAGCATAAAATCTATGATTTTCATAAACTTAAGATTAATGTATCTTAGTTGGCAATTAACATAAGTTGATATTCATACTAATACAATAAGCAGACCTTTAATTTCACTTTAGACAAACCTATGCTTATCCATGGCTTTTATACAATCGGACCTATACCAATACTGATAGCCGACACTCTATTCATTGCTTAAGTTAACAAATCGGTATCCAAGATGCCAGATTACGCTGTGCCCTAACCCTGGCAAAACTGACCTTTTTGTAATTCTGCGCGGGAGCTTTCTAGTTTTCCTTTTGGTCACGCGCTTGTTAGCACTGCTTGAGGTAATTTTGGTTTCCAGTTGGTTCGCCCGCATTTATTTCTCCTTGCTGCTTCGGTCACCGATTTTATAAGCGGATGGTCTGTATAAGAAACTATTGCTTATCTTTATGAAGACGTCAGTTCATTTAAGTTAAACCATTATGAAAATTTTAAGGTTTAATAAGTTAAAATACAAATTTTGATTTCTGAAAATTTAGGGTTTTTGTGTATAACAATTTCTGCCGCAGTTTTTTTCTTTACAGGATGCTTACTGGAACAGCGTTTAACCAATGCAAACATACTCTCGGTCAAGAACTGTTCGTTGCTTGTACGCAATATTATAAAAATTAGGTGAGAATGGAATCTGGAGTTGCCGATGACCTTCAGTTAATACCGATAGTTGTCCTAACTGATGGTTCAAAGGATGAGAGTTAATATTGAAACTTAATAATATTAGATGATGCATACGAAAATATGAAAATATGGAATTTCTCAACAGTGATAGTAATTACAAATTAAGTTTTATTTACCATAAATTTCTAATTAAAAATCAAACTTTATTATTTGTTTACCTTGCCCAGGTAGTTTTGAAATCTCGAAGGTTTTACAACAGAGAACATAAGGGATTTGTAACTTGCGAAACCATTATTCAAATCACATGTCGAACTATATGTAGGTAGTATAAATTGGTGATGAGACAGTTTTACTCTATTCTGAAACTATGGCTTAGTTTTCATCTGTTTGAACCTTATTACTAATTATAAAAAAAAACTAGGTAAAGGACTCAAAAATTAGGTTTGGAAATCAATCTCTGCAAACAATTAGAAAAACTTTGAAATTTGTTCAAATCATAAAAACATATCTTTCCATTAACT
>NC_087200.1:113520524-113543024 GCF_015104395.2 Macrobrachium nipponense | reverse complement strand
AGCATCCCTCCCATGATGCATCTACATAGCGGCGTGCTTCTTCGGCCACTGCACGGCATCATCGGTATCGCAAGCACGCGGTATTTGTTCGTTCTAACGATTTCGTTTATTAACGTAAATTCGTTAGTGATTCCATTGTGGTATACTTTATCGTGTTGTGTGAAAACTTTACTACATACGTATACGTACTACATAACATAATTACGTACAGTATATACGTAGTCATGGGTCCCAAGAAACTTGAAATTCACGGAAAGAAGAGGATGCTCTCTTTGGAGATGAAGATGGATATTATCAAGAAGTATGAAGTTGGTATGCGATTGATTGTGATCACCAAGGAATACGGCCGAAATGCGTCGACAATAGGCACCATCCTTAAGCAGAAGGATGTCATCAAAGCAGCTGCACCTTCCAAGGGCGTGACTATTTTGTACAGCAAGAGGAACCACGTGCACAATGAAATGGAAAGGCTTCTTCTTGTCTGGATAAAAGACAAAGAAATCGCTGGCGATATGATAACGGAAACGGCAATCTGCCACAAGGCCAGCGCTATTTTTGTCGATTTGATTGCCCAGGCCGAAGATGACGGAGGAGAAGGGACATCAACGCCAACCCCAGACTTCAAGGGTTCGCATGGGTGGTACGAGAAATTCCGTAAATGGACTGGCATCCATTCGGTGGTGGGGCATGGGGAGACGGCCAGCTCGGACTCGAAAGCGGCCGAAGCCTTTAAAAAGACGTTCGACATGATGATGATCAACGAAGGCTACAGTTCTCAGCAAGTCTTCAACTTTAATGAGACTGGCCTTTTTTGGAAAAAAATGCCTCGTCGGACATACATCACGCAGGAAGAGAAGAAGCTACCCGGGCATAAACCTATGAAAGACAGGCTTACGCTCGCACTTTGTTCGAACGCCAGTGGGGATTGCAAGGTGAAGCCCCTACCTGTGTATCATTCCGAGACTCCTTGAGCCTTCAAGCCCCACAAAATGCTTAAGGAGAAGCTTCCAGTTATGTGGAGGGCTAATGCGAAAGCCTGGGTAACGAGGCTTTTGTTCACCGAGTGGGTAAATCTGTGTTTCGGCCCAACAGTGAAGAAATTCTTGGAAGAGAAGCGCCTCCCTCTGAAATGTCTGCTGGTGTTGAACATTGCCCCTGCCCACCCTCCTGGCCTCGAGGACGATATCCTAGCGGAGTATTGCTTCATCAAGGTTCTTTATCTTCCGCCTAACACTACCCCTCTCCTCCAGCCCATGGACCAGCAAGCGATATCGAACTTTAAGAGGCTGTATACGAAACCAACTTTTCAATTTTCAACAGATGTTTCGACATCACCGATACCACAAACCTCACCTTGCGTGAATTTTGGAAGGAGCATTTCGACATCGTCATATGCATCCAACTCATCGACCAAGCTTGGCAGGAGGTTTCGAGGCGAACCTTGAATTCCTCGTGGAGGAAACTCTGGCCTGATGCTGTATCTGCCCGAGACTTTGAGGGATTCCACGTGGGCGAAGCTGGTGCTGCAGATTCAGGAACAGTTGACGATCCTGAAACTGTTTCGCAACCAGATCTTGACGAGATTGTTGCACTCGGCAAGTCCATGGGGCTGGTCGTCGACGAGGACGACATCAATGACCTTATCGAGGAGCACCAAGAGGAGCTTACGACGGATGACCTGAAGGAGTTGGAGGCCATGCAACATAACGTCGTTCAAGAGGAGTTCTCTAGCAGCAGCGAGGAGGAGGACGACGACTCTGTGACAACGGCAGAAATTAAGGATGCTCTAGCTGCTTTCCATAAGGTGCAATCATTCGTAGAAAAGAGACACCCCGAAAAGGCTTACACAGGTCGTATGCATGCACAGTTTGATGACGTTTGCCTGAGTCGTTTCAGGAAAATTGTCAAAAGTAGGCAGAAGCAATCTTCCTTGGATAGTTATTTTTTAAAGAGGCCTTTAGTAGGAGTAGTAAGCAAAAAGGAAGAACCAAGTGATACTAAAAAACAGAAAGTTGAAAGTTGTGAAGAAGTTGAAATTTTGAAGAAAAAAAAACATACAGTATAAAAAGTAAAAAAAAAAAATTAAAAATCGAAAAAAAGACAAAAATTTTTTTTAATTTTAAGTTTTATGTAAAGTTAAGTGTTACAGTTTTGTTAATGTGTTTCGTAAAGTTTAGGTTATGTTTTCCTTACATTTTTTTATGTGTTTTGTAAAGTTAAGTATACGTACGTATCTGCCGTTTGCCCTCCTCCTCTGTCGCCACTTTCGGAGATAGCCTCACTCGAAAGGTAAGCTTCCACATTTTACTACATACGTACGTATGAACGTACAGTATTTCTTGTATACCATGTACACTAATACACTTTATTTACAGGTATATTAGCAGTACGTATTAAGTTAGGTATTAACAGGTCCAAATTGTTGTAGTATTTCATTGTTTATAGGTCAATAATTTAGCTTTATTATGAAATTTACTGTGGTGTTTTTGGAGGGCTTAGAACGGATTAGCCATTTTACATGTAAAATGCGGTCCAAGATACGAAAAGCTCATGATACAAAGGCCGCCTCGGAACGGATTAATTTCGTATCTCGAGGTACCACTGTATATATATATAATATATATATATATATATATATATATATAGTATATATATATATATATATATATATATAATATAGTATCTATACACACACATACGAACGTATATGAGTATATTATTCACACACACACACACACACACACACGCACACAACACGGCACACACACAACACACACACATATATATATATATATATATATATATATATATATATATATATATTATATATATATATATATATATATATATAATACCATATGTATCATGTAATATCCAATTCATTATATCTTGGGGATAACTATTCCCAACGGGAATTATCAGAGTCACGTTGCTAAACCAGGGAACGGTAAGAATACTGCCGGAGAAGGGGCACTTATATGTATATAAGTGCCCCTTATATACATATAAGTGTATATAAATGTTAACGATATTTTTACTCAATATTTGCGAACATATATGAGTCCCGTGTGTGTAAGTAACATGAATTCAAAACTAGCGATTATTTTCTCACACGAACAATAAATAACAAGTGAAACTTCAGATGAAAGTTATCTGGAAAGACATAAGTCATTCTGAGATATAGAAAGGGACTTCAGTAAATACTATTTTAGAAGCTTGTTCTCCCGCATTGTCTCGTTAGGAAGCTGTTAATCTTTATGTCTCAACTGGAGTGATACGTGTCTCATAGAAGATCCGTAGAGGATGACCGAAAGGATTAACCTGGAGCCTAGAAGATTACTTTAGGGAAGGATAGATCAGTGACAGCATAGTTATAGTTATATGTTTTGGCGCGTCAACCCCATATGAACACTCGTATATGCCCTATTGTTTCGTACACCCATACGAAAATATATGACTATATAATTATATACATATGAATTATAGACTCTATACATTCGTATGAGTGTATATATATATATAATATATATATATATATATATATTATATATATATATATATATATATAAATACATATATCATATATATATATATATATATATATATATATATATATATAAACACATGCACACACATAATTATATTTATTTATTTATCTATTATTATAACCCTCATAAGCGTATGTTATATGTGCACACACACACACACACACACACACACACACACCACACACACACACACACACATATATATATATATATATATATATATATATATATATATATATAATGATATATATGAATAACTTGATCACAACATATATAAAACATGATGCTATGTATAAATAAAGGTGATGCCACGGAGGAAAATGATAAGACGAGAATTGCCAAGATCTTTCGGTCTACAGGACCCTTTACTTGAGGCACAACTGATCATAGCAGAGCAAAAACATAGTACAAGTAGGCTTAGTTTCCAAACTGACATTACAGGATTAGCATAAGTCCAAGTCGCTCTACAGAAACAAAACAAAAAACACTTGTGGGCAAGATTAGAGATTTTAAGGCAGCCACCCACACTTGTTCAAGAGATGATTTAGTCAGAAAACAATACATTCTGAAAAACAAGGAGGCATATTCGACTTAGTAAAATCCTGGAAATTAGATTAAGGATTTAGGCACTGTGCCTTGTCAAGGGTATGCTCGCTATATTTGTATCCTATTTTCATTTCTCACTAATTGTTGGAACATTTTTGTAAATTTCATGTTACTAATACAAAATGTATTGGTTTTTTTTGGTTTTTTTTTTGTTTAATTATAAAATGCCTTGACAAGGCACGATGCCTTAATCCTTAATCTAATTTTTAGGATTTTACTTAGTTGAACATGCCTCCTTCTTTTCCAGACTAAATCACCTATTGACCACGTGTAGGTGGCTGCCTTAAAGTCTCTAATCTTGACCACAGGCGTTTTTTTTCTGTTTTGTAAAGTAAATTGGACATTATGCTAATCCTGTCATGTCAGTTTGGATATTAAGCCTACTTGTACTATATTTTTGCTCTGCTATGATCAAGTAAAGGGTCGTGTAGACCGGAAGATCTTGGCAATTCTCGTCTTATTTTCCTCCGTGACACACCTTTTACCTTTATATATATGTATGTATGTATATAGTATATATATATATATATATATATATATATATATATATATATATATATATAGTATAGTATATATATATATATATATATATATATATATATATATATATATATATATATATATATATATATATAAAGGTGATGTCACGGAGGAAAATGATAAGACGAGAATTGCCATGATCTTTCGGTCTCCATGACCCTTTACTTGAGGCACAACCGATCATAGCAGAGCAAAAACATAGTACAAGTAGGCTTCGTATCCAAACTGATATGACAGGATTAGCATAATGTCCAATTTTGTAGAGGAAATAACCCCATATAGACTCCACTTTCCTAATCACCGCCCCCACCCCCTTCCCCCTCCCCCTACTGATAGCTCATGTATGTACGTGAGGCGTAAAAAGGGGCGGGGCAAGCCCTCAAAACCCCCCAAAAGGGGCGGCAACCCCCCAAAACCCCCAAAAGGGGGCGTGGCCACCCTGACCCCAAATTGACTCCACTATTCTGGGGGCCGTGGCCACCCCTGACCCCAAATCGACTCCACTATTCTAGGTGGCGTGGCCACCCCTGACCCCAAATCGACTCCACTTGCCTTATAAACTCATATATGTAGATGACGTGCAAAAGGCCACCCTTAACCCCAAATCGACTCCACTTGTCTTATAAGCTTATATACGTAGATAACTTGCAAAAGGGGGTGTGATCACGCTTGGCCCCAAATTGACTCCACTTGTCTTATAAACTCATATACATAGATGACGTGCAAAAGGGGGCGTTGCCACCCTTGACACCAAATCATCTCCACATTATTGATGAGCTCATGCATGTCCATGAGGTCCAAAAGGGGTGGGGGCGTGGCCACCTGTGACGTCAATTTGGGGCGGGGTCGGGGGGGGGGGGGGGGGGAGGGGGGGGGGGGGGGTGATATGATGGTTTTATTCCTGTAGGGTTTCGTGACATCACAGGTGGCCACGCCCCCACCCCTTTTGGACCTCATGGACGTGCATGAGTTCATCAATAAAGTGGAGTCGATTTGGGGCCAGGGGTGGCCACACCCTCTTTTGCACGTCATCTACGTATATAAGCTTATAAGACAAGAGGAGTCGATTTGGGGTTAAGGGTGGCCACACCCCCTTTTGCACGTCATCTATGTATATGAGTTTATAAGGCAATAGTGGAGTCGATTTGGGGTCATGGGTGGCCACGCCCCCCAGAATAGTGGAGTCGATTTGGGGTCAGGGTGGCCACGCCCCGTTTTGGTGGTTTGGAGGGTTGCCCGCCCCTTTTGGGGGGTTGCTCCGCCTCTTTTTAGGCCTCACGTACGTACAGTTGGACACAGGTTTCCCTGGTACACCTTCTTGAGCAACTTCGAAAAATTATATGGTAACAGTGTTTACTGAGGGGGATGGGGGGAGGACTCTTCCTCTCTTAGCAAGAGTTCCACCAATAAGCTCTGGAATTCTTTCAGTGGGAGGAGTCATTAGGTAAGGTTGGAGAAAGACACACACACACGAAGTAAAAAAAAAAGGAAAGAAAGCTGAGCAGGTTATATCGCTGTAACTAAGATTACTGTCTCACTTTAAATATAAGTTTGTTTATTAAAGATTCCATTTAACTTTCGTCTAAGGCATTATCTTACCACCATGTCTGTTATTATATATCGGTGATATTCATTACGCAATACTTAAAATTGATCAAATTTTAGAGTTATATTGGTATTGGAGAGAATTACGAACATCATAACAAGATTTTTTAACTTATCACGTAAGCCAAGTTTATAGTATCGGTTGCAGTGCGTTTCCTACAAATTCTACAATAGGAAGCTCTAAAGAGAAGCGCAGCAACACTTCATTGAACATACCCAAACACTCGGTGAACGTGTTGAAAATGTCCGACACCTTAGCTCCTCTCTCTCTCTCTCCCATATTAGCTAATTTAAAGTGATATGTCATCTAGAAATACCACTGCGCTAAGTATGCAGTTTTGATATGTCATTAACACCCTCTAATCTTGACTAAACTAATATATGCATATATATATTTTTCGGGGAGCGGGGGAGTGGTGTCGGGGATTAAGTTCTTGTTGTTAAGCCAACTTACAGGTTTTGGAATTCTGAAATGTAATTCAAACTGACAAGCTTCTTGCTTTTGCTGTACCGATGCCCTCAGCTTTGCTACAACTGAAATGGATGGGGGACTAGGGGTAAGGTGGGCCTGTTGCGACCCCGATGAGTGGACGAAGTATTTAGATATGCTCGTGGATAGAGTGTATGGCTAACGAAAAGCTCCACTTGAAATATTTTCTTGTTTATCTTTAATGGCTGCGTGTTTTTAGTGTTTATCCTAATATTATTACAGTACTGTAGATTTTCTGAATACAAAAACATTTACAAAAAGAAGGATTGGGTTAAACTCACTCTCTCTTGAAATACATATAGAATGAAAAGGAGAGAGAGAGAGAGAGAGAGAGAGAGAGAGAGAGAGAGAGAGGAGAGGAGAGAGAGAGAGAGAGAGACTAGACGTTACTGAGGGAATACAAAATGAAACTACTAGGGACAGAGAAAATTCCACGTGTAATGGAAAATGAAGAAGGACTCCCAAACTTGGTGCAAACTTTTAACCATTCCCATATGGTAAACTTAATTCGTTTGCCAATGATAAACAATTGTTGATATTCAGAGGTTTCATGTAATTATGGTTGGGTTTGTATTCCCTCTTGAATATACTGTAGAGGTTATTCGCTATACACCGTTCATTACAATAATTATTACATGATATGGATAAACATATCTACTTGGCTTATATTTTCTAATATATTAATTGTGATACATGTTTTAATGTCCTACGGACAGAAAATTCCTTTCGCTCTTATCACATTCGTGTGAGGATAAGAGACAGACTCCCTCTATTGTTTATACAGCCCCTTCAGTCATTTACCTGTCCATTGGTGGAAAGAGCTATTTGGAGAAATGTAGTTTGATGATACTGTCCTAGGGTTCTCTTTTTAAATAATTTTTAAAGAAAAAATCAGGATGGCGAAATTCGCTTTGGATTTTGAACTCCTTTAAGATATCAAATTCACCTTTCTAATAAATAAATTATAATAATCATGACCTGGAGCTAAACGATGTGCATAGGTGCTTTTTTTCATTTTTTTTTTTACATCATACGACATGGAAGTTCAGCGGAAGCCATGGGGTAATCCAAATATACACACTCAATTTTTACATTTACTTTTAATATTAGTGAGAAGTCCAGCCACCTTCCTTTTAGATCACCTCTTGTAATCTGTTAGGCATAGAAGATTCATGGTTTCCGACGATCTGTGGTCGGTTGTGGAATAGCTTCCATTGTGTTCCCAGTGGTCCATAAGTTGATCTGGTCTCCTCTCCCTCTCAGGCTCCCAACATTTTACCAAATTAGCCTAAATATTCTCGGTGAGGTTCATGTCTGTATCCTTACTTGGTCAGTCAAGCAATTGCAGATCCTCTCGACCTTGAAACCATTCCTGGACTATTCTGGCCGTATGGATGGAGCAGCGGTAGTGAATGAAAATGACGGGAGCAGGTGGGGAGGAAATAATTCGCTGTTTGAAGTGAAAGAAGTTAGAAAATCCAGAATAATTTCAATGTATTTTTCACCAGTGAAACCTCCAACTCAGTCCTGGTGATAATCATCCATACAATGTAAGAAGATCCAGCCCCACACGTTTTTACTGTGACATGCCCATATTTCTGGTCACCTGGTCACCTCGTAAATGTTTCTTCTGTAGTATCTGAAGGGTAAAAAAATTTAATTTTTAACAATTTACGCTTTGCTTTTCGTAATAGGGAAAATAATGCTATATCGTTTGGGGAAATAAAATGCTAAGAATCAACCCTTGCATTAAGTTAAGAATGTTTATTCATCTGCAAGGATTAATACTTATAATAAATAGCAATTAAGTATGGATCTGCAACGGTCCGTTATGATATGATATTCTTTAATCAGTAAAGCAGGCTGTACTCTATATTATAAGTTTGCCTACGTGATTATTCATAACATTAATAATGCATTTGCTTAATGCCTGAAAGCTGGCAATAGTAGAACTAATGGGGGGGTTTTCAATGAAGAATTTTTATTTTCACACTTCTCGTGGCAATATAATTCAATTAGTGGAAAATACATGGTTATTGACAAAATTATTATCTTTTGATTATAATATTACCCTTGCTTATAATTATTAAAGTCTGAATGTTATTATTAATTATAGGAACTCACCTTATATTACTTGGTCTTCAGTTATGTATTCTGCCGTGACTTCTGCTAGTAAAAGACCTTTCGTCACTGCATACGACTCGAGAACAAAAATCCATATATCCCCCCACAAACTGTTGAACAAAGGCAAGCCTATCAGCACGATGCCGTTCGGCGAGAAATTCCTTCTTGGCAGGAATTTTATGAGGTATTCCTGCCTCATGCAGACGTCTTCGCAACGTCATAGCCGAAACATTTAATGCCAGACGTTCACGAATAGCAATAGTATTGGTAAAAGGATCTTCTTCTGCTGCTTGTCGAATGTCGTCGTTATCCTAACGGGTGGTCATTCGTGGTGGAGGTCTTCGAACTGAAATACGTAATTAACATGCAGATACCTAGATAATCAAGATTAATTATAGCCTGTTTACTTATGGGAACGCTATTTGGTATTCTGGGAAGTAAAGAGAAAGAATCACTATTAGAGTTCAACAGGACCAAGGCAACTGTAATTTAGGTTTCATAATTTCACGGGTTTATAAGGTTTATAGTTTAAAAAAATAATAAATAAATGAAATAAATAAATGCTATCCAAAGTCGGTCAATTTCCCAGTCTAAGCTTGCCTCCTTTTCCATTTGTTTACTGTTGTAGGGGAGACGTCAAGACACTGTGCAACAGCACGTATTGAAAGCCCACTTTCTCGTAGAGCGACGATCTGCGCCCGGAAAACTATATGTTGCTGTTCATTTGGAGACTATAACGAATACTACTAGCAGAGGACAGATAACCTATCAAATTTATACAACACCTCAGTCTAGCCATGATTGGGTGACAAATTTGTTAGCGTGTAATAGGGGTGCTGTAGCAGTGATATCGTTATCACTGAACAAAGCGATATATTAAATCACACGATTACTGGGACTGATTGATTGATTGGCTGTTACTGGCATTGCAACATCTCAGGTCATTACTGTCATTGATAACGTTTAAAATTCTGTATGTCTTCATAATGATAAATTGTTAATTATTTGTTTGAAACGCTGTGTTTACTAAAGGGTGGTGCTGTTCCTCTCTTAACGTGAATTCCACTAATCAGCTTAGTATTACATTTCCCCAAAACGATATATCATTATTTTCCCTGTTATGGAAAGCAACGAGCAAATTGTAAAAAAATTCAAATTGTTTTCCTTCAGATACCACCGAGGAAACATTTACGAAGTGGCTTGTAACTGTAAACGTGTGGGCCTGGATTTCCTTACATGGTATATGTGATATCACCAAGACTGTAGGGTTTCACCAATGAAAAATAGGTTAAAATTCCTCAGGATTTCTTCCTCCCTTCACTTCACCAGCGGAATTATCCTTTTCCACCTAGTCCTGTCATTTTCATTCATGACGGCTGTCCCATCCATATGGCCATAGTAGTCCAGGAATGGTTTCAAGGTCGAGAGGATTTGAATTGGTTGACTGGCCAAATAAGGGAGCAGACATGAACCCCATAGATCCCGAGTAAGATAAAGTCGATTTATTAAAGACTGAACAATTCGCAGTGCAGTGGAAAAATCACTGAATTTCTAATCAGTTTTCTCCCATGTATACATAATTTGTTTTTTATTTTTTTTCCCCATTATTTTTATGCTCATCCATTTCGTATGAAGTAGCTACTGTCGCATATCTTATATAATATAAGCAGGTTAGGGGCAATTACGTTTGCTTTATGTCAATTACAATTAGAATCATAATTACCTGACCTGTTATCGAATTACAATTACAACTTCAATTACAAGATGGGGAACATCAAATACAATCATTAGTATAATTTCATAATTTTAATATTTCAAAATTGTAATCACAGCTACAAATACATATATAAAATTTATTTTTACTCAGTTACATTTCGCACACTCTATTTCCTTTAAAAAAAAATGCAGATAGTTGCAAAGACTTTATACTTGAGTTTGGTGTCCTTTTACAGTCAATTTCTGCAACAATTGTAAGTTGTAACTTATAATACCTTTAGTACAAATACAAAACAAACATATCTAAAATATTTTAGACCTGCAGAAATTATCGTTAACATCCTATGATTTGCCTAAGTAAATTACTAGTATGTTTATTGTGTTGAAAATTATTATGCTGATTACAAGAAAATAATACTGACAAAATTTTTTTAGAATTGGTAGCTGGCTTGTTAAGATTCTCCCGTAATAATATAATAAATAAATTGGGTAGCGACTCAAAACATCTCTCTATTGCATTTGTTAAGATGAGTTCTCGAAAAGTAAGAGGGTGCTCTAGATAACAATTTCAAATAAAGTACTTTATTATTTTGAACTTTCAGTTTAACACTTAATTACAATTACCATTAAGTATAAATAATAAAAAAAAAACGCAATTACAGTTAACTTCAAAACGTGTTATTAAAAACATTTCAGATAAATAACAATTACTCCAAGCCTGAATAAAAGGTAATGTTTATTTGTAATTGGTAAAGCTATTACTGTGAGTTTCCCAGACAGTGCAGTCAAGTTTTTGGTCAATAACACTGTAATGAAGACTGGTATCAGTACGAGATTTTGCTATAATTTTTCGGTATAATCAAGGCTTTAACTCTAATGAATGTCCGGTAAAAATGCTAAATTTGAATTTGTAACACATAGAGCGACTATAACCAGTTACCTATTCAAACCAATCTGTAGGCAATTGGCGGCTCTCTCTTTGCTAAAAAAAAAAAAAAAAAAAAAAGTTGAAAAGTTGCGTGACAAACGGATTTCTGCTACCATGCCGACAGTTATGTTCCTCGGCAGCCATCTCTTCTTCACCTTCGTAATACAAGCATATGGCTGATGCCCTGAGTCCAAATGAACATTGCGAAGGAAGTAACCAAACACAAGTATAACAGTAGCTTTACCATCAATCACGGTGTCTATCGTTCTACTACTCCACCATACATGCAGATATCTCTCACTCTAATAATTATAATCCTTTGCCATAACCCAATTCAATAGTCAGGTAAAGAAGGAACAAAAAAAAATGGACCTTAAATTAAAAATGTAAATAGCCTACTCTACTGCTTAAATATTGTTCCTTGTTTTCACGTAGACCATAAGTAATATATCCATGCCTCATAACCCAAGTCAATAGTCAGTAAAGAAGGAACAAAAAATGGACCTTAAGATAAAAATAGTAATAGCTACTACTACTGCTTATATTGTTCCCTTGTTTTCAACGTAGACCATAAGTAATCATCTCATGCCTAAGGTAAGGTAGTACAGTACGGAATTTGCACATTTTTTCTGTACCTGAACTATACCGTACCGTACTTTGGTAAAATTGTCGTTGAGTTATTCCGTACTGTACACATAGGCTAAATATCAACCATGCCTTGCTGGCAGGTAACAACTGAGTGAATCGTTAGATATAAACAACATTGTAAATTATTATTATTAGATTAGATAGATGGATAGATAAAATAAAATCGTACAAAATATACTTAACTGAAGTAACATTCAGAGAGAGAGAGAGAGAGAGAGTAGAGAGAGAGAGGGGAGGGGAGGGGGGGGGGGGGCGGAGAGGTGAGGGAAGGAAGAGGAAGGGGGGTGGAAGTGGGGGTGGAGGAGAGGGCGAGGCGAAGTTTTTTTTTTTTTTATACTGTTGTGTTCATATCCATTCTGGCTAATCGAGCCTTTTGCCTCTTCGTACAGGCAGGACAAGTGTCTATTCTTTATTATTTGTGATTCGTGATACTCTTATAAATTACGGTACTGGTGAAGTACACTATAGCAAAATCTCATACTTAAAAACGAATCTTAGTTATCAGATAAATAGGTTAGAGAATTCGCGAACATTTTACCGACCTATTTTTTACGATGCAGTGCTCAACGAATATTCAGTTCTCAATGTAATTATTAACAGGAACAATAATTACATGAGCATATTATATTTAACAGTAGGATCTTTATTTCATACCATGGTGGTTATGATCCCTATTGGCTAATCCTACAATCAAGGAACGATATAATGATATATGAAGCATGGTATTGTTTTACTCGACTCGGAACAGAGTCTGAATCCCAACGGAGGTGAGGTCGTCAGCAGGATTTTTAAATGGGTCAGGCTTCATAACCACTCACCATGAATCAAAGGGACACAAATCTGGCGCTGTGAGTACGAATTGTCACTTTACGCGACAATGGCTTCTCGATACGAGCCATTGCACGTGATGTTGGTGTGTCCCCCACCACGGTACAGTTGTGGATAAGAAGGTGGGAGGAGAGTGGGAACTTGAACGACTTGCGTAAGTTGTTTATACTGAATGATTGGTGGATATGTTACATTATTCATGGTTATTTAATCTTTCTTATTTAATATGAAAGTTTCTTTCTTAAATGTATTTTGTCTCGCTATTATAATTTTGGTTAGACTACAGATATCCACAGCCACCATTCCAACACCACAGTAATATTTTCAGGTGCACCTCCATAATTCCACACCGGTGGTGGTTGGCCCTTGCGACCAACAAAGTTAGACAGTCGATTGAGTTGTCTCGATAAAATTGAGCCTATAAGAGCATTTTATTTGTGCCCACCCCGTCACAGTCATTGTGTGTCTTATGATAGCTATAGTTTATTTATTAAATGTCATTTCAGTGATGGCTCAGCAATGATTTACAGTTTTAATAACCACCAACCAAATTGAGAATATTATGGATATATGTAACTAGTTCTATTTGATATGCTTTTGAAACCAAAAATATACGGCCATGTTTACTAAACTATGATCAATCCATCGAGTACAAAATTCGAAGAATCTATAATTGATTGCGATGTTATATAAATTATAAGTTAAAAATTTAATATAATATGTTCTCTTAGCTAGGCCAGGGGGTCCACGGAAAACCACCCCAGCTGAGGATGACGTCATTATCAGGGCGGCTCGAGAGCAACCCTTAACCAACGCCGAGGCCATTCATGAAGACCTTGGATTAGGTGTCATCAATGACAGTACGAAGCAGACTCCACGCTGCTGTGATTCATCACGGGACTCCAGCGACAAAGGAGCTCTTGACGGAGCGACATAAGGCGGGAAGGCTTGATTTTGCCCAATGTCATGCTGATAAGGGTTTGGACTTTTGGGGCAGGGTCATCTTTACTGTGTTCTGTATCGAGGGACGATTTACAGCAGCTAAGTATGTTGAGCTGCTGCAAACCTCCTTCTTGCCTTCGTTACGAGAAAGGAATTTTCCCTTCCCACCAGGGCCCATCCTGTTCACACTGCTCACGTTATTCAAGAGTGGTTTGCCATACAGGATAACCTGCTTCTTCATGAATGGCCGAGCAAAGGAGCAGATATGAATGTGATTGAACACGTGTGGGCCCAGATGGTGATCACATGGAAAATGGAACATGAGAGAACAACACAGCAATCATGGCTCACATCAACTCTCAGTGGGAAATTTGTAGACGGAGACGCAGCAAATTTTCAACCTTGTTCATTCGATGCCCGACAGATTGAGGGAAGTGACAGAGAGAGGGTGGATGGTCAAGGTATTAGATTGTATAATATAAATGTTATATTTTTTGTAATAGGACAAAATGTTCTCATTTTGTTCTCACTAGTTATTTGATTATATGTTTTAATAAATATAATTCACAACAAGTTTTATTATAACCATGATATTCTTGATATAATATTCGAAGTATCTGTAAAAAAAAAATGGCATAATGCCTCCATACAATATTGAGAGTATTGTAGTAAACTTTCATACTTACTCAGGCCCCACATGTTTTTGATGTCTTCCTAATCACCATTTCTTGTTAACAGCATTGAATTATAGAACTGAATGACTCGCTGAGCACTGTTTTGATACAGTGAGGTCGGTAACAGTATTGGCAAATTGCCTTACCTGTATACTTTGTTCTCTGTGGTGTGGCCGATACAAATATAATTCGCCACTTATTTTCGCTTATTAGCTTCTTGGAGTCTTAAAATAGTTTCCATTATTTGAAATGTAATGCTTTATATCCTACTGATATTTTCAATGTATCTTTGGTTAAAACCTAAGTTATATGAACAAGAGTAAAATGTGGCATATTTTTTGGCCATCGTTGTCGTTTCTGAGTATAGGGGTCATATGCTCTGTGGGACATTTTAAAAGGTAACTCTCAATTCAGTAGATGATACTCTCTTTATGTCAGCCACTATAAGGAAAGCCCAAATGACTTCACCTATCACCTGAGGTCAACGAAATATATAGTCTATAATATATCAGTGCATACATGATTTAAAAAAAAAAAAAACAACAGTTAACCCTTTAAAAGGTCAACCACGTCATATGACGTGTTTGCAAGAAGTCGTCCCACACATGTTGTTTACGACATGTGACGTTTTTAAGTTTTTAATTTTGTGCGCCTTCATAGCTTATTGTATCGGTATTGGTTCTGTACTACTTAGTTCCTTATTAGAGGTCTTGCTGGCCGTTTGCACTGCTCGTCTTCCATTTGTATGAACTGCGCGGGGGAGGGGAGGTAAGGGTGGCCTAGGAGGTTGTCAGAAACGTCAAACCAGCTAATCCTGTGAGGCAAAGGATTGGTGGCGATATTTTTTTGCCGCACACCTTCGATTTTGATGCTAGTATATCAGGAATAAAGTTTTTTTATTCTATTTTTAATGATTCTATAATGGAACTAACTGTAGAGAGACCCAATCGTTAATTTCATGTTATGAAATGGGGTAATATAGCAAGCGAACACTCAAGGGAACAAGAGTTTATGACATTACAGTATCAGAGATGAGAAATTTCTTTGCTTTGGTTATGCTTATGGGTATGGTCAGGTAGGGCAATCTTCGATATTATTGGGTCACTGATCCTCTCTTGAATACACTAATGACATATCAGAACTGCATACTGAGCGCAGGGGTTTTTCTTGTCACTAAGTTAACTAGTATAACTGAGAGAGAGATATATAAGTTAGCTAGTATAAGAGAGAGAGAGAGAGAGAGAGAGAGAGAGAGAGAGAGAGAGAGAGAGGGGGGAGCCAAGTGTCGGAGACTCAACAAATTCATTGAATTTTTGGGTATATTCAATCATTTGCTGCTGAGCTTCTCTTTATAGCTTCCTATTATAGAATTTGTAGGAAACGCACTGCAACCGATGCTGTAAACTTGGCTTACGTGATAAGGTTAAAATATCCTGTTATGATGTTCGGGATTTTCGGCAATACCAATATAACTTTAAAATGTTGATCAATTTTAAGTATTGTGTAATGAATATGACCGATATATAATAATAGACACGGATGTGAAATAATGTCTTGACCGAAAGTTAATTGGAACCTTAATAAAGAAACTTATGTTACAAGTGAGACAACAATCTTCATTACAACGATATAAACTGCTCAGATTTATTTTTTACTCCGTTTGTGTGTGTGTGTGTGTCTTTCTCCAACCATACCTAATAACTCCGCCCACCAAACGAACTCCAGAACTTATTGGTGGAACTCTTGTTAGCAGAGAACGAGTTCTCCCCCCCCCCATCTCCCGCAGTAAACACTGTTGCCATGTAATTTTTCGAAGTCTCGCAAGACGGTGTACCAGGGAAACCTGTGTCCAACTGTACATGAGCTTATCAGGTGGGGGGAGGGGTGGGAGGGGGGTGATTAGAAAAGTGGAGTCTGTATGAGGTCTTTTCCTCGACTCAATTTACTTTACAAAACAGAAAAAAACACCTGTGGGCAAGATTAGAGATTTTAACGCAGCCACCCACACGTGGTCAATAGATGATTTAGTCTGAAAAACAATGAGGCATGTTCAACAAAGTAAAATCCTGAAAATTAGAATAAGGATTAAGGCACCGTGCATTGTCAAGGCTTGGGGAGGCCAAAGGTGATGTGTATGTAGATGCTGGTCAGAACAAAGGTTATCTCGTGGGTACTAGCATCGCCTGGGTCATTGTTTTGATCATGGTTTGGTATGGCATGCACAATTTGAAGTCTAAAAAGTAGGTCTTCTTTTATTCACAGCTAACCTGAGGTAGCAGGTGGATTAGCGGATAATGAATTGGTGGATAGTGGATCAACAGATGTATATATGCATGCATATATATATATATATATATATATATATATATATATATATATATATATATATATATATATATATAATCGCATTCCAAGTTTAATTATTTTCCCAAAACATTTTGCATTTATCATTGTGTGTATGTATGTGTATATGTATATATATATATATATATATATATATATATATATATATAATATTTATATATATATATATACATATACACATACATACACACATACATACATAAATGTTGTGGGAAAATAATTAAACTTGGAATGCGATTATAGAATATTTAAAATTTTTTTATAATTTTAATATATATATATATATATATATATATATATATATATATATATATATATATATATATATATATATATATATATATATTCTATAATCGCATTCCAAAGTTTAATTATTTTCCCACAACATTTATGTATGTATGTGTGTATGTAACACACACACATAATTATATATATATATATATATATTATATATATATATATATATATATATATATATATATATATATAGCATGCATATATACATCTGTTGATCCACTATCCACCAATTCATTATCCGCTAATCCACCTGCTACCTCAGGTTAGCTGTGAATAAAAGAAGACCTACTTTTTAGACTTCAAATTGTGCATATATATATATATATATATATATATATATATATATATATATATATATATATATATATATATATGTATATAACATCTGTTGATCCACTATCCACCAATTCATTATCCACTGATCCACCTGCTACCTATGGTTAGCTACGAGTTCAAATTGTGCATGCCATACCAAACCATGATCAAAACAATGACCCAGACGATGCTAGTACCCACGAGATCACCTTTGTTCTGACCAGCATCTACATACACATCACCTTTGGCCTCCCCAAGCATACATCACAGCTCTCTACATTCAGTTCACATGTAGTCTTCTTCCACATCCTTTCCCATGTGTAGTCTGTGTACGACTTCTTTTCTGTTACATGGAATCTTCACTAAACTCATGCAATTGTTCCAGAGAGTACTAGAAATATTTCTTGTGTTAATGAGAGCAAGCAGTAAAAGGGTCATGCTAGCAAACTTAAGAAGAATGAATTGTAAATCTGAATAATCTTCAATCACAATAAAAGTATTCATGAATGTTTTCCATTGAACTCATGAATACAGGACAAACATTGGTTAAGATGGATAATACACTAAGCCAGTGGATAGAGTACATAACCAAAAAGAAGGATCCTAATTGACAAAAACATTATGTGGCAGAAGGCATTATCCTTATAAAGGCAATAAAGCAATAAACCTAATGTTAAAGAGGGAAGCAGCCCATTTGCAACCAGTGGGGAAAAATTACATTAATTTCCAAAATAGTTCAATCTAAAAAACATCAAAAAGGGTCGCCCAAACGTTTCCTGCTAGGTTTAAGAAATTCATCAGTCAGAAGCTGTGAACCCTATCATGTGTCTGATTGCTACAAAACAGGCATCTCCAGAAAGAAAATGCCTATTAACACTAATGTTCATTAAAATACGAAGGAGGCACCAGTCTTTAAAGCATGGAAGACAAGCTGACTCTGGTGAATGTGGCAACACAGTTGGCCATATGGTAAAGCTTAGTCTTGTGTAATGAGCAAAAAAAATCCCCATTCTCTGAAGAATATGTACAAGCGGCCTCTTCTCATTTATCAGTTATGCAGATGAAGAAGTCCTTCCTTACAAAGTCTTTTCATAATTGATAATGCTTCTGACCATCCTCTATCTATTTCCATCGAAGACCCAGATGTGAATGTCATGATTTTGTCTACCAATATGAATACGCTTCACCAGCCTCTCAATCATGGCATGATTTGCTGTGCCAAGGGACTGCCTGAACTCAACAGACCTTTGATGTAATTTGCACAGCTATTGATACCTATCCTGACACGAATAATATTTACCCACTGGATAAATTGAAATTGGAAATGGTTGATGCTTGTTGGAAGTATTTGTGGAGTGATGCTGTAAATCACTTCTTTGGTTTCCTGGCTACTAAATGTGTGGTGCCAAAGATCATTGGTTTAGCAATGGAATGGGGAACATGATCTATGACAATGCCGTCAAGCATCTTGAAGAGGACGTCGAGATGAAAAATGAGGAGCTACATTGTTTAAGTCATCTATGTCAGAGGAGTGAGAAGCATAGGAGGATGGGTTGATGTGTGTCACTGAAGAGTAGTTTGGCTTAACCTTCATAGTTGTAGATAAGATCTATCTAGTACTGTATTTAAAGGCATTCCTCCAAGAGCCTCGGTTCGGCTGCAAGGTGGTAGGTAAGGCCTATACCTATGGGACCCCATTCACGCTCAGACTCGGTCTTAAGACTTGTAGAAAAGTAGGAGAAATGTTGGACATCGGTGCGTGAATGTGGTTGTTTTTAGTCACACAGATAATTTGTAGCGACTTGTTTAAAATGAGGTATAAATAGCGCATTCATTGTGAAATACATATCCTTGCACGAATGAATAGAGGTTACTTCGGCGCAGACCTGTATTTATCATTTCGGTAATACTCAGTGTCGTCTGGGACACATGACTTAGGAAATTATTTAATTCTGACAGAAGTATCGCTCCATAAGTCACTTGGGACTGACTGGATTACTTTATATAAATCAAATGCATGTGGAATATGAAATCCAAATGTTATTCAGACAGAAACAGGGAAAATATCGCTTACGATATTTTAATATGCAAGTTAAAGGATTAGATATCCAGGTGCTATATGCGACACTACCACCAAGAAAATAAAAGTTAGAAGTGCTTTCTGGGATGATATTCCGAATCCAGGTAAAAATGTCGCAGAAAAAAAGTCACTGGAAAAATGTCACAGGGAAAATAGTCACATTAATCTTTCATAGTGAACCCTAAGAGTAAATTTTAACTGTTTATGTATCCATGTATCCACCTTTGCAATGGCGTGTTTAGTACAAGCTCGTTCGGGATTACCATAAAAAAATAAAAGACTAAATATCATAATGACCCCCAAGAGGTATTGTGAATTTTTCCTTGTGACCTTATTACCGGTCACCTTAAATTAATGTGACTTTTTTTCTATCCAAAATTGTGGCTTTTTCTGCGACATTTTTTCCTGTGACTTCATTACACCAGTCACCGATATTCCCAAGCCTTTAAGGAGATATCACCTCACTGAACTTTAGGTCCTCATAAGATGATCCTGTCGCTAAATACCATAGTGTGGCTGTCAGTCTATCGGCACATATAGATTGCCTCATAAAAACGTCTGATTTCTTGATACAAGGTGTTATTAATGCCAGCAGTTCCCTAAATTTATCCTCGTCCACCATCAAATAATTATATCAATCACTTGGATGACATTTGAGTTTATTTATGAGTGATGCATAAGAACATTTTTCTTTTAATCAACCAGTGATTTTGTCCAACATCTCTTTCTATTCTTGGCATGGTTCTTCAATCTGACACAAATTTATAGCACAAATTGCCATAGCTTCCAGTTTGCTGTCAGAGAGTGGCTCGGCTATCACTCTACCACGTCCAAGAAGCAAATGAACAATTTACTCAGACCAGTTTGTAACGTCAGTGGCCGTGTCATATCTTTCGACACTCCTCCCCTTTCGACGTGTCTGGGGATAAGACTGAAGCTGGGGTCACACATTCACGTATCACGACGGCGTATGCCCACATATGTGGATCATGGGCATCATAGCGGTGAAATGACCTTGAACAGCTGGTAAACAGGACACGGGCAGGGGGACGTAAAGCCAGCACCGTAAATTGTGCCGCAAATGTACGCGATACGCAAGCAAGGTCAGACACCTAATGGGAACTTACGCCGATAGTGTAACGTTCTATGTACATCAACTTCACGTCGTTACCACGCCCACCGTTGTGGGGCTGTAGGGTACAAAATAGCCGGCCTGTAAACAGAGCAGACTGTAAAATGATGGAACATGAATGAGAGAATGTAAAAATATTGCATTTTAAAATTCGGGTTGTAAATTCACTTTGGTAGAATTCTGCATATACTGTAAAATATTGTATATTTTCAACAAATAAAAAAATTAAGTCAGACATTATAATACACATAACATTAGTAGTCCCAACATCTTGGGCTTCTTCTGACAGACGATGTGGGGCTTGAGGAAGTGGAATATGTTCAAAATATCCACTTCTCCCTGTCCGTCAGCTGTCTGCTTGCCCCTTGGCCACTCTTCTTGGCGGTGAGGCGTCCGAATCGGCTCCTGAGGGACGTCAACCATGTCCGAAGCTCGTTGCCAGTCACTGGTGGCCTAAGTGACTTTCCCTTGTCATCAAAGGCCTTCCACACCTTGGTTTTGTCCTTGTAGGCAGCTATCCCCTTGTTGTATACGAATTAGGCCTCGTGCTCAAGCCACTCACCCCCATCAGCCTCTCATTTTCGTCCGACAGGATGACACAGGTTATTCTTATGCCCCGGTGGCACGTTGTACTCGACGTCTTGGCTGTACTCCGTCTCGATCAAGGGAACATTCTGTCTGTCGTCAATGGGGGTAGCTTCATGGAGAGTTTCCGTGTCGCTGTCATCACTCTGTATCTCATCCAACTCAGACTCCTGTAGGTGGAAGATGACATTTCCCTCGACCTGAGTGTCTGCAGGAGTGGCTGTAGGAGTCTTCTCCAAGCCGAAAGAAGGTCCTGCAAGATGTGACGTTGATGATCCCTTCCTTGGTCGTTTTGTGAGGTTCGGCATCTTGAAGGGCGTTGTGGAGAGTACTTGGAGGAGACTGCTGGTCTCGGAGACAGAAACAACAGCTGACCTGAGGGCGCCGACCTGACCTTTTATACCATGCTACAGCGTTGCCACGACGTACAGGGGTGTAAATGTGCGAATCGGTTTCCCCATAGGCTACAGTGCAATTAGGAGGCCCATGTGCTTCGTGGCGGAAAGAAAACAGCGGCGGCGAACAATGCTGGTAACCCCAGCGCCTAGCCCGCTGCAGTCACCGTGGGTCCCACGTGCAATGCCTGGAGCTACGTCAGGTGACATTTGGCGTGACCACCCACGACTTGTTTTGAACATATCAAAACTGGAGTGGGCTACGGCGCTCCAGTGGGCGGAGCTTAGCGCCCGGACGACCGTCACCGTACGTCCACGATTTTACGTATGTTTTACGAACATTTACGGTTTACTGACGTAAGCTGTTGCCAACTACCAATTCCGCTCATGCGCGGGCGTGCGTGCGTTGATACGTGAATGTGTGACCTTAGCATGAGCGTGAATGGGGTTCCTAAGATTATGCCCTGTTTGGGTGTTGGTGTGAAGTCAGTAAGATTATTAATTTTTTCCCCCTTCTGAGAGAGAGAGAATTTTTCACGGTTTAGGTTGGTCATTTTTTTAAGTTATTGTCCCCATCTTCTTTTCAGGATCTTTCCTCTATGCAACATAAGCAATCCATGATGTCTAGCACCTCTTGAAGGAGGTTTTATGGGATCAAGTCTCCACATCTAAATTCAGCGCTT
>NC_087200.1:113508024-113515524 GCF_015104395.2 Macrobrachium nipponense | reverse complement strand
TGGTGTACTGACTATGTTGACTGTGTCTAGTGTTATGGCTAAACTGATGTTAGTGTTTGATTGATTACCGAGGGTTATCTGAGTTATTTGTGTTTCTGATTTTAACATTTCATTTAATCATTCTGTTAAAAATCTGAGTTATTCAGTTAATAATTTGCTTTTAAATAAAAGCATATTTTTGTAATTTACGACACTGATTTGATGACCTTAGATAATGGAGGGGAGGTGTATTAAGAGAGAGAGAGAGAGAGAGAGAGAGAGAGAGAGAGAGAGAGAGAGAGAGAGAGAGAGAGAGAATTTGTTACCAATTGCCTTTGGCCGCCCTTGGTCCATCGCTACCTTTCAAAATAGAATAACGAGATAATATCCATCTCATTTATATATATATATATATATATATATATATATATATATATATATATATATATATATATATAATAATATATATATATATATATAATATACTAATATATATATATACATATATATATATATATATATAATATATATATATATATATATATATATATATACATATATATATATTATATAATATATATACAACTCAGCCATACTTAACAGTACAGACCAGCCTCTCAAAATGCAGGCAGGATTAGAGCCTAGCCCTTTCATGTCCAACTGACGTAATAGTACGTAAAAATACTCTATCCCCTATCTATCCAACTGACGTAGCGGTACGTAAAATTTACCGACATTTTTCGTACGTGTGGTAGGGGCATTTTTTTTTTTTATTTTCGGACAAGTGGCGATTTCCATAGGCTAGATCATACCTTGGACCGTGTATCTCGGGTATCAATACGCCAGCAAAGTAGTTTCTGTACTGCGCATGCTCAAATCCCTGGCGTAGTAAAATTCTCACAATGAAATCAGCTGATCGCACCTACACTTCCCTCCCAGTGACCCCAAAGCCATTTTTCTTAACTCTCCCTTTATTCTTCGACTTTTCCTCTACATTTTCGTATATTTACAAAGTAATTTATGTGAAAAATAACCGAGATAGAGTTCTTCAAAAAATTGTTATTCTAGCAATAAATGTTGACAACGGTAAAAATGTTTTTAGTTTCGATCAATTTATAACGTCAAAATGAAACTGTTGCCATATCAAAAGCCATTTTTCTTGACCTTCCCTTTATTCTTCAACGTTTCCTCTTCATTTTCGTATATTTACAAAGGAATTTCAATGAAAAATAACCGAGATAGGGCTCTTCAAAAAAAAAAAAAAAATTCTAGCGATAATTCTCACTATGCGCCGGGCGGAGCGCTATGTTTCTTATCCTCTTTTCTATCAATGTTTTCACAGGCTGGACTTATTCGTTTTCCATTGATTTATATGTCGATATTTAGGGAATTTTATTGGCTTTCTCATAAAAAATAATTCATTCGCCTGACTTTCATAGTTTTTGGGTTAGGAACGAAAATATAAAAAAAAGTTAAGATTTTTTTTTTTTTAAATAACTCACATTTTTTCATATTTAGAGGGCTGGGACTCTTATTCTGACTATTCCACCATAAAATACTAACATTTAGAAAAAAATGACATCAAAATGAACGTTGTTGGCATAAAATTTATATTTTTGCTGAATTTTCAAAATAATAATTTTTTCGCACTGTCGAGCGCTCCCAGACACCTCGGATATCTGGGGACACAGTGCTCAAAACTAAGCGGATATGAAAGAGCTAGGATGAACTCCAACTCATCGTTAAGTAACGTATGCTATCGCGAAGAAGAATATATTGTACATCATCTCTACATACATCTATCGAGCATATGGTACATTTTGACTTGGACTATAATGCACCCACAATGATTCTAGTAATGAGCCATAATACTGATCGTTTTGTTTAAATTGACATTTATTACACCTATTTGTCATGTTAACCAGACCTAGGTAAACAAGAGCCAACATACAACCAACCCTGCAATTCTTGATATACTACTATTTTCCTTGTTGACAGCCCAGATTGGTGGCATATATAATCAGAAACTAAAAGAGGCTAGAATTCCGGGTAGGGAGACTTTAATATTATAAATCCAAAGTTGTGATTCAGTATGTCTGAGGGAAATGCATAAATGTAAATGGATACTAGATTTAAAACGCTAAATGACTGTTGGAAGTTTTGTTTATAATATTGTTATGACAGTGTTGCTGGATTTACTTGATTTCCAGTTAAGTATTCCTGACAGTGACATTGGTAGAAACTGGAACTGAACTTGACTAGTAATGCTGGATAAGTATGAAAGAAGGATTTTTCCTTTATTTCTTTTTGGATTTCTCAGCCTTCAGATTGGAAAACTTGGCTAGTAATGCCAAGAGTGCAAAGGGTTAAGAATATGTTTAGACATGTTTTAATCTATACGCGTAAAAGACTAGCAAAGAAAAGTATAAGAATTTATCCTCAAAAATAAATTTGTGTGAATAATTATTTAGTTACGATGCTGATTTCATATAACTATTTCGTTCATAGCTGTTCATTTATATGCTGTCAGAAACTTTAGCCAAATTATAGAAAAGTGATTTATTTTTAGTTACAAAAAAGAGGAAATGGAGCTACCGTCTAATGCACGAACCTTCATTTCCATTTCATTTTCGAACTGATCATCATTTAATTAAAACGGAAGGTAAAATGCACAACAATTTAAGTTGGAAATGGAAGGGGAGAAAATAATGGTTGTGTATCTATAGCTTAAGCATGTGAGGTGAGAAAAAAGAAAATTGGATGACGATGGGTTAGGGTGAGAGAGAGACAGTAATAGAAAGAGTACAAGAGGTTAATGGAAAATTGAAAACAGGTCGGAGTGTCAGCAGGCTGTACTCGTATTTTTAGGTGTGCGAGGGTACGAACAAGGATGAAAAGTAGTGGTGGGATAAGGAAATGCGAGATAAAAAGCAGTAAGTGGTGGTATGTGGAAAATGAGAGAAAATCAAGCGTTATCTTAAAGGGAAGTAAATGCAGAGTAAAGTTGCTAAACAAAGGGGTCAGAATAAAGAATGCAAAAATGCACATCTCTCTGAAAAGACCGAAGGTCTGGGTCGATAGGATGAGTGTTTTCATTATTTCTTGATAGTGCTGCAAGACGTCAGAGTGAAAGGGATTAGTTACTGTGTGTATATAACATATATATATTATATATATAAGTATATATGATATATATATATATATATATATATATATATATATATATATATACATATATATATATATATATACACACACACTATATATATATATATATATATATATATATATATATATATATATATATATATATATATATACATACTACATATATATATATATATATATATATATATATATATATATATATATAATACATTACTTAACTTAAAATTCGAAAACGCAAAAAATTTTTGGCAAATGCATATTCCTCCTCAAAATATTAACGGCTCCTTTGAGTTCCCCGACATGTTTATCGAGATTTCTTTTGGCCTCGCCCCGCTGGCCAAATTAAATTTGCACCATTTGATTAAGTATCTCCGAGTTCTTATTTTTCATTTACAAATACTATTTTTTTTCAGAGTATCTGTAAATGAAATACAAATTTACGCTGTTTATCCGCAAGATTTTAGTTTCTTTTAATTTACTGTGGTGGGATAATTCAATGATTTGCCTTTTCCCCTTAGCCAAATTCTTTTTTCTTGCTGCTTGAATAGTAAATGGTTCTTGTTAAAGTTTATACACCCTCAGTTAATAGGAAGTCTTTAAAAATCTTAAGAGACAAACAAAATGAATTTTAAATATTTTTCCCACTAATTATGAACCGAGTAAAGGAGCTATGACCTCTTCACTGTCTTGTAGTAAGAAAACCATAATAGAATTACAATAATGGCGAATTCAATTTTCATATAGCCCTCCCCAAAACATTTACTGCTATAAGAACAAATAGTAATGAATGGTACTATTAATTTTAGCATAGTTCTAATCAAATAACTAACTTTGAAATCCATATTAATTGTGTTACAGAGTCAAGAGCCAACTCCTAGATGGGGGCGTTTTGAACTAGAATGTAAAGATATTGAGTGCAGCTTTGCTATGGGTATTTGAACAACATGGCAAGACGGAACGAATTTATTTGGCGGCAGCCGTACCTCGTAAATATTATACTGTATTAAAAAAACGATTTTTGTGTTGTCAGAGAAAAATTTGAGGGGTCTGAAGCCATTGGAATCCAGTATAATGGCAGTGACAGCAACGCAAGAAATGAAATGTGAAACTGCTGAAAAGTGACAGCCAAACTATTTCTGTCATTGAGGTGTAATGGAAATAAAAATATACAGTATCTTCCCTATACAAGAAACTAGGACCAATATACGGCGACGAATTTTCTAATGAATGTACCGAAAAATAAATAATCACACTTTGAGCAAGAAAGCAAAAAATATATACGTAAATATAAAGAAAAAACTCCAGAAAAGCCATTGAGAAAGTATCTCCAATAATTTTGCTTTTTTTCCGAGTATCTACAGCTTAGAGTAAACTGTAAACCGAGCGATATCATTATCATTCATCTACTCTTGAACCACGGAGCAGAAGTAAGCTCCTTACGTCAGAAGTGTATATACTACGTAAGATATCTTGTCGGAAAAAAAAGTCCATGTAATTTGTCACCTGGGTGAGAAAGATGGAGATTAGGGCAAGAGCAAGAGGATGTCGGAAAGAACAAAAAACACGCGCCTGGGAAATGAGTCTATCACCAACAGTATTTTTTTCCTGACGAGAAAATTATTAATACTGGAGACAAAGCTGACAAGGCTAGTCCTAAAAAGGGGGCAGGGGGTGTTAATTTGACAGGAAGCATAAAATAATTGGAAGTTCAGCTAGCAATGGACGCTCTCTCTCTCTTCCTCTCTCAAATCTCCTCGGTCCTCGCTCTCTCTCTCTCTCTCGTCTCTCTCTCCTCCTCTCTCTCTCTCTCTCTCTCTCTCTCTCTCTCTCTCTCTCTTGCAGGTTATTTGGGAGATTGAAGGCGACGTGGTCAGCCATGAAGGTGATCTAAGGTAATTTTATTACTGGTTTGTACTTCATCCCACTGACAGTTTTTTTCTGTCTTGCACAAATGCGTATTTAGTTGCATACATAGAACTGAAATAGAGTACACTAATGTATATACGTACATACACATGAGAACTGGTTAGACTCGGCCGGAGACCTTGAGCGACACAGTTAAAGCTAATTATATAAGTGATGCCGGTCAGAGTTAGGACCCAGTCATTGAACGCGTTGCCAGGTAAAAGAGTAACCCCCTAAAAGTGGTAAAAGATTTTCTTTTTTTTCACGTGCATAATAAAGTCGTTTTATGATTTTACCATTATCATCAATTTTACGTGCAGAGATGAAGTAAAATAACAACTACAAAAACTATATGTAGTGGATGAATTTTACCCCAAACTCACTGCAAACAGTGTTCATGAAAGGAGGAACTAATACAAAATATTATATTCACATTAAGCAGAGCGCCTAGATACCGCAGGCTGTAGAATAAAATTGGGTTACATAACTACCGGAAGAAATGATATTTTAAATATATGTTCAATTACTGGATTCATGCTTTCTCACATTATAATTTCAAGTGTAAAGACATATGGCATCAATCTGACTTTCAGTGTTTGAATTAAGATGATATGGTTCTAGTACTTGTATCATACAACGAATAGGCACAATCCCACCCGCTCTGTCGCATAGAGAAAGAACTCGTATGCGTAGCGTACTTCAACATGGATCAGATACATGCAAGCAGACAATTGCCTATTCCTCTCTCCCTGGCTATCTATCTTTTGAACAAACAACGCCTCTTTGTCTTTGTCGCGCACAAGGGCTCTCTGGCGCTTGCACACACCTGCCCACTGGTTGAGCCTTTCTTCGAAACTTGGCTATTCTCCGTAAGACCAACCGGGCGTAAGACAAAGGACAATAGCCTTTTGGTGCTTGAACAGAACCTTTTGCTGAAAGCATTTGATCTCTCACTTGATTTCGAGCACCGAAAAACCCTAGTTTTCTCAGCTTTAAAACGAGATTACGCCCTCGGTTTCGTCCATTTTAAAACGAATCGTCCTCACAAGCAACAATAATGTAACAGTAATCTTTCCTGATCTTGTTACGTTTCCAAGATGAGAACGTGAATAACAACGGTTGTTTGTTTCTTGAAACATTCCTATTATAATGAGTAAATCAGAATTTACTTTTGATCATCCACTAAAATGATTCTGTATTTAATAGGTATTCTTTCGTAGAGCACGGCAGAATAGGCCAAATATTTAAATTCCCTTTTCTCTAAATTATCATAAAAGTTGTGAAAAAGTAAGGTTGTAGTCACAGGCAACTCCAAGTGTTGCAAATTATTCATATTTTTCAAGTAAAGCATTATCTGTCGATACTGAATTTTACAAAGGTGTATGTTGTGAGATTTATTAACTAGAAGCGCTAAGCCCCATTTCCAGCAAATCCACCATTTCACTTACCCTTTCGGATATTCTATGAACTGAACGTATTTCTGTGTATATATTCCTATCGTCTGTATGACTGGTGAAAATTTATCTATTAATTAAACCTGTATAAAAATACCTTCAATTTGAACAGTTGGAATTAACTTCAAGTTCAAAACTGTGTAAAAAAATCAATTTAGACATAAAATCAAGTCTAATCTTAAATTATTTAGAATATGAGGACACTGTATATCTCGGACATCTCATTTTTAAGCGAATAACAAAACTGCATTTTTGGGGCGCTTTTAGTGAACCCTGATATGGTGGTTACCCTTCAGAATAAGAATACAACAGTATGCAGAGAATGGAATTTGTGTAGCTCGACCATATAAATAATTACTTTTAAACCTTAGAAAATCCGAGAGTGTAAGTAAATGATGGATGTGCTGGAAATGAGCTTGAATGACATACTCCCTCTATGAAGTCCAGTTTCAACAAGTAAAATTTGACTTGAAGACTGAATAATCTCCACAGCTTGGAGTTACCTGTGATTGGAAGCTTCCCTTTTCCTAACATTTCAGATAACGTCATAAAATTTAGCAACAGAACTAGCTGCTTGTTTCTACGATTTCTCTTTGTTGAGTATGAGCAATAAAGTAAAAAGGATAAGGCTTCAGTATTGTTTCCCAGTGTGTGTATTAACACCTTCCCTGACAGATTCCTATTGGTTTGGTATCCTTTAAAAAAATTATTATCATAATTTATATTTTCCACCAATACCATACGACACCTTGTTTTGCCATCTTCCATGAAATTTATTTCGAGTAAAATTCCTTCACATGGCACAAAAATTAGTGCTTGCTACAGACTTTGAGCACTATTAACATTGACGCTGTTCAGAGGCTTAGTGAGTCTCATAAATACCAAAGGATACAACACCGGAAAGGTTTTCCATGCGTTTTCTCAATACAAAGGATCATAAGTATTTGGAGAAGCCGTAATAGTACTCTAAATTAGAGCCTGATGCTCCAATTAT
>NC_087200.1:113475524-113503024 GCF_015104395.2 Macrobrachium nipponense | reverse complement strand
AAATTAATCTCGCAAGCTTTCATTCTCAAATAACATAAGGTATATCAATGACCTTAGGGTTCTATGATTGGGGCACCATCTTAATTTCATACATATACTACCCATCAATCCTTCGCCAAAACTTAATTTATACTTAAGTCTAACAACTAAATTAATATTGTCAAAGGACAACGCCCTTATCGTAATATAATACAGAATGAATCACAACAGGTGAATGCCCACTAACAATCAATCGCTTCTCTTAGCATGTTTCAGCAGATTTCGCATTTTGGCTAAATGAGGACGTGAAATATTGATAAAAAGTCGGTCTAGAACGGGTACACTATATATACAACCGAGATAAAGCATTTATAAAAGTACACGCAAATATAACATTAGTAATGTGCAAAGACTAAATATATGTCAAAACAATAATATCTACATATTTGATTAGATCAAGAAAATGCAATGCCCATTTTACAAAGAATTTATCTGCAAAGGCGAAGAGAAGCGAGATTATACCTGTGGCGCCTGCCCCCCTCAAATCATCTCGGAAGTTTCTTTGGTTTGGGGGCAATTAGTCTAGTTGGCTTACATGGCAATGAGGCGGAAGACGAAAAGAGGATACGAGGCAGGAACGAACTTCTCTTTGCAAACAAGAAAAAAAAAACTTTCCTCCTCTTAATCGCCTGAA
The DNA here is from genome assembly GCF_015104395.2 of Macrobrachium nipponense. Lineage (NCBI taxonomy): Eukaryota > Metazoa > Arthropoda > Malacostraca > Decapoda > Palaemonidae > Macrobrachium > Macrobrachium nipponense. The sequence continues at coordinate 113,502,351 of NC_087200.1, read as the reverse complement.
CAATTAGCGCAAACGACTTTATTTTAGTGGCATCATGGGCCTCGAAACTGACGAGAGAGAGAGAGAGAGAGAGAGAGAGATTCCGCAAATGAACTATTATGAAAATTAGATGAAGCAAAAGAATATTTTATACTGTTACAATGAAAAGACAAAGTGGCAGATGTATATTTTATGGATGAAGTATAAACCCAGTGTAAAAAGGACCTCATATCAACATTATGGTTGACTACGCCGTCTTACATCTTTGTTCTGTGTGTAATGAATAGGTCTATCTTTGATGGAGGGGAGATTCCATTCGGCTTGCTTTTCTCTTCTTTATCGGAGTCCAGTGAATACCATTGACGGAGAGGGAGAAGGTTTCTATGATACATGCATATTTCCCCTTTGTTTAGTAACTAATGAATACATTTAATTTTGAAGTATTTTATGCACATCGATTCCCTTTTTTTTTTTTTTTTTTTTTTTACAACAGTGTAGTTCAGTGTTACATAACCCATAAATAAACCTCATACCTGCATAGTCCACATTACTGGAACGGTAAGGCATTGTCTCCAGTTTTTTGCCCATAAAATGAATTTGAAATCTGGCACTTGTAACCGGGCATGCTCTTGGCGGAAAAGCGCAGCAGCCGTTTACAGTAACAAGACAAGTCAGCGCCATCCCCCTTCTGCTATCAGTGAGCAATTCTTCATTTATAATTTCCCTTGGTCATAAGCTATTTCCTAGTTATATAGCGAATTCGATATTAAACCTTATTTGCTGCCTAATATTCGTGATTATCTAGAGTCACACTTGTATGTAATACACAAACAAACACACAAGTACTATATATATATATATATATTGTATATATATATATATATATATATATATATATATATATATATATATATATATATATATATATATATATATATATATATATATATATATATATATATATATATATATATATATATATATCTTAAAGGCACAAGTGACAATCTATAATATTAAATAGTGGGGTTGATAACCTTAGCTTTTGCTGGTTAGAGACAGATGCAAAATGCTGGATTCCTCGAAGATGCTGAAATGAAAAAAAAAACAGGAAAGCTTACCGGCGCATAATTGGGGTCAGTGCCGCATTCTAAAGATCACGAGTTCCATGTATGTAGCGTGCATACATCTGTGCGTCATTTGGTGAGTGTGAGTTCATTACGTGTGTCACAGAAAATGACCTTAAAAACTCGGGTATGTGAATTGGCAGAGGAATTGGATGGCCAACTGTCAAAGAAGTCAACAAGTGCTTTCGGTGTAGGAGGGGCGTTGCAGGTCCGTCAGACAACGTAACGTAGAATGAAGAACTTTGAAAAAGTTAATATTTATTGTGACAAAATTCAGCTTCTAGAGAAAGGGAAGTGAGGTGCGGCACACATTCTTTATTGGCGACCTTTAATGTTTTATGGTGTCATAATTATGGTCTCTTTATTTTAGATGGATTTAAAGTCACCTCATGGGTTTTCTCTAGACTAATTTTGACTATTAATAAACTATGAATGTTTGGACACTTAAGGGAAAGGGGAGTACTTATTTAAATATAATTTTGAGAGGAATATGATAGTTTAACATTTCTTTTGGGGTCATGCTTAATTAATTTTATTCCATTTTCATGTTAGCTAATTTTGGTAAATAAAAGGTATATTTCTGTAACAAGAGTTTATATTAGCCTAGTTTGAAACTTTGTTTTCAGCCAACTTCAGAGATGGCATTCAACAGGAAAAAGATAGGCCACATTACCAGTTAGATGTTTTTTTTCATTTGTTTAAACGAATGTCATTTGACCTCATTAGAGATTTTTCCTTGCTAGAGATTTTGGTGGCTAGCGGTTAAAAGGTACATTCAAGCCTATAGGTAATGCCTCCGAAGAGACTAGAATTAGATAGGTTAGGCTTATTTTGGGGAAAAGGGGTTATAATTATGTATCGGGCAACTGACTCTTTTGCTGCTTTGAAGGGAATTTAGCCAATAGTCAGGAATTAAGCTGGTAGCTTCTGCTGGCAGTGATCTTAGATACTGTTTAGTGTAAAGACGCGTTCTTGTGTTTCTGGGGGGGGGAGTGAATTTATATCATAACATGAATTAATTACAAGTGTAGCCAGGTACTGACTTCGGACCAATGAAGATGTGAGCGTATAAGTTTTTTTCTCTCTCTCCGTTTAATGGTGTTAATTTGCTCACAAGTGTATTTCATTTTGATGTCCCTCGGGATTCAGTGGACATTAGAAGTTTTGTTGTATTGAAATGCATTAGAAAAAGTAGTACTATAAGTTTCGTTTTTATGCGTGGCATGAGAAGAGAGAGAGAGAGAGAGAGAGAGAGAGAGAGAGAGAGAGAGAGAGAGAGAGAGGCAGCTGGGTGAACGGTTGCGCTTACTCATCAGATTTTGGTTCGAGATACATTTTCTTTCTCTCACTAGCTTCTTCCCATTTTCTATACACCAATGTGACCTTGTAACTGTTAAATCAGCTAATTAATCCTGAACCTGAGAAGCAGCTAGTTGCAAATAGCGGTTTGTTGGATTGGTGCTTGTATATTTTATCTTTTATTGGTGAATGATATATTGTTAATTATGGGTCGGTGGTTTGGGTGTGCCTAAATATGTCAAATGTTACTGTGGTCGGGACGAATCCTAAAGCATAAGAGTTATCATATAGAAGGCAAAATGGCCGATGCAAGTACAGGCCAAACATAAATGCAGGAGTTAGCCCTTTTCGAGGAATTGTTGATGGCCTTCTCTCCCAACCAGTGCAAATTTTTATTGAGGGGGTGAATAACTATTTAAACACCAAGGAAATTAAGAATGATGACACGGGGAATAACAGCGGTGATGTCGGTAATGATAAACGGAATATTGAGGGCCACGGTGGTATTATTACTGATACTAACAATGGGGTCTTGGTGGATGCAATGAGAACCACACTACGGTGATATTTATGGTATCGTGGAACAGGGAGGTACTAAGCACAAATATAAATGTGTTTTATCAGAGGATGTTATTTTAATGCCAGGTTCAAAGACTATGGTAAAAGTCAAACTGAGGGAAGTGAAAAAGCCCACGGAACTATGCGTAATTGAGGGTAGTGAGAAACTGCGAGGGGTTTTTAGCACTGCATCAGTGAACAGTGTATCACACACTGGTGTTACATGGGTAGAATTACTGAACTGTAATGATACAGTTAGGAAATACCAGAAGAATACATATGTGGTAGATCTCCAAGATTTGAGTAATGACATTGGTTCAGTGGCTATTGTAGAGGGGAAAACTGAGTTTTCAGAGGCAGAAATGCAATCAAGAAAGAAAATATTTAGAGAACATATAGCTAATCCAGATTATAAAGAGCATATAGAAGCAGTAAGCGAGCTTTTGGCAGAATTTGGGGACACGGTAGCTTTACAAGGGGATAAATTGGGATTGACTAATGTGTTAGAACATAAGGTAAACTTTGAGGAAGGTACAAAAGAGGTCAGTAAATGGGAAGAGGAAGGAATCATTAGACCTAGTGCGTCTCCATACAACTTTCCTCTGTTAGCAGTGCCTAAGAAGGACGGCTCTGTCCGAGTATTTGTCGATTTTAGAGATTTGAATGAAAAGACAATTCCTAACCGTTACCCAGTCGCATGCATACCAGATCTTTTTGTAGAAATTGGGGGACATAATATTTAATAGTTCAATTGATTTAGCACAGGGTTTTTTGTAGGTCCCTCTTAGTGGTAAATAGTAAGGAATATACTGCCTTTTCAGTGCCAAAGTGACACTATGAATTTGCGCAGATGCCGTTCGGTTTATCAGGTAGTCCAATGACCTTTACCAGGTTGGTAAACAGTTTTGCACGGGTTATTTGGTAAAAATGTTTTTGTGTGCATGGATGATATATTAATTGCAACAGACTCGATCGTGCAACACCTAGAAGTGTTTAAGGAAGTACTTAGGAGACTTAGGTTAGCAGGATTGAAAATTAAGCTGGCTAAGTGTTCTTTTTTGAAGAAGCAAATCACATATTTAGGTCATGTCATATCTAAGGAAGGGGTTAGAGTAAACGACGATAAAGTCAAAGCTATAGCATTTTTCAATGGTATCATTTGCAGATATGGCTCACCCGAGGTTTATTGACCGACAATGGCAGAGAATTTATAAACAAGACTTTAATGTGTTTGGCAGAAGTCATGGGGATACAGAAAGTAACAATTATTCCATACAGACCTGAAGCTAATGGGTTATGTGAACGAACAAACAGGAAAGTGCTCGAAGCTCTCAGGAAGACTGTAGGAAGAAATGAAAAAAATGGGACAGATATATATATATATATATATATATATATATAGATATATATATATATATATATATATATATATATATATATATATGACAGATATATATATATATATATATATATATATATATGTTGTTAGATATAACATCAACACTATGGTCAGTGATTCCATTAAAATGTCTCCATTCGACGCATTGTTTGGTTGCAAAGAATGAGGCACATTTGATCTGTTAACTATACCTCATCATGGAGAAGATACAATCGAAGCATTACTTTCCACAGCAAAGGAGAGACATGCTTGTCTCAGCCGTAATCTCGAAGCTACAACCCGAGAAATGGTGCAAAGAAGTAACAAGAAATCATCTGATGTTAAAATTGCTGTTGGAGACAGTGTATTTTTAAAAATCATTGTGAGAAATGAACTAAATTACAAATTAGATCCAAAAATTTGAGGGTCCTTTTAGAGTTATTGAGGAAAAGACAGGAAACAGATTTGTAGTCTTAGATGAAAAGACGGGGTCGGTCGAAATTAACTCACATCTCTAAACTGAAAAAGGTTGGTAGTAGTAACTAATAATAACATAGCACAGTTGTATTTTTTTCAGATTTTGCAAATGAATGACGAAATGTGATTAATCAGTTTAATGTAACGTTTTTTTTCCTTTCATTCTTTTACTATTTTCTTATGCGCAAACTGCGGTGACTTGGCGTAAAAACCAGAAGTAATTATTTCATCATAAAAACGGGGGGAAAATATGGGAAATTACTATTAAGTTGAGAAATATTATAAGAGGTTCGTGGTGATGATGATACCTGGTAGTGATTTGGTGATTCCTGGTTGTATTCATTTATTAGGGCTGATTTTTTGTGGTTGTTTTGGTAGTGAATTTTTTTGTGCCTATGATTTTTGGTGGTGATCTGTGATTTTACGAACCAAGAGAGGTGGTGATTGTTGTCTTTCGGTGTTATGGCTCTTGAAGGGTGGCACTAGTGCATTGTGGTTTTATGGGGACCTATGAAGGTGTTGTATTTTATAAGGTTATATTCTCTGTGGTTATATTTGGCGGTATATAATTGTTATGCATAATTCTTGAATTGTGGTTTTCTGTGATTTATATCCCGACTAGATGATTATTAGGGTTTTATATAAATGTGGCAGTATCATAAATGGGTTACTTTGACGTACATCGGTAGTCAAAGGGCTTAGGATTTAGCCTGTGGGGGATATCTTATAATTGTTTTTTTTTTAATAGATGTTTTCAAGGACAATTTTTTGGGTACCCTTGAGGTGACAACGAGGATGTCATGAGGATAATTTTTGAGGAATGTGGTTCTATAGTATCAAAAATTTATTGAGGATTCCCAGCGAGGAATTAATGGTGGATTTTTGGGCCATTTGAAGGAATGATGATTTCTGAGTTTACGAGTCTGACTAGACAAGTCCATAGTGCGATTTGAGCACATGTTGTATGCACGGGTGGCTTGGTGCTGGCAATGCTGTGATGAGACCGAGATTGTTGATATTTTCTTTTAGAGTTGATTACTCAGAGGTGTACCCCGTTTTCAGGAATGTTGATGATGACATTCCATGGGGAAGAATTTAAGGGTTCAAATTCAGAGGTCGATACTGATATGTTGCGGCAGCAATTTGCGTGACAATACATACTGACTTATTTTTTTTTCCTTTTTTCTCCTATTACATTTTGTAATGGGAAAAGTTAAATTATTTTTTTTCCTACAAGGGAACTTGTAGTCGGGATTAAGCAGTTTTTTTTATGGTAACTTTACATAGGATTTCTATTATAAAAAGGAGGCAGAATCTACCTTGGGATACGTAATATAGAAGGAATATTCAACATTATGTTTGATGGAGGTTAGCTGTATAAACATTACAGGGGTTTTGCTGTATAGACATTATGGGGTTTTTGATAGTATATTTCTCAGATACGGGATTAATAATGAGTGGTCAGTTAGTGATAATAATTCTCCCGGTAAGCTTAATAGGGGTCAGTAGATAAAGATCATATTTTATTTTAGTGAAGAATTTTAGTCCTTAATAATTGACTATGATATTGGGTATATTAGTTCATGACAAATCCGTGTGTTAAAGCAAGACTTTATTTGTTCTAAGATCACGGACACATGTTGACTTTAGAGAATTCCCAACTTCACACGAGGGTGACAACGAAAACAACTTAGGGTCTACAACACCAGAGGTCGGATCTTCATACGGGCGACGATGTTACAGGTCGCCTTTGCATGGACGAGATGTTGTCGATGGATCGTTTCAGAATAATTTCTGAGACAAACTCAAAGAGTTTACAGTACTTCTATGAGGCGGGTGCAGGACGCACTTTGCATGGGAGTCACAGGATATTTCAAGTTGGCAACGAGGTGGCAGTTACGACTCCTTCATCGGAAGACGTCGAATCTACAGTTCAGCAATGAGGGTGTTAAGATACACCTACAGGGGTCGCAGACGCTTAATAATGGCGCATGCAGAGCCGTTTTGAGATGGTACATGTGCTCAGCCGGGATCTACAATTATTCGACACAGGTGTTCGTGACACTTATATGGGAACACGAGGCGGTTAAAGTTCTGCCTACGAACGCTACACAGTTCCAGTGATTGCAGTTATAGTAGCTATAATGATAGTCGAAATATGTGTTATAGGAGCTATCTTGCAAATATTATTAACTAGTATATACCACTAGCCAATGTAGTGTGCGACAGGGGTGCACAAAAGACAGGTGGCCGAGCCATCTTAAAGGCACCAGCAACAATCTATAATATTAAATAGTGGGGTTGATAACCTTAGCTCTTACCGGTTAGAGACAGATGCAAAATGCTGGATTCCTCGAAGATGCTGAAATGAAAAAAAAAAACAGGAAAGCTTACTGGCGCATAACTTGGGGTCCAGTGCGCATTCTAAAGATCACGAGTTCCATGTATGTAGCGTTGCATACATCTGTGCATCATTTGGTGAGTGTGAGTTCATTACGTGTGTCACAGAAAATGACATATAAACTCGGGTATGTGAATTGGCAGAGGAATTGGATGGCCAACTGTCAAAGAGGACAAGTGCTTTTGGTGTAGGAGGGGCGTTGCAGGTCCGTCGAACAAGGTAACGTAGAGTGAAGAATTTTGAAAAAGTTAATATTTATAGTGACAAAATTCAGCTTCTAGAGAAAGGGAAGTGAGGTGTGGCACACATCCTTTATTGACGAACTTTAATGGTTTATGGTGTCATAATTATGGTCTCTTTATTTCAGATGGATTTAAAGTCACCTTATGGGTTTTCTCTAGACTTAATTTTGACTATTGATAAACTATGAATGTTTGGACACTTAAGGGAAAAGGGAGAGTACTTATTTAAATATGATTTTGAGAGGAATATGATAGTTTAATGCTTCTTTTTGGGTCATTCTTAATTAATTTTATTCCATTTTCATGTTAGCTAATTTGGGGAAATAAAAAGTATATTTTTGTAACAACAAGAGTTTTTATTAGCCCAGTTTTGAAACTTCAGAAATGGCATTCAACAGGAAAAAGATAGGCCACGTTACCAGTTAGATGTTTTTTTTTCATTTGTTTAAACAAGTGTCATTTGACCTTGTTAGAGATTTTTCCTCATTTAGATATATATATATATATATATATATATATATATATATTATATATATATATATATATATATATATATATATATATATATATATATATATGTGTGTGTGTGTGTGTGTGTGTGTGTGTATGTATGTGTGTGGATATATATACATATACATATATATATATATATATATATATATATATATATATATATATATATATATATATATATATCTTGCACTTGGATCCAGAGGCTTCGTAGTGACAAGCGTATCCAAAAAACGAGAAGAATTCGAGGAGTTAAGAGGGCACTATAGCTACTACAAATCACATTAGTAATCTGATAAAAAGTTACCGGTAGATTCTACATATATATATATATATATATATATATATATATATATATATATATATATATATATATACATATATATATATATATATATATATATATAATATATATATATATATATATATATATATATATATATATATATATATATATATATATATATATATATATATATATATATATATATATATATATATATATATATATATATATATATATATATGTATATATATATATATATACACACATTATATATACAGTATATATATATTCATATATATATATATATATATATATATATATATATATATATATATATATATATATATATATGCAGACATATAACTATTTATATATATATGTGTGTGTGTGTGTGTGTAAGGTAGTTATAATAATTGTCAACATTCATATTATATATCAGTTTTCCTGATCATACGGCCCTATAAGAAAGAGAGAGAAAACTATTAAATAGAAACTTGAAGAGCTGTAATCGCATTAAGTGAAGCTTAGTTGGGTAACAGTTAATTCGAGGAAATTCTAATCAAGGAAAAACTGCTATTCCTTCCCAATCCCTTGAGCATATTTGGTGCGCGAATGAGAGAAGAGAGAGAGAGAGAGAGAGAGAGAGAGAGAGAGAGAGAGAGAGAGAATGGGTACGGGACTACGTCTTCCTGTCTAAGAAATTTCTTAACTATTTTTCATAATTCTAGTAAAGTGAAAAAATATATTTATTTCAACTAATACTAAACGAAATACATGTTACAAGGACGCCTCTCACTAAATCCCCAATTAGGTTTAATATGATAATAATTTTTTTTTATTCTAATAGGTTTTTCTATGAATTATTATTCAGGTTATAGAACATTAATTATTATGAGAAAATCTTCTTATAAATACAATTCATAATATCAGAAAATAGGGTATTACGGGAATGTAATTAAGGTAATTGCATTATTTCCTCCAATGCCTTTCAATGAACTTTCAGTAATACCGTCCTAACTGCACTTTTTTTTCACGAAACAAAAGCATTCGTTTATCGATAAGAGCTTAAAGTCTTTACCAAATTTAGTACAAAAGGGGAGACATATTTACTTAGTGTTTTTTTCAGAATCTTATAAAAAAATTTTAGGTACATAGCATAAAAAAAAATTAGATTAGCCATGCAAAATTTAAGGACAACACCATCAGTTCTCCATACTCGGTTTTCCAAACTTAAGATTTTTTAACTTTACAAATGGATAAAATAGCACCAGTGTATATTAAACCCGCGCGCGCGCGCGCGCGTGTGTGTGTGTGTGTGTAGAGAGAGAGAGAGAGAGAGAGAGAGCGAGAGAGAGCAGAATGGTTTTACCCAGCTTGTGACCGTATACATTTGATGGAACAAGGAGGTCTCGTGTATATTCTTTTCGTTCTTCATCACACATATATACACACCCGCACACACATAATCTCTCTCTCTCTCTCTCTCAGAGAACACTGCCGTATATATTCTTTTGGTTCTTCACACAAACAGAAACACACAAACACACACACGTCTCTCTCTCTCTCTCTCTCTCTCTCTCTCTCTCTCTCTTCCCCCCAACCCCCACCACATTTTTGGTGTCATTGATGCCTTTTTTTATATATAGTTTTGTCTAGTTTTTACACATGGCTTTTTTACGTTCTTTCCTTCACAACAGGACAAGTACCCACAGGGAAGTCATGTGACACATCAGGCACTCGAGAGTTTGAACTTAATCCTTTCGGGCTAAATACAGAGGTAACAGTGACATTGTCCACTAAGCTCTTTCTTACTACATTTAACTATATAACTCTTCTAGCTTATTTGCTCTCTCTCTCTCTCTCTCTCTCTCTCTCTCTCGTGCTCTCTCTCTCTCTCTCTCTCTGGGTACATCCTTGAACTCCGAATGAATTTTTTTTTTTCAGTTGTAAAAGCCTCAGGTTATGATTGGATTCTAAAACAAAATCTATAGAAAATGTCCTATAATAATTATTTTCATCGTTTTACGTTTCTCATTTTTTCCTAAAAGAGCAAAACTTTTATGAAACTAAAAAACGGGGATATATTTTATATTACAGAATTATTCCAGCGAGCAAGTCATTTTAAAAAATATGACCAGGCTTCAAATCGGCGCCGAAAATAAAAATATTGAGCTAAATTTGAAAGGTTATTTACATTCCCAGAAAATATACCTCAGTCTGAGAACATGAATTTTTTCATGTTTCTCTTCCATCGTGTTTTATTTCTTTGCTTTAAGCAGAGGAGCATGAAAAAGACACACACAGGAGTTGAGAGAGAGAGAGAGGAGAGAGAGAGAGAGAACGTTAAGGGAGCACAAATATTATTATTATTATTATTATTATTATTATTATTATTATTATTATTATTATTATTATTATATATCTGAGTCATCCTTTTCGACTGGGTGGTATATACGTATAATGTGGGGTACCGGGTTGCATCCTTCCCTCCTAGGAGTTCAACACTTTATTCACTATGTACGCTCGGTCTAATAGCACGCCCTTCTGCATGAGTCCTGGAGCTACTTCGGCATCTAGTTTTTCTAGGTTCCTTTTCAGGATCTTGGGATCGTCCCTAATGTTCCTATGATATGGGTATAATTTCCGCTGGCATATCCCATATCCATTTTATTTATGTTTTTAGGTCTTGATGCTTGGGAATATTATTCTTTCTTTCTCGTCTACTCTGGTGTCCAATGGTATTGCGACATCAATGAGTGATACTTTCGTCTTGACTTTGTCAATCAGCATCAAGTCTGGTCTATCTGCCTGATCGTTTTCTATCACTCCCTTGGGTTGGTTGGTTAAAAAAGTTAAGTATATCTTAGTTTTACCAGACCACTGAGCCGATTAACAGCTCTCCTAGGGCTGGCCCGAAGGATTAGATATCTTTACGCGGCTAGGAACCAATTGGTCACCTAGCAACGGGACATACAGCTTATTGTGGGATCCGAACCACACTATATCGAGAAATGAATTTCTATCACCAGAACTAAATTTCCTCTGATTCCGCGGGTTGGCCGAGCCGGGAATCGAACTTCCGACCACCGGATTGCCAGAGCGCGAAAACCCTCAGGTTGGTGTTCGCACCACATATCACTAGAAGCTAGCAAGTGTTTCTTGCACAGACTCCTAGATGAGGGCTTTTGCTACTGAATCGTGCCTATTTTTGTACTGGTTCTGTGCACGTGCCGAGCATTCGCTTGCTATGTGGTTTATGGTATCGCGTTTCATTTGCATTCCTTCAGTTTCCTTCTTGAGTTCTCCCCTCTGCTGTACTGTCCGTACATTGGTGTGCTGTGCCATTCTTCTTTTCTGCTTTTCATTCTCCTGTCTCTGTATATTTGTGGGTCTTCGTCTGCTTTTATCGGTCCTTCCCAAGCTCTCCTTGGTCACTCGTCTTTCCTGGTTTTCAGGTATTAGCCCATTGCTCTTATGTTTCCTAGTATTCTGGTCTACGCTGCTGAGTTCATTGTTAGTCCACTCCATTACAACATCGCTGTATCTGATTACAAGTGTTTATGGCTTTCATCCTGTTTCCTGATCGTATCTTTTATCTTGGTGTTTTATATCCTCTCCTACTATTATTCCCAGTCCTATTGCTCTCAGATATTTGTATCCTGTTTCATCTACGTTTCTGATGCTATTCCCGTCGGATAGTTTATCCCTAAAGTCCTTGTCACTGTACTTTTTGTATGTTGACCAAGGCACATTTTTCTATTCCATACTACATCGTGATGTCCCAAGATATAGTCCTTACAGTCTGGAATACGATATTTATTTCCTTGATGCTTTTACCATACGGGTTGATGTCGTCCATGAACACCAGAGGGTTATTTCTGTTGCCTCCCTTCTTGAGTTGGTACCCAGCTTCGATCTTCTGCCGTACTTTTGTCATGGGAATCATGGCTACTATGAAGAGTAGTGGGGACAGTGATTCGCCTTGAAAGATTCCTCTCTTAATGTTAACCTCTGCTAGTCTTATCCCAGACCTTTAAGTACTGTACTCCAGCTGTCGTTGTATTTTTTGGAAGCTGGTGGTGTTTTCCTCTGTCCCATATACGTATATTCAGACATTCTATTAGTAACGTGAGCAATATCATATCGAAGCCTTCCTTGAAGTCAATTCATGCCATGCTTAGGTTGGTTCTCCTTCTCTTACTATTTTTCATTACCATTTTGTCTATCAGGAGCTGGTTTTTTGCGCCCCTATGTTTTCTTCTGCAGCCTTTCCGTCGTTATTATTATTATTATTATTATTATTATTTTTTTTTTTTTTTTTTTTTTTTTTTGCTCTATCACAGTCCTCCAATTCGACTGGGTGGTATTTATAGTGTGGGGTTCCGGGTTGCATCCTGCCTCCTTAGGAGTCCATACACTTTTCTTACTATGTGTGCCGTTTCTAGGATCACACTCTTCTGCATGAGGGCCCGGAGCTACTTCAGCCTCTAGTTTTTCCAGATTCCTTTTCAGGGATCTTGGGATCGTGCCTAGTGCTCCTATGATTATGGGTACGATTTCCACTGGCATATCCATATCCTTCTTATTTCTATTTTCAGATCTTGATACTTATCCATTTTTTCCCTCTCTTTCTCTTCAACTCTGGTGTCCCATGGTATTGCGACATCAATGAGTGATACTTTCTTCTTGACTTTGTCAATCAAACGTCACGTCTGGTCTGTTTTTTGCACGTATCACCCTATCCGTTCTGATACCATAGTCCCAGAGGATCTTTGCCTGTTCGTTTTCTATCACTCCCTCAGGTTGGTGCTCGTACCACTTTTACTGCAAGGTAGCTGATGTTTCTTGCACAGGCTCCAGTGGAGGGCTTTTGCCACTGAATCATGCCCTCTTTTGTACTGGTTCTGTGCAAGTGCCGGGCATTCACTTGCTATGTGGTTTATGGTTTCATTTTTCGTATTGCACTTCCTACATAGGGAGAGATGTTATTTCCGTCTATCATACTTTGAACATATCTGGTTCTTAGGGCCTGATCTTGTGCCGCTGTTATCATTCCTTCAGTTCCTTCTTTAGCTCTCCCCTCTGTAGCCATTGCCAATTGTCATCGCTGGCTAGTTCTTTAGTCTGTCTCATGTATTGTCCGTGCATTGGTTTGTTGTGCCAGTCCTCTGTTCTTTCTGGTCTTGTCTCCTGTCTCTGTATATTTCTGGGTCTTCGTCTACTTTTATTAGTCCTTCTTCCCATGCACTCTTTAGCCACTCGTCTTCACTGGTTTTCAGATATTGCCCAGTGCTCTTTTTTCGATGTTGACGCAGTCCTCTATACTTAGTAGTCCTCTCCCTCCTTCCTTTCGTGTTATGTATAGTCTGTCCGTATTTGCTCTTGGGTGTAGTGCTTTGTGTATTGTCATTTGTTTCCTGGTTTTCTGATCTATGCTGCGGAGTTCTGCCTTCGTCCATTCCACTATTCCTGCGCTGTATCTGCTTACTGGCACTGGCCCATATGTTTATGGCTTTTATCATATTTCCGGCGTTGAGTTTTGACTTGAGTATCGCCTTGAGTCTCTGCATTAATTCTTTCCTGATCGTGTCCTTCATCTCTTGGTGTTTTATATCTCCTCCTTCCATTATTCCCAGGTATTTGTATCCTGTCTCATCTATGTGTTTGATGTTCTGCCCATCTGGTAGCTTTATCCCTTCAGTTCTCGTTACTTTGCCTTTTTGTATGTTTGACTAAGGCGCATTTTTCTATTCCAAACTCCATCCTGATGTCTCCAGATACAATCCTTACAGTCTGGATTAGGGTATCTATTTCCTTGATGCTCTTACCATACAGCTTGATGTCGTCCATGAACATCAGATGGTTGATTTTGTTGCCTCTTTTCTTGAGTTGGTACCCGCATCCATCTTCTGTAGTACTTTTGTCATGGGAATCATGGCTACTACGAAGAGTAGTGGGGACAGTGAGTCGCCCTGGAAGATCCCTCTCCTGATATTAACCTCTGCTAGTCTTTTTCCAGAGCTTGTAAGTATTGTATTCCAGTTGCGCATTGTATTTTTGAGGAAGCTGATGGTATTTTCCTCTGCCCCATATATTTTCAGGCATTCTATTAGCCATGTGTGTGGTATCATGTCGAAGGCTTTCTTATAGTCTATCCATGCCATGCTTAGGTTGGTTTTCCTTCTCCTACTGTTCTTCATTACCATTTTGTCTATCAGGAGCTGGTTTTTTGTGCCCCTACACTTCCTTCTGCAGCTTTCGTTGGTGGGGGGGATGGTGTTTGTCTTCCTCTAGGTAGTTGTATAGCCTTTCACTGATGATACCCTGTTAGTAACTTCCACACATTATTGGTAGGCAGGTGATAGGCCTGGTAGTTACTGGCTATATTTCCCTTACTCTTGTCTTTTTGTACTAAGGATGTTCTTCCTGTGGTCATCCATTTGGGTGCTTGGTGATTTGAGATACAATGCTGGAGTTGTTCTGCTATTCGTGGGTGTAGGGCCTTGAAGTTTTTGAGCCAGTATCCATGGATTTCATCGGGACCTGGGGCTTTCCAGTTTGGCATTTTCTTTAGTTGGTGTCTGACTGTGTCTGTCGTGATCTCTGTGAATCTTTGTTTTTATTCTCCCTTTCTTCTTCCTTGACTTCCTGGAGCCATGTTGCATGTTTGTTGTGTGATACCGGATTGCTCCATATGTTTTCCCAGAGTCTCTTACTTGATTCGGCTTCAGGAATTTTCTGGGAGGGTGGTTGTCGTCCCCTCTTAGTTGGCTGTATAGTCTTTTCTGGTTGGTTCCGAATAGTTTGTTCTCTGTTGGTATCCCTTATTCCTGTTCATGTACCGTTGGATCTTGTGTGCTTTGGCCTTAAGCCTCTGTTTTACATCTTCTATTGTGTTGTTTAGTCCCTCCACTCTTGTACTTTGTATTTCTCGTTGAGTTCCTCCCTTGTTTTCTTGCTTCTTAGTCTTTTTTCTGCCATCTCTTTCAGTTTACTCAAGTCAGATATCATCACCATGATTTGCTTTTCCAGGCGCCTTTTCCAAGGAGGTTGCTGTTTTGGTTTCTGTTGGGTTGGTTGTGACGGTGGTGTTGGTGTTCGAATCCCCATCAGTTCTGCTACTAATCTTATTATTATTATTATTATTATTATTATTATTATTATTATTATTATTAGTTATTATTATTATTATTATTATTATTATCATCTGTTTCGATGGAGTGAGTACTTTGAAGATTTGTTGAATGTAGAGAATGGAAGAGGGGCAGATTTAAATGACACACGAGTAGAAGGGGTTATTGTAAGTTTGTGGAGAGAAATTAAGACTATGATAAATGGAAACACCGCATGAGTTCATGGAATTACAAATGATTTGCTATGGTGGTAAAAATGTGATTGACCGCTGACCACAGAGTGAAGAATCATTCTTTGTGTAAGGGAAGGCTTCCAAAGAAATAGGTGAAAAGAACAATTGTCCCTTTTTGCAAAGGTGAAAGTATTATGATAGAAACAATGCGGAGTGGATTTTGTAGACAAAAATTCAGTTTTAGTGTGATAGTATAATGTGTGTATGTGACTGTTTAATAGCTGTATAAATGTAGCAAACAGTGACACAGGGCAATAATTGCAGGTGGAAATTTGTGAAAATATCAGTTTTAGGAATGGCTAATGATGAAGGCACAACTTGTTGGAGAAATTACTTTGAAGTATTAAAAACTACTGAATGACTCTGAAAGTGTTTGCAAGAGAAGGCAGTTGGAAGCAAAGGCGAGCAAGAGTAAAGAAACAGGAATAAATGGAAATACAGGAAGACGAGGTAATTGAATGGAAGTGTTTAATTCCCAAGGGTATTTGGGCGTTAAAAGACTTAGAGGTGAGAAGAGATAAGTTACGGAGTAAGTGAAACAAAGAAGGAATCAGAATTTGTCCAAACGAGTTGGAAGAGCATTCGGGTATCCATGAAGGGTATCCATTCGGGTATCCATGAGTATGTATTAAGGGACTGTTTTACTTGAATCATCTGTCTGGTATGGATGATGGGTTGTTGAAACAGTGTATATCCTGAAATGTTAGTAGGATGGAGAGAAAAGAGAAAATGTACTCTTAACATCTCAGAGGAGTGAAAGCGTGTGTGAGATAGACATTAATTTCCTTTTGGTATATATGTGTTTGGTACAGTAAATTCGACATTTTTGACTTTTGCGGATTAATACTTGAAAATATAAAATGTCAGGTGTACAGCTAACTACCATACACAGAGTTTTGTTTCAAAAATATTACTCAACTATCAAGATGGAGATGATTAAGTTCGACTCTAATAAAGAACCTGAGTTGGACACAGAAGAGTTGGATGGCCATTGCTGTACTGCCAACCCCACCCCCCAAAAAAGCGGTTTCAAATTCTGATGAGGGCAAGAGAACTTATCTTGCATTATTCTCTCTCTTCAGAAGTCATTGCCTTGTAAAGTGAATTCGATATCAATGGGTTATTTGTGGAGGTGGGTTGATTTTAACTCAGAGTACAGCTTGACAAGAATATATACTACAGGTAAATCGGATTCAATTCATATCTCTCTTAATATCCGAATGGTCACTATCGTTGTCAACCTACTTCATGCCAAAAAGGCATAGGTTCGTATCCAGGTCATGGTCGCAGAGCTAATCATTGCAAGAGTGAAAAATCATGTTGTGGGTTTAAGAATACGTCTGAAATTGAATGTCGAGGAGAGCAATAAGTTATATAATGTAACGACACCACGACTTATGCAACAGAGTGGCTGATCAAGGTTTTATTATGTTGATTCGGGGAGCGATTGTGAGGGGACTTTTGAAGGGAAAGGGAACAAGGCAACAGAAGGACTTGATAAACAGAAAAAAAGCAAGGTATGATAAGGGACAGGAAAGAGGCTCTATGAATTGATGGGTTATTGTGAGACAGTTATGAAAGAAGTTTCAAAGGAAAACGGAATTCATTTTTTTTCTAAGGTAAAGGATGCTTTGTTAATTATGATTGGCGAGCAACACTGTTGAACCAACTCTTCTTGGAAGAAAGAAAAGAGAAAATGTAGAAGATACTCAGACGGAATCTTTATGTAGCATAAAAGGAATGAAAAAGTTAAAATGGGTGGAGTTAATTAGAAGTGCTGAAAGGGTTAGCGTAATTAAAAAAAAGGATCAGATAGTTATGAGATAAACAGACGACGGTAGGTTGGTGAAAAGTTCGGAAGGCTAGGAAGGGAGAGGAGACACGTTGACTCACTGTTAAGGTTATCTGGCGTCACAACTATCAGGGTCACTGACACAGAGAGAGGAACAGAAGAAGACTCAGAAAGAGAAAAACGGATGGCTTCAAAAGTTCTTGGAACTGAAAGGCTGGCTGATTGTGCAGGATACGGGATGAACATAACCGGTGTTGTATGGAGACACTGAAGTGTAAATTTTCTGCACATGAGGTCAGAAGGAAAGTTGGTATAAAAACACATACATTGTTTTCATCATAATTCAAAACGTGTATGAGGTTCACATAGAAAAGTCTGCATCGTAATTAACTAGAAAAGAAACCTTCTAGGAACACAACTCACATTATGAGATGAAGAGAAAAAGTAGGTTTTGGAAAGTAAAAAAACAATCATTTAAACAAGCATTTAAACATGTGTAAGTGCTACATAATATAATGTATGGAATGTTATTCCATATATAAAAAAATAAAACTATGATTAATTAAAACCAGTGACCAAAGAGGTCAACCAGTTTGCTTGCAGGAATGTGATCAGACCAGATATGATAAAGTAGGCTAAGATGACGTGTTGTAATCAGTCAGTGTCTAGTTGCCGTCATTTGTGATCATTCATTTGTTTTGCAAACGGTTGTCCAAGCTTCCTGCTTGAGACAACCACAGTGACCTAAAACTCCAACGGCCTATGTGACTTGTAATCTATGTCATCTGTGTGTATGTTCGTATGTTCGAGCTACTGTCTGCTCCCTTTATGATTTGTAAACCAGATTGTAAGTCAGAATTCAATCAGCCATCATCATTAGAAGACCTGTCCAATTTTATCTGATCTTCATAATGTAGTCTCAGAGAATAGAGATATTTTTGTAATCTGTGTTTTCTACTACAAACCTCACATCAGAAAGAAGATACTGAATGAACTTAGAAACTATCATCATGAGTTGAAACATCTCCGTCGTCATAACCAAAGAAGATACTGACTTTGTATATTATCATCGAAATTCAACACTCCAATGAGTATGGAAAGACATAACCAACCGACCTTAGCATAAAATTATCGCAGGTCTAAATAACCTCACAGGGCGCCTTATTATACAAAGGCATCAGCCCTATATATATTGGTGGCAGCCTTCAGTGTACTCTTCAACGTCTTCCGAAGAATAACCAGAATAACGAATAATGTATCATATCAGAAATCAACGACGGCGAAAGCAAGAGATTCTTCAAACAACTTGTCACTGTGGAAAAGCGACATCGAAGCCAAACGCCGTGACGTCACCTAAACAACAAGATCTTCAAGACCAGCAAGAGAAACTAATCATTCAACAAACAAACAACACTAAGAACAAGGGTCATCCGCTAAACAGAGAAGGGGCACCAAGGTCGTGTGTCGTTATCGAAACACCGTGACTTCCCACAAAATCAAGCTAGGTACAATCCTTTTTATTCCTTTGGAGTAACTTTGAGCATTTCCTTTGCTACTGCGAGTTTTTATCTTTGAGTTTCTGTTTCCAGAAGTTCTCCTGAAATATCATAATCATATACTGTGTTAATCTTATCATTTTGGGTGATTATTAATTCTGTGCGTAACAAATCATATTAAACATTGAATATGCATTTACGCAGTGGACATCTGTATTTATACAGATGCATGGATAGGGTCTTTAGGCACCGTAGTGATAAGAAAACACACAAAACAAGTGGAACACCCACACAAATGTGAATAAATTAGAGGTAACACTATTTCGGGTCAGGACAATAAAGGCTCCTTTGCAAGGTCCCGATGGCAGTTTTAGCCTTGAGTTTTTTGAGTTATATGCATAAAAATCGAATCTCTATGACTCAACTTAATTAATAAAAAAAAAGATATGGCTGGATTGCAATAAATAACATGTGTGTAAAAAACTTTCATTAGGTTAACATACTTAACATTCATATGAACAAATTAACAAAATATGTCTAAATGCGCTGACCTGGATCCCTCACTATTTCAAATTTAGCAAAGAATGAAAGTAAACCACAGAAAGTACATATAGTTAATAATAACGCAGTAGAGATAACTTGTTTTAATAGTAATCGCTCAGTTCATAATAGTTCAAGTCATTCTTAAGTTCGTTGCTTTCTATGTAACCAACAGCAACATAATGCTAAAAACACACAATACATTGTTGATGATAATAAAGAGAAGAATCCTAATTATTATAAAAAGAAACAGGTAAACAGTAGCCCTAAAAATCAGAGACAAACAAATCGTGCTTGAGCAAACTTGGTTACTGTGTCATCTAGTAAAACAGTCAGGGTCAGTCAAATCTGCCGAGTGTTGCAAGCAGCACATTCCACATAAGCGACTCTAGTGGAGGGAGGAGAGCGATGTTGGATCATTCATGCCAATACCTTTTTGAATAAATAGGAATTTTCCTATGAATCACACGACCGTATCAAGTAATCAGAGCAGGTTCTCGTAATTTTAATACAATAAGTTATTATAAGTAGTGGCAGATACTTTTATAGTTATAAAAACCATTGATCTGTATCTAGTGTAATTGTAGGATATCCATCTGTGGGTATACAAAACATTATCTTACCTCCTGCCAAATAAGGCATGTTTACCATAGGAAAATTCTATAAACCTTCTAACACATTAAAATCCGTTTGGACAAAAGAGACAGTTAATCAAATAATAACTTATATAGAGGAACCAATCACTTGTCTCATAAATCGTGACATTGTTCAAGCGACCCAACAGAATTCTCCCACACCCACAGTCGCAGTTTGCACGCAAAATCTCGAGACGCATGCATCCTCCAATGCCTTAGTGCGTTTAAAAAGACTTTGCTGGGATCTGAAAATTTTAATCCCTTCCCGACACTGAAATATAGCGGATTTCCGCGAACAAAGCACTATACACGGTTGACTCAGCAACAAGTTAATCTAATGATCCACAAAACCTATACATATCGTGGATATGGAAGTTATAAATATCGCATTTTTTACTGTTGCTAAATTTAATCACGCCTGAACAGTTGTGGATGAATCCCTCTTATACTCTATCTAAAGTAATATCCGTAAAGTCATTCAAGCAGAGGTGATTCAGCAGAAATTTGTTGATCTTTTATCTGAATACCAGGATGTTTCCCCACTAGCGAGTGATCTCTGGGGGAAAACGGATGTCATTGAACACAAAATACAGTCTAAGGACAAACTTAAAGCTATATACGTACCTTTGTATAGACTCCCAATGAAATTTCAAAATAGAGATAAATGACGAAGTTGAAAAAAATTTTAGTAATAGGAGTCATTAGGAAATCAAATAGCCCATATAATTTTTCCCTTAAACGTCATGCCTAAAAAGATCGGACTTCACGGTATCTGAGTAGATTTCTGTCGCTTAACAAGGAAAACGATTCCCAATCGTTTTCCCAGTTGCCATGTACTGCGATATCTTATCTTTGTTAGGTCAGAATAAATTTTTCACCAGCTTGGACTTACTTAAAGGCTTTCACCAGATACCATTAGCTATGTGAGTGTACCTCATACGCTGCTTTCAGCACACTCAAGGGACATTATCAATTTTTACATATGCCTTTCGGTTTACGTTCCGCCCCAATTACATTGACCAGAATGATTAATATAGTGTTTGGAGACCTTTTAGGGGATACCCTACATGCTTATATGGTTGGCCTTGTAATCATTTTTAATACTTTAGAAGTACATTTGCATAAACTAGACCTAGTGCTACAGAGACTAAGACAAAATAATCTCAGAGTAAAATATCTAATGTGAGTTTTAAAAACCGAACATGTTTATTTAGGTTTTATGTGTCTAGTCAAGGTCTTAAAGTAGTCCATGGTAAGGTGTCGGCTATTCATAACTTACCTATTAACGTAAAATGGGGATACAGCACTTTTGCACTGTAGTGGGTATTACAATCGTAAGTTTACATGTAACTCGTCAATCATAGCAGCTCCTTTAACAGATCTTACGAAGAATGGCGTAGATTTATTATGGTCTGAAAAGCATCAACAGGCATTCGATATCTTAAAATTGGAATTATGCAGCTCACCTATCTTAAAAATCCCTGATTTAAATAAGGAATTTTTTCAATGCAACAGACGCCTTAGACTAAGGGGTAAGAGGGGTACTACTTCAGCAATAAGATAAACAGTTTTTTCCTATAGCTTTTTATTCACGTAAACTAAAGCCCTCTGAAAGTAAATATGCAGTAATAGGCAAGGAAGGGCTAGGTATCGTTAACTCACTAGTACATTTTAAGTTCATAATCTACGGCTATCCTGTTAAAGTCCTTACTGACCATAAGTCCCTTACCGAGTTTTTCAAAGGCTTTAATCACAGTCTCAAAGGAACACGGTGGCATATGATCATTCAGGTCTTTGGAGCCAAGTTAAGATATCTACCTGGGAGAGCAAATATCATAGCTGACACATTATCCCGCAATCCCGCACCATCCTGCAAAGAACCATTAGTTGGACTAAAAGATATAGCAACTTCCGTGACTATTGTTAAAACCGTATCTGAACGAAGAAAATTCATTAACCCAAGAGATCGTGGACATTGAATACCTGGGTTGGAGCGCTAAACTGTTACAAACTGAACAAAGCAAGGGTCAGCAACTAAGCAAAACAATAACTGCTTCGAACGGAAATCCTAGAGCAAAAGTATATTAAAGTATGTGTAGCAGAATCATGTAATCAAATGTAGTATTATATGTAGGTCCGTGACGAGGAAAACCCGAAGAACACAGCAGGTGACTAACATCCAGGTAGTAGTAATAATCTCTTTCATACCATCGTCCTAAACTGGTTGCATTCCAACCCATTACATGGTCGTCCAGGGTTCTCTATTATGTCACAGAAAGCCAAATCACTATTTTACTGGCCTACAATGCTTACAGATATATATATAAAAAAAGCGCATAACTAATTGTAACATGCGTCATGAAAACAAGGGACACACTCAGACACCTGTCAGTTTAGGGGCCTATCCTGTGCCAAATCAATCCTTGAAAGGATACACGTAGAATTATTAACACAGTTAAGAGTCTGACAGAGGAAATAAACATCTCTTAGTGTTAATAGTTGCCTTGACACGTTATATAGAATTAATAGCACTTAAAGACAAACACCGCAATTGAGTGCACTAGGAATATTTATGAGTGCTAAATCAGTAAACATGGAATTCAACACATGATAATCTCTGACTCGGGTGGTGTAAATCAATAATAATTTCCTTAACTCGTTGTGTGAATTCCATGCATTAAGAAAACCAATACCATATTTTATCACCCAGAGTCAATTGGTTTGGTAGAATGGATAAATAAGAAAGTGTCAATGTCCTACGAGATACACTCGTGATATTGGATCCGAACTGGATTATAGCAGTTCTCGCAGTTTTGAATACCTTTATCATTCATATCTTGTATCTATAGAAATGATACCGCAAGTAGCCTTATACGGTACACCGCTAGAACACTTTTCCACATATTCAGGCCAACCATTAATTTATCAAATATAAAAAAAGTATGGATGCAAGTGGAGTCGATATAATATACTTCGTAAGAAGTTGGAAGGGTTACAAATTATAATAAAAAAGGAATCATGATAAAATCAATAAGCAAAACGTAATCATATGCAGTAAGTGTTTATAAAATATCCAAATATATATGCGTAAAGATTTTAACTCTAACTTAACGCTTTAGTTTAGTAGTCCATTCAGTATTCTAGGGATATTAACGACAAATAAGCTAAAAGTTCAAACACATATCAAAACCTACTGGCATATTGTCTGTCCTGGTGGTTTATATTCGTAGTCAATGAAAAAAAAAAAGAGAGAGATTTTAAAGTCAGAAGTATAGAAGTGAAAATGTATATCTATGTGAATAATCCCATATGGATCTTACAGGGTTAATAATATATATAAAATTTGTATGGAAACCTTTTTCATTAGTTTGAATAAGGAATATCTAATTTAACATAAGTAATTACATATATCGTACAATCTTGCAGGTTTTCAACATGAAACTAATATTATATTGTTCAATTTTGGTACTGTTTTTTCAGACATTCTTCTCGTGTGGAGTATTAAAACAAAAAATATCCAATTTATACATGGCTATTATTTGAAAGTACTAAAGTCGTATTTATTACAGCGAGTAACGTAGCTCTTAAGCTGGCTGAGAGCAATCTCCTGCCAGGTGATGATGTCATCAGTCCTAAAGGTGCCTGGCACGTTTTGCTGAATCATCACTGTTCCTTTTAACGCCAATAATCCGCTTGCACAGGCTTCATCTGTAGTTGTGTGTTGTCTTGTGCTTACAAAACAAGTTAGCTGGAGAGAGGAATGCTTAGCTCATGAACTTCACATGTGGTTCATAGGTCACGGTGACATACATAGCCGTAAACTATTCCTATCTGTGGTGATCAATGCAAGCTTAGTTAAGGAATCGCAATCATTTTAAAATTAATGAACAAAAAAAGCAAATAGAATTTCTATAACATCAAAATGAATTAATTTTTTCTGAACCTCATAGACAATTAGAGTCAATAAATCAGCTTATGACATTGGTAAATGGACATTTAGAAGTATCAGGTCATGGGTATGAAAAATTTACTTGCAACATTAGCATATTACAATTCAAGTAGATCACATTCATGGGAAAATGTCACATTTTCTTGAAAAACCCAAAGTTTATATAGAATTTAGTTGCATAGTGGGTTCTTTCGTAGCATCTCCTGCCTAAAACTTAACCTCAGAGGATGCACGCGAGAAAATTGAATATGAACTTTTTATTAGGGGCACATAGGATCGGATTTTATCACAGCTTAATTTCAGCAAGCCTAGAGAATTACAGAATCATGATTAATATTCTCTTTGACTCTTATGTTGCCTGGCAAATAGCTCCATTTCCCACTTCTTTGTCTAGTAACTTACTACCAGTAATATAGAATTTTCTTTGGGATTCATATTGATATCTCTTAATAAAGATATTTTTACGGTTGTCAGAGACCTGGATAGGTTCACTCATTGTTATAATGCCATGGATAAAAAAGTTTGTACAGCTGACTCTTTTGAATTCCATAAAATATCAGCGAATTCATGTGGGTTAAGTCTAGTCCTTAACGGCTTTCTCCCTCCCATATTTGGATGTTGTCTGAATTTACTTTGCCCTTGTGACAAGTATAATTTCACTTACAGGCTGATTAACAGAACCTGGTTACAGTACCCTGCAGTACAAGAGTTTCACATTGCATGCCCGGACAGATCGTCTACAACTCCAAAACGCGTTCGTCGCTGCGGATGACTGAAGTGAAGTAATGACTGCCTACAATGTGAAGGGAATAAGCACCATCATAAGTGAACAAGCTTACTTCGTGGACTTCTTGGACCGACACCCGTATCCCGTTGTTAATCTCGTTTTTAATGAGGAATGCTGTCGGCTGTCGGAATTGACTACAAAGGGACATACTTCCGACAATCATGACCAAGGAGGATATTCAACTCTACGTTTGCTGGCGCAGGACTCGTGCTGGGGATGATTTTATTCATCGCGAACGTATTCGTATGGCATAGGATGCAGAATAGAACATCGGACCCTGCCCAGGCAATTTCCCCTTGTTTTTAACCATTTGGAATTGGCCATTTCATTTGGCTATAGGTGGTTGTCTGGAACTGTGTAATGGGCGAAAGTTGTTCGAAACGCTAGTTAAATGTGTTGTGGGTATATCCTTGGTCATGTATTCCATATATAAAGTATCAGTAAAGGGTCAATATCTATATAACTATCATAGCTAAAGTATCAGTAAATAACAAAATCAATATATATCTGTGTGTGTACGACTAGGAATCTATTTAAAGTGAACCTAGAATAATCACTTAGATTAGTCATTTATGTTGATCAGTTGTATTAAGTGCATATATTGATTATAATTAGATGAATCAATATATATATATATATATATATATATATATATATATATTTAATTGTATAAATAAATCAGGTAGCCTATAATCAATCTGTTTACCATTATCTTACCAGTTAGTATATGGGTTAATGTATCAGTTACTATATCAGTTTAAAATATCAGTTACTATATCGGTTAATATATCAATAATAAATCAGTTAATATATCAGTTAATATATGATTTTTATCACTTCATATATGATTTTATCAGTTAAAATATGATTTTTATCATGTTATTCTTTATGTTATGCAATTATCAGGAGTACATTAGTATTTTTCTGTACCATATGCCTCTTCATGAGTTGAAGTATAAAACTGTATCATTATTATATCACGTGATCATTATTATTTACGAATATTATCCAATATGCATATGTCTTATATCTTTATTACATGAATTTGTATTTGTGTACACCATGAATTTTTTTTACTTATAAGTATTTTCTATATATCTAGATATTCACCATCGTGTCGTATCACCTCCTATAAGTCAAATGCAAGTCAAGCTTGAGTAACATTCAGTGTTTGGTTTTTTTAGCGACGAGCATTATGTAAGTGCTACATAATGTAATATGGAATGTTATTCCATATATAAAAAAATAAAAAACTATGATTAATTAAAACAGGGACCAAAGAGGTCAACAGTTTGCTTGCAGGAATGTGATCAGACCAGATATGATAAAGTAGGCTAAGATGACGTGTTGTAATCAGTCAGTGTCTAGTTGCCGTCATCTGTGGTCATTCATTTGTTTTGCAAACGGTTGTCCAAGCTTCCTACTTGAGACAACCACAGTGACCTAAAACTCAAATGGCCTACGTGACTTGTAATCTATGTCATCTGTGTGTATGTTCGTATGTTCGAGCTACTGTCTGCTCCCTTTATTTGATTTGTAAACCAGATTGTAAGTCAGAATTCAATCAGCCATCATCATTAGAAGACCAATTTTATCTGATCTTCATCATGTAGTCTCAGAGAATAGAGATAATTTTGTACTTTGTGTTTTCTACTAGAAACCTCACATGAGAAAGAAGATACTGAATGAACCTAGAAACTATCATCATGAGTTGAAACATCTCCGTCGTCATAACCAAAGAAGATACTGACTTCGTAAATAATCATCGAAATCCAAGACAGTCCAATGAGTATGGAAAGACATAACCAACCGACCTTAGCGTAAAATTATCGCAGGTCTAAATAACCTCACAGGGCGCCTTATTATACAAAGACATCAGCCCTATATACATGTACTTAGAGAAACATCAAGTTATTTCAGAAATTCCTTGAAAAACGTACTAGGAATATCATATCAAAGAGAAAACTCAACAGTAATACGATGATGACCAATGTACGCACTAAAGCTC
>NC_087200.1:113465524-113470524 GCF_015104395.2 Macrobrachium nipponense | reverse complement strand
ATATATATATATATATATATATATATTATATATAATATATATCTATATATATATATATATATATATATATATGTATATATTTAATGTTGTATGAATTTTTGTCTCCCCCCCCCCATTTATAACATGCGATACTTTGTAGTTCGTATCAGGCAGGATTCGAACATTTGTTTGGTTTAAAAAAAGCGGTAAACAGAGTGACTTTAACCATCCATTATATATAATATATATATATATATATATATATATATAATATATACATATATATATATATATATATATATACTATAATATATATATATATATATATATATATATATATATATATATATATATATAAATATATATATATATATATCAATAATAGGGATACAGGATTCTACATTACCATACAAATATGTTTTCCCAAATTCACTTTTATTATAGTAAAATTGAATCCGTTCACAGAGCCTTATGAACTTCTTATAGACCAGTGTCTACTAGCGAAAGCGTGGTTTCTTTCAGTTCTTTAAATACTGAAGCAGCTCGCCTATTAATGCCTAGGTGAAGCGGAACTTTGTATCCATAATAAAAAGGTTAAAATTATAACCAGCTGAAAGTCCTTCAGTCTATTAATGTATTTCACGTTGTTCTTGACTGAGCAACCTGCTATCTCGTCCAGTATGAGAGATAGTTTATCTACCAACTATTTAGACAGTCTGGAATGTACCTAACCCTTCCCCTAGCTGAAGACAGGAAGTGCTGGACCGGCAGATTTTTGTTTTTTGTACCCCGACCATAAAACCCCAAAATGTATTCTTTTTGGAGATAATAGGTTGCAAGTATCATCCTACAGCTTCACAATTCACTTAAATTCAGTTATTCTTTCTTTGTATCTCC
This sequence comes from Macrobrachium nipponense, assembly GCF_015104395.2. Lineage (NCBI taxonomy): Eukaryota > Metazoa > Arthropoda > Malacostraca > Decapoda > Palaemonidae > Macrobrachium > Macrobrachium nipponense. The sequence goes on along the minus strand of NC_087200.1, from coordinate 113,469,648 downwards.
TCCAAGCTTCGGAGTTTCATGCAATTTATGGAAGACCATTAAAATATTTTTTTGTGGTTATTAATGCTTTTGGGGGTGGGGTTGCGGGGGCGGTAGGGGATTTCCCTTACCATGGCTGTACTCAAAAATACTCAAGTCTAAGACAGGATATAGTACATTATTAAGTTACAAAATTCACTGTTTTGCACTTAAACAATGACACAAATAACCCCACACATTATATATAAGTAATGCGAACTTACTCACCAACCACTGTGAGGGGAATATGCTTCAAGAAAAGCAACCAGAATTACCCCAGCATTTCTTAAATCGTCTTCAATTAACTACTAGACTGAAAGAGATGGTATGGTGCTGAGTATCTTGGCATTCTTCTAGAGTTAGCGCCCCGCTCTATGCGATGGAACAATGGCTCTGTGTCAAGTTCAGTTAATGGCGTAGTGGTTCTGAGGTGGGTGTTGGGAAACCTGGCTGAAGGAAGGAATATAGAGGTTAGGCCAAAGGGGACTCATGAGGCATTCAGCGCTGGAGAGAAAATTGCGGGTAGGTAAGTTTGGAAAGTGTAAAAGGAGGAAAACCTCAAAGCAGTTACACTATGAAATAAGTATCAGGCGAGGGTGGATAGCAAGATGAAAGGAAGATAATATAAATGGAGGTGCAGTAAAAGGTATGAAAGGATGCTGCAAAGAACCTTTAGTAATGCCTACAGTGAAACCCGTGAGGTGCACGCGCGACACTAACCCCTGCGGAGGGAGACCTGATTGAGGACTGCTTCAGTACCTTTGAGATACTTGAGAGCTGAAACTAAGTAACTATAATCAGACAAACGTAACCTGGAAGCCATAGTTTATAATAGTTGCATGGCATAGACCACCTCCATTTTCATCATCTTTCTGCATATGATTAACTTTCGCTAAGAAATAATGGAAAACTCTGCAAATGCTGATACAAACATGAAATTTCCTATGGCACTGAATAAGAGCTAATTGTAACACCTGCCTGATTAGCGCTTCGGATACCCCAACTGGTCGAAATATTGACAAGGAAAGTTTATTATATAAACTAATGTAAATCGTCAGTCCTAATTATCATAGCTTTCCTATGAATGCTTTCAATCATAATCGGACGATTTTTGGGTATTGCTGACACTTTCAGATTAAATGATTTATGATTTTTCTTAAGTAAATGTCTTGCCTGTTCGTGATATTTTACATATCAAATGCGAATACAATACATTGGGTTTCCCAGTGGTAGAAGCACGATCTTCGTTTCCTAATTAAAACATGTAATTTTCTGGTAAAATTCTGTTTGTTAATAAAAAAAAAAAATCTCAACTCTCCAAAACACAGCATCAGACTATTGTCTAACAACATAAAGTCAGATGTCAGAGAAATCAACCCTCCGCAGCCACTACAGACGAAAGCAACAGTAGCATATACAACAAATGGTCGTTCCCCACCAACAGAAAGTTGTTCTATTTGATGAGCAATCTTCAAGAGATTCAGAAGACATCCATTGAAAATGCAACTGGATAAAATGTTCCATATTTGTGGATAAACACTATGCAACGAAAAACCACTTGCCAAACTAAGAGCAGATACTGTAGCACGGAAAATTACATAGCAGCCTCAATGATCGAAAGACACGAACAAATGGTTTATTCTATCTAGGACATATGCCCAACAAAAGTTGCACAGACCTGCCACACCATGCACCTCAAAAAATCTGGATTTCTATGCTAGAAAAAACATCCTGCCAAAAGCGGGATTTTATGTTGTTAAAACCAACAGGGTGGATGTAGTTGGAAAAAAAAAAAAAAAAAAAGTCTGAAGACTGAAGCCGGGGATTAAACAAGGAAAAGTGACAGGAATGTGTAAGAATCTCCAAAAAGTGGAGAATCTTTATGTGAGATGACAAAATATACAAAACTACTGATTTTAACAAAGAGAAAATGTGTGAAAGACAGACAATAAGCTTAAAAGTTTTGACTTATATGGCAAAAGGCTTTGAGCAACAGAAAAAAAAATCATTGGATGATGTCATAAGGGAGTATGCGGCACAAATACATACATACATACATACATACATACATACATATATATATATATATATATATATATATATATATAGATAATATATATATATATTTATATATTATATATTATATATATATATATATATATATATATATATATATATATATATATATATGCAAGGTATGCCAAGATGGAAGGTTGTAAGTCCTGCATTGCCAAAGCTAATGACATTCATGCGGTAGTTTTAGCAGTATCTATACTGCAGTTACTATAGACAATATGTGCATTACCTTTAGCAAAGGAGCCAGTCATTTCTGGATTCCAACTGATAATGCAGTTTTGTCAATAAGGCCAAAGCAATCTAGTAGCCTCTATACATTCATGATTATATGCTGTGCCCAGGGGAAATGTAAGAAAGCCGTAAGGCAGACATGGAATGTCTGGGATGACATCTCAGAACATTCACAAAAACTCTGACAACCTCCAACAACAGACACAAACACTGACCACAGGAGCTGGAAAGATCCAATGGAGCCATTAGTGTAGATGGGCAAGATTAGTTCTCTTTTGCCACAAGCAGAGACCATACAACGGCATTCCACCAACCCCGCCAGTCATCAGTTGTCATCCTACCAGGCTGTCACCACCTGAGAACAAACAACAACCCTTAATCAAGAGACCAGCAGTCTTATCAACAGCGAAGGAATGAATGAAGGATGGAACATTAAATTTAGGCCACAAAGCCAAGCTAATATTAATCACTTTCAGGCTCTTAGCGCTCAAGACGTCGAAAAGAGGAAGGTGTAGTGGTTGAATAGCACAACTGCGAGATCCAGAAAATAAATGAGATGAAGTACAAGAATCTAGCAGTGAAACTGGGGAAAAATAGTTAAGAGGGACTCAACAGCCAGATGGATAAAAAGGTGCGAATGGAGGGAAAGGCCGCAGAAAAGAAGCGAGGCAGATATCCTGATGCAACACGCCGCCGGGAGCTAACTCAGGTTTCTGTAAGAAACAGTAAGAGAAGAAATGTAAATGTGTTTTTGCTGGACTTTCCTGCAAAGTGTTTTCCTGTACGGCGTTTTATATCTGCAAATGTGAACAGCCGTAACTCCACTAATATGCATTATCAGAGGTAACCGAAACCATTGCTCATTGCATATAAGCTTTTAATCAATTTATTTCTTTTCATTCTTATTCACTGCTAAGGCTATTGTGTTGTTATAAGGATTTTTTAGTGGATTTGAAAGTATAAAAATATCATCAGATCATGCCTGAAAATGTATATCCATTTAATAGTAAATATAAACTTTGGGAGGTCAATGGCCAATCAGGCAGACTTCACTAGTAACCAATATAAAGCTGTGGCGCAAATTGGTGATTGTATCACCATTTCTATGAACTCCTTTCCACTGTCGTTTTTACCTTTTGGAATTTCTCAAAAATATTTCAATCAGGCGTGAAACGCATTATTCACACAACTAACAAAACAACTGAATAGGCAATTTATGCTGTTGAAAGTATGTAGGCCGCGCTTTCCTTCTATATATTTCTTCCTTGCTCCTCCCATATGTTTGTTTTAGGTCAAAATGTGCAGGAAAAATCATAAATCTACATTAGCATTCGTTATTCTCAAAATCTTTTTTGTGACTGCTGCTCTCCCCTACTTGAATATTAATTTGAAATGAATATTAATTTTTTCTCGGAACGCAGCTTATACACACACGCACACCATGGAGAATGTCCAAGAGTAAAGCAGATATAATTGTAAAACGAGCAAAGGTTAGCAAAATGCATTCAAACAGCTGAAACAGTTCGTTTCTTTCTCTTGCCAAGATTTCTTCTTAAAGAAATGTAATAGTTATGTTCAGGTTACTTGAATTACACGGCGTGTTTTATCCGAAATAACACTGTGTTGCATGAATAATTTTAAGTTCTGTAACTGATTCAGATAATGGCGTTGTTAAATTTCATGATTAAGTTTAACATTATTATTATTTAAACAATACTCATCGTTGCATGAAATGGAGAAACACATCCACAATTATGTATGTGTACATACTATATTCAAAGATACATCTGTACAGAAAG
>NC_087200.1:113449904-113465024 GCF_015104395.2 Macrobrachium nipponense | reverse complement strand
TTCCCATCCTTCTTCGGTGCTTAATTAAATGTATGGGATGCCGCTTAAGGGAGGTGACCGGGGCTATAAAATAATTTACTTACATCTAAGTCAACAGTGTTTTCTTTTTGGCTTAATAGCCTGCTCTACATAGGCGAAAAAAGCATAATCTCTTAACTAGAGCAATTATGGAGAGAATGTGTCTTCATCATTTCCTTTACGATGATGTATGCGCCAACTAAAATAGATTTATAAGATTTTTTACAGGATGGTGTGTTGGGGGACCTTGCCATAACATCACGACGTTTGCTGTCTGCGGATGAGATAAAGATGAGGGGGAGGAGGAGATGGCTTGGAATATCCTTTGCACAGACTCTGGGGGAATGGTACGCATTAATTTCAGGTGGGCTCACGTGCCTTAAAAATAATAAGAGATCTATCTGGGCTAGCAGTATAAGAAGGTAAGCTGAATAACAGTGAAGAGTCGTAACTAAAGAAAATAGATTTGTTACACGACTGGAAGAATTTACACACACAAAAACACACACCCCACACACACACACACACACACACACACACACACACATATATATATATATATATATATATATATATATATATATATATATATATATATGCATAAAAATGCTAACAAATCACAGTCGATGCACTTAACTTCAGTATTTAAGCGAATACCACAGGAAAATGCCAGACAGAAAGAAGTTCAGTGCCGAGTGTGTGTGTGTGTGTGTGTGTTGAAAGAACCAGTAAATTCTGTGTTGTGCTTAACAAAAAATAATGGCTAAAACACAATCCTATTATGATGAAGATTGTTCTTATTCAGTAAGATGCATTTGAATGACAGATGTGTGTATAGGAGCTACACAAACTAATATTCTGCTTTGTAGACTGCCATAGACTAATGTGAATTGGTTCACATCCCTTAATGGAAAGTGACTGCTTCTTCACTTACCTCCAGCCTGAGTCAGAATTTGAAATGACAAGCATATTATAAAGGGTTCGAGAAGTTGAGAAGGTAAGAGGCCACTGTTGTTATTCTTTGGTTTCGAGGTTCGCGCCCGTGAGCCGACGGAGTTATTATCAACTAAAAATTCCCCTTCAGTTAACATATATGGAAATATATTAATTCCGAGATAGAGCGAATTAGATATTAAAGGAAATTTGTAGCTTAATGCTCTATATATATATATATATATATATATATATATATATATATAGATATATATATATATATATATATATATAATATATATATATATATATATATATATATATATAGTATATATATATATATATATATATATATATATATATAGTATAGATATATATGTATATATATATATATATATATATATATATATATATATATATATATATAGATATTATATGTAATATATATATATATATATATCTATATATCTATATATATATATATATATATATATCTATATATATATATATATATAGCTATATATATATATATATCTATATCTATATATATATATATATCTATATCTATATATATATATATATATATATATATATATATCTATATATATATCTATATATATATCTATATATATATATATATCTATATATATTATATATATATAGATATAGATATATATGTATATACGATATGATATATATATAATATATATATATATATATATATATATATATATATACTATATATCTATATATACTATATCTATATATATATATATCTATATATATATATATATATATATATATATATATATATATGACTGGTAAAAATGTTTTGTAACAACAGAATTCCATCTAATAAAAGGAGCCCATAAAAACACCAAAATATAGAGAAAAAAAGTACTATATTTCAGAGACTGCTGTCTCCCTCTTCAGGTAGATGAATGAGAAAAGTTTACAGAAAAGGTGGTATTTATGTATACCAAGAGGTCCATCCACAAACAAGCCATTTTAAGTCACCCCCGCTGATAATCTTCCTGTAATCTTCTTAAGGTTGGTTGAATGAAGACGTTGTCGATCGTGTCCGAAATCCATGCTCCTTTTGAGATGTTCATTACCTGCCTCTCTTTTATTAAGGCCGATTCCATCATTTGACTCATGTACGGCAGTTGCTGCTATAAATTACACGTGACAAATTCCAGTTTATTCTATGGTTATGTTCATTTATATGGTGAAAATAGCGAGTTCTGTTGTCCATACCTAACTGACCGTTTGTGTTGTATTAATCTCTGGGGAAGGGATTTACCTGTAAATCCGATGTAAGATTGGTCACAGTCCTGCATGGGATTTCGTATACCCCAGAGTCCTTTGGAGATGTTTTTTGTTGGACGTTAATCAGGGATTTGGCTAAGGTGTTTGGGTAAGTAAATACAAAAGGGTTCGATTTTCCGAGGGGGTTGGTTATTCTCTTAATCGTGTCCAGGTGGGGAATTATTTTATTGTTGGGTGTATCTCTGGTCTTGTCTTTAGGGGGACGGTAGAAAATTACGTTTGCTTTGTGAATTGCTTTCTCAATTATATGGTCAGGATATTTTAAAGACTCATTCCAACAGACTTCTACGCAAGTTAAATAACCTAATAGACAATAGTGCATGGAATAATCTTGAGCAACAAGACAAAGTTTTAAAACTTATCCAACACCCCCCTTACTGTAAATCAACATTTAGTTTTAAATTTAGGCTTATCCTTTGCCCTTATGCCAGACCGCAAAACAACCTAGACTTCATGTGGCTTTTTGATAAATTCATATCTGACAAAACTACAACCGTGAAGAGATATGTTTAAAAGGAGTGTTACTAAATGCTTTAACTGACTTACATAAGAAATATCCTGTTCCCCGCAGATTCATGATAGCCATCCACTCGCTAAAAAGTTAGATGTTATAATAAGTAGATCCAACAAAGACGGCAAAATCGTAATAATGGACAAAGACTTCTACCTTAAAATCAACCAGCTCCTTAGCGACACAAACACATCCACGAAAAACTGACGAAAAATCCCCCTCCAAAAACGTTCCCACAGAATTTTTTCGGAAAGTAAGATTAATTGGCAAAGACAAAAAGAGTATTGAACTATTAGAGAAATTTAAAGTAATTAATTAAATTACCCTACTTTATGGCCTTCCCAAAACTCACAAAAACAATCTTCCATTCAGACCCATCGTTTCATGTGCCGGTGCTTTCAATTACAAAATTTCTAAATGGTTAGCTGGCCTCCTTCCCCTTTTTTAGGCACTTTTTCTCCCAGTCACATTAAACATTCGGAAGATTTTTGTCACAAATTCAGAGAAGCACATATACCACTTCACAACATAAAACTTTTAGCCTTGACGTAGATTCCCTGTTCACTAAAGTACCAGTACAGGACGTTCTGCAGTTTTTAAGGGTAAAATTATCCCCCTATTCAGATCATTTCCCATTGGCGCTTGACAAAATAATAAAGCTAGTTGAATTATGTGCATCTAATAACGTATTTTCATTCGGGGATCAATCATTCTACAAGCAAAAAATTCGGGTGTAGTATGGGTAGTCCTTTAAGTCCTGTTCTAGCCAATCTGTACATGGAATACTTTGAAACTACAGTAATAAATGCATAAAACTAAAAACATGCTGTGGATGAGATACGTGGATGATATCCTAACATTTTGGGATAATAGGTGGGGCAATTTCAATGAATTCCTCTCGAAATTAAACACATTAGTGCAGAGCATCAAATTTAAAGTTGAATGGGAAACAGACAACAAAATTCCTTTTCTTGATGTTTTAATAATCAGAGATACGACAGAATACAAATTTACCATATACAGAAAACCAACGTTCTCACTTTCATACATTCACTACTTTAGCTATCATGACATTACTATCAAGATAGGTGTAGCTAGTAACTTGTTCTTAAGAGCCTTATGAATTTAGTTCCCCAAATCCGGGAAAAAGAATTTGAACTAATTCGCAAGCAACTTTCGTCTTTAAAATATCCTGACCATATAATTGAGCAATTCACAAAGCAAACGTAATTTTCTACCGTCCCCCTAAAGACAAGACCAGAGATACACCCAACAATAAAATAATAATTCCCCACCTGGACACGATTAAGAGAATAACCACCCCCTCGGAAAATCGAACTCTTTTGTATTTACTTACCCAAACACCTTAGCCAATCCCTGATTAACGTCCAACAAAAGACATCTCCAAAGGACTCTGGGGTATACGAAATCCCATGCCAGACTGTGACCAATCTTACATCGATTTACAGGTAAAATCCCTTCCCCAGAGATTAATACACACAAACGGTCAGTTAGGTATGGACAACAGAACTCGGCTATTTTCAACCATATAAATGAACATAACCATAGAATAAACTGGAATTTGTCACTGTAATTTATAGCAGCAACTGCCGGTACAAGAGTCAAATGATGGAATCGGCCCTTAATACAAGAGAGGCAGGTAATGAACATCTCAAAAGGAGCATGGATTTCGGACACGATCGACAACGTCTTCATTCAACCAACCCTTAAGAAGATTAAAGGAAGATTATCAGCGGGGGTGACTTAAAATGGCTTGTTTGTGGATGGACCTCTTGGTATAAATACCACCTTTTCTGTAAACTTTTCTCATTCATTTACCTGAAGAGGAGACAGCAGTCTCTGAAATATAGTACTTTTTTCTCTATATTTTGGTGTTTTTATGGCTCCTTTTATTATATATATATATAGATATATATATATATATCTATATATATATATATATTATATATATATTATATATATATATCTATATATATATCTATATATATATATATATATATCTATATATATATATATCTATAGCTTATATATAGCTTATATATTTAGATAATAGAAATATAAAAATAATATATATATATATATATATAATACTAATATAATATCTTATATATATAGATATAATAGAGTGAATTTTTCAAAAGAGTAGCGACCTAAAAAAATCAAACCAAGAAGGCAGATTAATTAGTTCAAGTCTTTAAGAGGGAACAGTGGGGTGAGTCTTGGAGTTGCCCCAGTCATGCTTTCCAGAGCCTAACGAGGGCTTTCCCAACTTTATAAAAAGAAGAACTGCTGATCTCATTGCTCCTGTATTGTCATTATCCGTGTATATTGGACCTATAAGTTGCCCTTCTGTTTGGAGGAAGGGAAATATTTCTTCATTACTCCTCAAAATACAGGCTGATTTCAACCACCCCGGTTTCATCTAAGGTTTCTGAGAGGCTGCTCTCTAGGCGTCTTTGTAGGTTTGGTAAGGCTAATAAACCACCTACCAGCATTAAAGTTTAGGTTTCGGAGAGGCCTAAGTATTTGTAATACACTCTTCTCAACATCTTCACGTCTTGCAGAGTGTTCTTTGGTGGAGTGCGCACAGGCAGCCTGTTTTGTTTAAATTAATAGCAGCATCTTGCTGTATGAATAATAAATACAGCATTTATCTACATGCTAAGATGATTGAAAATTAGTAGATATTTCCTAATATTTTAAATGAATCTTTTATCAGCCGAATCCAAAGGGTCTGTGTTTGTTGATGGCCAGTATGGTAGCTTCAGTAATATCATTTCAGGTGTTCCTCAAGGTAATATCCTTGGACCTTTCTTATTTATCATCTTTACTAAATATGTAGCGATGACTGGAGAACAAATGAATTGCATAGGCCGATGATGATCATTCTGACAGCTGTTCCTTCTCTGCACCATATGTGTGTGATTTCAAAATCCTTAACCCTTCTAAAACTCAAAGTATGACGGTCGATCCAGAACACTTTTGCCTTTGCACCCTGATTTGCATTCACAAGTTACTGCTAGTGACTTCTTTTTTAAGATTTTAGGTTTAACCTTTGATAAAAAAAAATCATTTTTGGGGACCATATATTTGATATTGAGTAATACTTATTCCTATGTTTCTCAAGAAGGTGGTATCTTGCAGAAATATTTTTTCAATGTTTGGTGAACAAGCTATTACTTTTAAATATAATAATTAACTTTTTCTATTTTACTTTTTTGGAGTACTGTTCCACAGTGTTTTCTCACAGTGGTCTCTTCTCTCAAACTCTTGGGTAGTTATATTATCAGTAAAGTTAATTTTCCCAACTCTTAATGATGGCTTGTAGACGTAGAGTAAATTCATTACATACGTACGCTGCACTCTTCCTTCATTGACCTACCTTGATTTACTCAACTTTTACACCTCGCTCCCTTGTAGGAGGTTTGGTTTGACAATACAACCAAACTTCTGAAAACCTTTTGAACTTCAAATTACCTTCCCTGCTTCAACAACTCTATAATTCACATTTTCCACCATCCCAATATGTTATATTTTCTCCGAAACTGTAATATAGTCTAATCATCTGCTAGTCGTTTAACCCCCATGTTAAAATGTAATGCTCAATCTTCCTGACTTCCATTTGGCTCCACAAAATTAATCTCGCAAGCTTTCATTCTCAAATAACATAAGGTATCTCAATGACCTTAGGGTTCTATGATTGGGGCACCATCTTAATTTCATACATATACTACCCATCAATCCTTTGCCAAAACTTAATTTATACTTAAGTCTAACAACTAAATTAATATTGTCAAAGGACAACGCCCTTATCGTAATATAATACAGAATGAATCACAACAGGTGAATGCCCACTAACAATCAATCTCTTCTCTTAGCATGTTTCAGCAGATTTCGCATTTTGGCTAAATGAGGACGTGAAATATTGATAAAAACAAAAGTCGGTCTAGAACGGGTACCTATATATACAACCGAGATAAAGCATTTATAAAGTACACGCAAATATAACATTAGTAATGTGCAAAGACTAAATATATGTCAAAACAATAATATCTACATATTTGATTACATCAAGAAAATGCAATGCCCATTTTACAAAGAATTTATCTGCAAAGGCGAAGAGAAGCGAGATTATACCTGTGGCGCCTGCCCTGCTCAAATCATCTTCTCGGAAGTTTCTTTGGGGGCAATTAGTCTAGTTGGCTTACATGGCAATGAGGCGGAAGACGAAAAGAGGATACGAGGCAGGAACGAACTTCTCTTTGCAAACAAGAAAAAAAAACTTTCCTCCTCTTAATCGCCTGAACAATTAGCGCAAACGACTTTATTTTAGTGCATCATGGCCTCGAAACTGACGAGAGAGAGAGAGAGAGAGAGAGAGAGAGTAGAGAGAGAGAGAGAGAGAGAGATTCCGCAAATGAACTATTGATTGAAAATTAGATGAAGCAAAATAATATTTTTATACTGTTACAATGAAAAGACAAAGTGGCAGATGTATATTTTATGGATGAAGTATAAACCCAGTGTAAAAAGGACCTCATATCAACATTATGGTTGACTACGCCGTCTTACATCTCTGTTCTGTGTGTAATGAATAGGACTATCTTTGATGGAGGGGAGATTCCATTCGGCTTGCTTTTCTCTTCTTTATCGGAGTCCAGTGAATACCATTGACGGGAGAGGTGAGAGGTTTCTATGATACATGCATATTTTCCCCTTGTTTAGTAACTAATGAATACATTTTAATTTTTGAAAGGTATTATCACATCGATTACCTTTTTTTTTTTTTTTTTTTTTTTTTTTTTTTTACAAGCATGTAGTTTCAGTGTTACATAACCTATAAATAAACCTCATACCTGCATATTCCACATTACTGGAACGGTAAGGCATTGTCTCCAGTTTTTGCCCATAAAATGAATTTGAAATCTGGCACTTGTAACCGGCATTGCTCTTGGCGGAAAAGCGCAGCAGCCGTTTAGAGTAACAAGACTAGTCAGCGCCATCCCCCTTCTGCTATCAGTGAGCAATTCTTCATTTATAATTTCCCTTGGTCATAAGCTATTTCCTAGTTATATAGCGAATTCGATATTAAACCGTATTTGCTGCCTAATATTCGTGAATATCTAGAGTCACACTTGTATGTAATACACAAACAAACACACAAATACTATATATATATATATATATATATATATATATATATATATATATATATATATATTTATATGTATATATAGTAATATATATATATATATATATATATATATATATATATATATATATATATATATAGATATATATATATAATCTATAGATATATATATATATATATTATATATATAATATATATGTCTATATATATTATATCTATATATATATATATTATATATATATGTATATATGATATATATATATATATATATATATATATATATATATGGTAGTATATATATATATATATATAATCATATATATATATTATATATAGATATATAGATATGTATATATCTATATACTATATATATATATATATCTGATATATATATAATATATAATATATATATATATATATAATATATATATATATATACTTATATATAATATATATAATATATATCTTAAAGGCACAAGTGACAATCTATAATATTAAATAGTGGGGTTGATAACCTTAGCTTTTGCTGGTTAGAGACAGATGCAAAATGCTGGATTCCTCGAAGATGCTGAAATGAATCCAAAAAAACAGGAAAGCTTACCGGCGCATAATTGGGGTCAGTGCCGCATTCTAAAGATCACGAGTTCCATGTATGTAGCGTGCATACATCTGTGCGTCATTTGGTGAGTGTGAGTTCGTTACGTGTGTCACAGAAAATGACCTTAAAAAACTCGGGTATGTGAATTGGCAGAGGATTGGATGGCCAACTGTCAAAGAAGTCAACAAGTGCTTTCGGTGTAGGAGGGTCGTTGCAGGTCTGTCAGACAACGTAACGTAGAATGAAGAACTTTGTTAAAAAGTTAATATTTATTGTGACAAAATCAGCTTCTAGAGAAAAGGGAAGTGAGGGTGCAGCACACATTCTTTATTGGCGACCTTTAATGTTTTATGTGTCATAATTATGGTCTCTTTATTTTAGATGGATTTAAAGTCACCTTATGGGTTTTCTCTAGACTAATTTTGACTTTTAATAACTATGAATGTTTGGACACTTAAGGGAAAGGGGAGTACTTATTTAAAATATATTTTGAGAGGAATATGATAGTTTAACATTTCTTTTGGGGTCATGCTTAATTAATTTGATTCCATTTTTCATGTTAGCTAATTTTGGTAAATAAAAGGTATATTTTTCTGTAACAAGAGTTTTATATTAGCCTAGTTTGAAACTTTGTTTTCAGCCAACTTCAGAGATGGCATTCAACAGGAAAAAGATAGGCCACATTACCAGTTAGATGTTTTTTTCATTTGTTTAAACGAATGTCATTTGACCTCATTAGAGATTTTTCCTTGCTAGAGATTTTGGTGGCTAGTGGTTAAAAGGTACATTCAAGCCTATAGGTAATGCCTCCGAAGAGACTAGAATTAGATAGGTTAGGCTTATTTTGGGGAAAAGGGGTTATAATTATGTATCGGGCAACTGACTCTTTTGCTGCTTTGAAGGGAATTTAGCCAATAGTCAGGAATTAAGCTGGTAGCTTCTGCTGGCAGTGATCTTAGATGCTGTTTAGTGTAAAGACGCGTTCTTGTGTTTCGGGGGGGGGGGGGGGGGGGGGGGGGGGGAGTGAATTTATATCATAACATGAATTAATTACACGTGGTTGCAAGTGTAGCCAGGTACTGACTTCGGACCAATGAAGATGTGAGCGTATAAGTTTTTTTTTCTCTCTCCGTTTAATGGTGTTAATTTGCTCACAAGTGTATTTCATTTTGATGTCCCTCGGGATTCAGTGGACATTAGAAGTTTTGTTGTATTGAAATGCATTAGAAAAAGTAGTACTATAAGTTTCGTTTTTATGCGTGGCATGAGAGAGAGAGAGAGAGAGAGAGAGAGAGAGAGAGAGAGAGAGAGCAGCTGGTGAACGGTTGCGCTTACTCATCAGATTTTGGTTCAAGATACATTTTCTTCTCTCACTAGCTTCTTCCCATTTTCTATACACCAATGTGACCTTGTAGGCCTGTTAAATCAGCTAATTATTCCTGAACCTGAGAAGCAGCTAGTTGCAAATAGCAGTTTGTTGAATTGGTGCTTGTATATTTTATCTTTTATTGGCGAATGATATATTGTTAATTATGGGTTGGTGGTTTGGGTGTGCCTAAATATGTCAAATGTTACTGTGGTCGGGACGAATCCTAAAGCATAAGAGTTATCATATAGAAGGCAAAATGGCCGATGCAAGTACAAGCCAAACATAAATGCAGGAGTTAGCCCTTTTCGAGGAATTGTTGATGGCCTTCTCTCCCAACCAGTGCAAATTTTTATTGAGGGGGTGAATAACTATTTAAACACCAAGGGAATTAAGAATGATGACACAGGGAATAACAGCGGTGGTGTCGGTAATGATAAACGGGATATTGAGGGCCACGGTGGTAACAATTTTGGCGGTTTTAACAATGGCGTTATGGGTGGTGATGCTGATACTGGTATTATTACTGATACTAACAATGGGGTCTTGGTGGATGCAATGAGAACCACACTACGGTGATATTTATGGTATCGTGGAACAGGGAGGTACTAACCACAAATATAAATGTGTTTTATCAGAGGATGTTATTTTAATGCCAGGTTCAAAGACTATGGTAAAAGTCAAACTGAGGGAAGTGAAAAAGCCCACGGAACTATGCGTAATTGAGGGTAGCGAGAAACTGCGAGGGGTTTTTAGCACTGCATCAGTGAACAGTGTATCACACACTGGTGTTACATGGGTAGAATTACTGAACTGTAATGATACAGTTAGGAAATATCAGAAGAATACATATGTGGTAGATCTCCAAGATTTGAGTAATGACATTGGTTCAGTGGCCTATTGTAGAGGGGAAAACTGAGGTTTTCAGAGGCAGAAATGCAATCAAGAAAGATATATTTAGAGAACATATAGCTAATCCAGATTATAAAGAGCATATAGAAGCAGTAAGCGAGCTTTTGGCAGAATTTGGGGACACGGTAGCTTTACAAGGGGATAAATTGGGATTGACTAATGTGTTAGAACATAAGGTAAACTTTGAGGAAGGAACAAAACCCATTTTTATTCCTGCATACCGCATGCCTTTCAAAATCAGAGAACAGGTAGAAAAAGAGGTCAGTAAATGGGAAGAGGAAGGAATCATTAGACCTAGTGCGTCTCCATACAACTTTCCTCTGTTAGCAGTGCCTAAGAAGGACGGCTCTGTCCGAGTATTCGTCGATTTTAGAGATTTGAATGAAAAGACAATTCCTAACCGTTACCCAGTCGCATGCATACCAGATCTTTTTGTAGAAATTGGGGACATAATATTTATAGTTCAATTGATTTAGCACAGGGTTTTTTGTAGGTCCCTCTTAGTGGTAAATAGTAAGGAATATACTGCCTTTTCAGTGCCAAAGGGACACTATGAATTTGCGCGGATGCCGTTCAGTTTATCAGGTAGTCCAATGACCTTTACCAGGTTGGTAAACAGTTTTGCACGGGTTATTTGGTAAAAATGTTTTTGTGTACATGGATGATATATTAATTGCAACAGACTCGATCGTGCAACACCTAGAAGTGTTTAAGGAAGTACTTAGGAGACTTAGGTTAGCAGGATTGAAATTAGGCTAGCTAAGTGTTCTTTTTTGAAGAAGCAAATCACATATTTTAGGTCATGTCATATCTAAGGAAGGTTAGAGTAAACGACGATAAAGTTCAAAGCTATAGCATTTTTCAACGGTATCATTTGCAGATATGGCTCACCCAGAGGAGAAATTTATGACCGCGGAACAATGGCAGAGAATTTATAAGCAAGACTTTAATGTGTTTGGCAGAAGTCATGGGGATACAGAAAGTAACAATTATTCCATACAGACCTGAAGCTAATGGGTTATGTGAACGAACAACAGGAAAGTGCTGGAAGCTCTCAGGAAGACTGTAGGAAGAAATGAAAAAAATGGGACAGATATATATATATATATATATATATATATATATATATATATATATATATATATATTATATAGTAATATATTATATATATATTATATATATATATATATATATATATATAATATTTATATATATATATATATGTGTGTGTGTGTGTGTGTGTGTGTGTGTGTGTGTGTGTTGTTAGATATAACATCAACACTATGGTCAGTGATTCCATTAAAATGTCTCCATTCGAAGCATTGTTTGGTTGCAAAGAATGAGGCACATTTGATCTGTTAACTATACCTCATCATGGAGAAGATACAATCAAAGCATTAATTTCCACAGCAAAGGAGAGACATGCTTGTCTCAGCCGTAATCTCGAAGCTACGACCCGAGAAATGGTGCAAAGAATTAACAAGAAATCCTCTGATGTTAAAATTGCTGTTGGAGACAATGTATTTTTTAAAAATCATTAGTGAAAAGAAATGAACTAAAATACAAATTAGATCCAAAAATTTGAGGGTCCTTTTAGAGTTATTGAGGAAAAGACAGGAAACAGATTTGTAGTCTTAGATGAAAAGACGGGGTCGGTCGAAATTAACTCACATCTCTAAACTGAAAAAGGTTGGTAGTAGTAACTAATAATAACATCGCACAGTTGTATTTTTTTCAGATTTTGCAAATGAATGACGAAATGTGATTAATCAGTTTAATGTAACGTTTTTTTTCCTTTCATTCTTTTACTATTTTCTTATGCGCAAACTGCGGTGACTTGGCGTAAAAACCAGAAGTAATTATTTCATCATAAAAACGGGTGGAAAATATGGGAAATTACTATTTAAGTTCAAGTTTTTTTGGAGAAATATTATAAGAGGTTCGTGGTGATGATGATACCTGGTAGTGATTTGGTGATTCCTGGTTGTATTCATTTATTAGAGCTGATTTTTTGTGGTTGTTTTGGTAGTGAATTTTTTTGTACCTATGATTTTTGGTGGTGATCTGTGATTTTACGAACCAAGAGAGGTGGTGATTGTTGTCTTTCGGTGTTATGGCTCTTGAAGGGTGGCACTAGTGCATTGTGGTTTTATGGGGACCTATGAAGGTGTTGTATTTTATAAGGTTATATTCTCTGTGGTTATATTTGGCGGTATATATTGTTATGCAATTCTTGCTTATGTGGTTTTCTGTGATTTATATCCCGACTAGATGATTATTGGGTATATAAATGTGGCAGTATCATAAATGGGTTACTTTGACGTACATCGGTAGTCAAAGGGCTTAGGATTTAGCCTGTGGGGGATATCTTATAATTGTTTTTTTTTTTTAATAGATGTTTTCAAGGACAATTTTTTGGGTACCCTTGAGGTGACAACGAGGATGTCCTGAGGATAATTTTTGAGGAATGTGGTTCTATAGTATCAAAAATTTATTGAGGATTCCCAGCGAGGAATTAATGGTGGATTTTTGGGCCATTTGAAGGAATGATGATTTCTGAGTTTACGAGTCTGACTATACAAGTCCTATAGGGTGCGATTTTGAGCACATGTTGTATGCACGGGTGGCTTGGTGCTGGCAATGCTGTGATGAGACCGATTGTTGATATTTTCTTTTAGAGTTGATTACTCAGAGTTGTACCCCGTTTTCAGGAATGTTGATGATGACATTCCATGGGAAGAATTTAAGGGTTCAAATTCAGAGGTCGATACTGATATGTTGCGGCAGCAATTTGCGTGACAATACATACTACGTTTTCTAATGGAAAAGCGCTGACTAATTTTTTTTCTCCTATTACATTTTGTAATGGGAAAAGTTAAATTTTTTTTTTCCTACAAGGGAACTTGTAGTCGGGATTAAGCAGTTTTTTTTATGGTAACTATACATAGGATTTCTATTATAAAAAGGAGGCAGAATCTACCTTGGGATACGTAATATAGAAGGAATATTCAACATTATGTTTGATGGAGGTTAGCTGTATAAACATTACAGGGGTTTTGCTGTATAGACATTATGGGGTTTTTGATAGTATATTTCTCAGATACGGGATTAATAATGAGTGGTCAGTTAGTGATAATAATTCTCCCGGTAAGCTTAATAGGGGTCAGTAGATAAAGATCATATTTTATTTTAGTGAAGAATTTTAGTCCTTAATAATTGACTATGATATTGGGTATATTAGTTCATGACAAATCCGTGTGTTAAAGCAAGACTTTATTTGTTCTAAGATCACGGACACATGTTGACTTTAGAGAATTCCCAACTTCACACGAGGGTGACAACGAAAACAACTTAGGGTCTTCAACACCAGAGGTCGGATCTTCATATGGGCGACGATGTTACAGGTTGCCTTTGCATGGACGAGATGTCGTCGATGGATCGTTTCAGAATAATTTCTGAGACAAATCAAGAGTCTACAGTACTTCTATGAGGCGGGTGCAGGACGCACTTGCATCGGAGTCACAGGATATTTCAAGTTGGCAACGAGGTGGCAGTTACGACTCCTTCATCGGAAGACGTCGAATCTACAGTTCAGCAATGAGGGTGTTAAGATACACCTACAGGGGTCACAGACGCTTAATAATGGCGCATGCAGAGCCGTTTTGAGATGGTTCATGCGCTCAGCCAGGATCTACAATTATTCGACACAGGTGTTCGTGACACTTACATGGGAACACGAGGCGGTTAAAGTTCTGCCTACGAAC
This sequence comes from Macrobrachium nipponense, assembly GCF_015104395.2. NCBI lineage: Eukaryota > Metazoa > Arthropoda > Malacostraca > Decapoda > Palaemonidae > Macrobrachium > Macrobrachium nipponense. The sequence goes on along the minus strand of NC_087200.1, from coordinate 113,450,420 downwards.
GCTACACAGTTCCAGTGATTGCAGTTATAGTAGCTATAATGATAGTCGAAATATGTGTTATAGGAGCTATCTTGCAAATATTATTAACTAGTATATACCACTAGCCAATGTAGTGTGCGACAGGGGTGCACAAAAGACAGGTGGCCGAGCCATCTTAAAGGCACCAGCAACAATCTATAATATTAAATAGTGGGGTTGATAACCTTAGCTCTTACCGGTTAGAGACAGATGCAAAACGCTGGATTCCTCGAAGATGCTGAAATGAAAAAAAAAAACAGGAAAGCTTACTGGCGCATAATTGGGGTCAGTGACGCATTCTAAAGATCACGAGTTCCATGTATGTAGCGTGCATACATCTGTGCATCATTTGGTGAGTGCGAGTTCATTACGTGTGTCACAGAAAATGACATATGAACTCGGGTATGTGAATTGGCAGAGGAATTGGACGGCCAACTGTCAAAGAGGACAAGTGCTTTTGGTGTAGGAGGGGCGTTGCAGGTCCGTCGAACAAGGTAA
>NC_087200.1:113427404-113447404 GCF_015104395.2 Macrobrachium nipponense | reverse complement strand
TTGGTTCTTCACACAAACAGAAACACACAAACACACAGTCTCTCTCTCTCTCTCTCTCTCTCTCTCTCTCTTCCCAACCCCCACCCCATTTTTGGTGCCATTGATGCCTTTTTTTATATATAGTTTTGTCTAGTTTCACACATGGCTTTTTACGTTCTTTCCTTCACAACAGGACAAGTACCCACAGGGAAGTCTATGTGACACATCAGGCACTCGAGAGTTTGAACTTAATCCTTTCGGGCTAAATACAGAGGTAACAGTGACATTGTCCACTAAGCTCTTTCTTACTACATTTAACTATATAACTCTTCTAGCTTATTTGCTCTCTCTCTCTCTCTCTCTCTCTCTCTCTCTCTCTCTCTCTCTCTCTCTCTCTCTCTCTCTCTCTGGGTACATCCTTGAACTCCGAATGAATTTTTTTTTCAGTTGTAAAAGCCTCAGGTTATGATTGGATTCTAAAACAAAATCTATAGAAAATGTCCTATAATAATTTTTTTTCATCGTTTTACGTTTCTCATTTTTTCCTAAAAGAGCAAAACTTTTATGAAACTAAAAAACGGGGATATATTTTATATTACAGAATTATTCCAGCGAGCAAGTCCATTTTAAAGATATGACCAGGCTTCAAAATCGGCGCCGAAAATAAAATATTGAGCTAAATTTGAAAGGTTATTTACATTCCCAGAAAATATACCTCAGTCTGAGAACATGAATTTTTCATGTTTCTCTTCCATCGTGTTTTATTTTCTTTGCTTTAGCAGAGGAGCATGAAAAGACACACACAAGAGTTGAGAGAGAGAGAGAGAGAGAGAGAGAGAGAGAGAGAGAGAGAGAGAGAGAGAGAGAGAGAGAGAGAGAGAGAGAGAGAGAACGTTAAGGGAGTACAAATATTATTATTATTATATATCTGAGTCATCCTTTTCGACTGGGTGGTATATACGTATAATGTGGGGTACCGGGTTGCATCCTTCCCTCCTTAGGAGTCCAACACTTTATTCACTATGTACGCTCGGTCTAATAGCACGCCCTTCTGCATGAGTCCTGGAGCTACTTCGGCATCTAGTTTTTCTAGGTTCATTTTCAGGGATCTTGGGATCGTCCCTAATGTTCCTATGATATGGGTATAATTTCCGCTGGCATATCCCATATCCATTTTATTTATGTTTTTAGGTCTTGATGCTTGGGAATTATTTCTTTCTTTCTCGTCTACTCTGGTGTCCAATGGTATTGCGACATCAATGAGTGATACTTTCGTCTTGACTTTGTCAATCAGCATCAAGTCTGGTCTATCTGCCTGATCGCTTTCTATCACTCCCTCCGGTTGGTTGGTTAAAAAAGTTAAGTATAACTTAGTTTTACCAGACCACTGAGCTGATTAACAGCTCTCCTAGGGCTGGCCCGAAGGATTAGATATCTCTACGCGGCTAGGAACCAATTGGTCACCTAGCAACGGGACCTACAGCTTATTGTGGGATCCGAACCACACTATATCGAGAAATGAATTTCTATCACCAGAACTAAATTCCTCTGATTCCGCGTTGGCCGAGCCGGGAATCGAACTTCCGACCACCGGATTGCCAGAGCGCGAAAACCCTCAGGTTGGTGTTCGCACCACATATTACTAGAAGCCAGCAAGTGTTTCTTGCACAGACTCCAGAGGAGGGCTTTTGCTGCTGAATCGTGCCTATTTTTGTACTGGTTCTGTGCAAGTGCCGAGCATTCGCTTGCTATGTGGTTTATGGTATCGCATTTCATTAGCATTCCTTCAGTTTCCTTCTTGAGTTCTCCCCTCTGCTGTACTGTCCGTACATTGGTGTGCTGTGCCATTCTTCTTTTCTGCTTTTCATTCTCCTGTCTCTGTATATTTGTGGGTCTTCGTCTGCTTTTATCGGTCCTTCCCAAGCTCTCCTTGGTCACTCGTCTTTCCTGGTTTTCAGGTATTGGCCCATTGCTCTTATGTTTCCTAGTATTCTGGTCTACGCTGCTGAGCTCAGTGTTAGTCCACTCCATTACAACATCGCTGTATCTGATTACATGTGTTTATGGCTTTCATCCTGTTTCCTGATCGTATCTTTTATCTCGGTGTTTTATATCCTCTCCTACTATTATTCCCAGTCCTATTGCTCTCAGATATTTGTATCCTGTTTCATCTACGTTTCTGATGCTATTCCCGACGGGTAGTTTATCCCTAAAGTCCTTGTCACTGTACTTTTTGTATGTTGACCAAGGCGCATTTTTCTATTCCATACTACATCGTGATGTCCCAAGATATAGTCCTTACAGTCTGGAATACGGTATTTATTTCCTTGATGCTTTTACCATACGGGTTGATGTCGTCCATGAACACCAGATGGTTATTTCTGTTGCCTCCTTTCTTGAGTTGGTACCCAACTTCGATCTTTTGCAGTACTTTTGTCATGGGAATCATGGCTACTATGAAGAGTAGTGGGGACAGTGATTCGCCTTGAAAGATTCCTCTCTTAATGTTAACCTCTGCTAGTCTTATCCCAGACCTTTAAGTACTGTACTCCAGTTGTCGTTGTATTTATTGGAAGCTGGTGGTGTTTACCTCTGTCCCATATATATTCAGACATTCTATTAGTAACGTGAGCAATATCATTTCGAAGCCTTCCTTGAAGTCAATCCATGCCATGCTTAGGTTGGTTCTCCTTCTCTTACTATTTTTCATTACCACTTTGACTATCAGGAGCTGGTTTTTTGTGGCGCCCTATGTTTTCTTCTGCAGCCTTTCCGTCTTTGTTGTTATTATTATTATTATTATTATTATTATTATTATTATTATTATTATATTATTATTATTATTATTATCTGTTTCGATGGAGTGAGTACTTTGAAGATTTGTTGAATGTAGAGAATGGAAGAGGGGCAGATTTAAATGACACACGAGTAGAAGGGGTTATTGTAAGTTTGAGGAGAGAATTAAGACTATGAAAATGAATGGAAATATCGCATGAGTTCATGGAATTACAAATGATTTGCTATGGTGGTAAAAATGTGATTGACCGCTGACCACAGAGTGTAGAATAATTCTTTGTGTAAGGGAAGGCTGCCAAAGAACTCGGTGAAAAGAACAATTGTCCCTTTTTGCAAAGGTGAAAGTATTATGATAGAAACAATGCGGGCTGGATTTTGTAGACAAAAATTCAGTGTTTTAGTGTGATAGTATAATGTGTCTATGTGACTGCTTAATAACTGTATAAATGTAGCAAACAGTGACACAGGGCAATAATTGCAGGTGGAAATTTGTGAAAATATCAGTTTTAGGAATGGGTGATGATGAAGGCTCAACTTGTTGGAGAAATTACTTTGAAGTATTAAAAACTACTGAATGATTCTAAAAGTGTTTGCAAGAGAAGGCAGTTGGAAGCAAAGGCGAGTAAGAGTAAAGAAACAGGAATAAATGGAAATACAGGAAGACGAGGTAATTGAATGGAAGTGTTTAATTCCCAAGGGTATTTGGGCGTTAAAAGACTTAGAGGTGAGAAGAGATAAGTTATGGAATAAGTGAAACAAAGAAGGAATCAGAATTTGTCCAAACGAGTTGGAAGAGCATTCGGGTATCCATGAAGGATAGGGTGAGTATGTTTAAAGGGACTGTTTTACTTGAATCATCTGTCTGGTATGGATGATGGGTTGTTGAAACAGTGTATATCCTGAAATGTTAGTAGGATGGAGAGAAAAGAGAAAATGTACTCTTAACATCTCAGAGGAGTGAAAGCGTGTGTGAGATAAGACATTAATTTCCTTTTGGTATATATGTGTTTGGTACAGTAAATTCGACATTTTTTACTTTTGCGGATTAATACTTGAAAATATAAAATGTCAGGTGTACAGCTAACTACCATACACAGAGTTTTGTTACAAAAATATTACTCAACTATCAAGATGGAGATGATTAAGTTCGACTCTAATAAAGAACCTGAGTTGGACACAGAAGAGTTGGATGGCCATTGCTCTACTGCCAACCCCACCCCCAAAAGAAGCGGTTTCAAATCCTGATGAGGGCGCAGAGAACTTATCTTGCATTATTCTCTCTCTTCAGAAGTCATTGCCTTGTAAAGTGAATTCGATATCAATGGGTTATTTGTGGAGGTGGGTTGATTTTAACTCAGAGTACAGCTTGACAAGAATATATACTACAGGTAAATCGAAATCAATTCATATCTCTCTTGATATCCGAATGGTCTTTATCGTTGTCAACCTACTCCATACCAAAAAGCCATAGGTTCGTATCCAGGTCATGGTCGCAGAGCTAATCATTGCAAGAGTGAAAAATCATATTGTGGGTTTAAGAATACGTCTGAAATTGTATGTCGAGGAGAGCAATAAGTTATATAATGTAACGACACCACGACTTATGCAACAGAGTGGCTGATCAAGGTTTTATGTTGATTCGGGGAGCGGTTGTGAGGGGACTTTTGAAGGGAAAGGGAACAGGGCAACAGAAGGATTGATCAGGAAAAAAGCAAGGTATGATAAGGACAGGAAAGAGGCTCTATGAATTGATGGCTTATTGTGAGACAGTTATGAAAGAAGTTTCAAAGGAAAACGGAATTCATTTTTTTCTAAAGTAAAGGATGCTTTGTTAATTAAGATTGGCGAGCAACACTGTTGAACCAACTCTTCTTGGAAGAAAGAAAAGAGAAAAGGTAGAATATACTCAGACGGAATCTTTATGTAGCATAAAAGGAATGAAAAAGTTAAAATGGGTGGAGTTAATTAGAAGTGTTGAAAGGGTTAGCGTAATTAATAAAAAGGATCAGATAGCTATGAGATAAACAGACGACGGTAGGTTGGTGAAAAGTTCGGAAGGCTAGGAAGGGAGAGGAGACACGTTGACTCACTGTTAAGGTTATCTGGCGTCACAACTATCAGGGTCACTGACGCAGAGAGAGGAACAGAAGAAGACTCAGAAAGAGAAGAACGGATGGCTTCAAAAGTTCTTGGAACTGAAAGGCTGGCTGATTGTGCAAGATACGGGATGAACATAACCGGTGTTGTATGGAGACACTGAAGTGTAAATTTTCTGCACATGAGGTCAGTAGGAAAGTTGGTATAAAACCACATACATTGTTTTCATCATAATTCAAAACGTGTATGAGGTTCACATAGAAAAGTCTGCATCGTAATTAACTAGAAAAGAAACCTTCTAGGAACACAACTCACATTATGAGATGAAGAGAAAAATAATAGGTTTCGGAAAGTAAAAAAACAATCAGGAAAATTCAACAAGCATTTAAACATGTGTAAGTGCTACATAATATAATGTATGGAATGTTATTCCATATATAAAAAATAAAACTATGATTAATTAAAACCAGTGACCCAAGAGGTCAACCAGTTTGCTTGCAGGAATGTGATCAGACCAGATATGATAAAGTAGGCTAAGATGACGTGTTGTAATCAGTCAGTGTCTAGTTGCCGTCGTCTGTGATCATTCATTTGTTTTGCAAACGGTTGTCCAAGCTTCCTGCTTGAGACAACCACAGTGACCTAAAACTCAAACGGCCTACGTGACTTGTAATCTATGTCATCTGTGTGTATGTTCGCATGTTCGAGCTACTGTCTGTTCCCTTTATGATTTGTAAACCAGATTGTAAGTCAGAATTCAATCAGCCATCATCATTAGAAGACCTGTCCAATTTTATCTGATCTTCATCATGTAGTCTCAGAGAATAGAGATATTTTTGTACTGTGTTTCTACTAGAAACCTCACATCGGAAAGAAGATACTGAATGAACTTAGAAACTATCATCATGAGTTGAAACATCTCCGTCGTCATAACCAAAGAAGATACTGACTTTGTATATTATCATCGAAAATTCAACACTCCAATGAGTATGGAAAGACATAAACCAACCAACCTTAGCGTAAAATTATCGCAGGTCTAAATAACCTCCCAGGCGCCTTATTATACAAAGGCATCAGCCCTATATATATTGGTGGCAGCCTTCAGCGTACTCAACGTCTTCCGAAGAATAACCAGAATAACGAATAATGTATCATATCAGAAATCAACGACGGAGAAAGCAACTTGTCACTGTGGAAAAGCGACATCGAAGCCAAACGCCGTGACGTCACCTAAACAGCAAGATCTTCAAGACCAGCAAGAGAAACGAATCATTCAACAAACAAACACACTAAGAACAAGGGTCATCCGCTAAACAGGCCGTGTGTCGTTATCGAAACACCATGACTTCCCACAAATCAAGCTAAGTACAATCCTTTTTATTCATTTGGAGTAACTTTGAGCGTTTCCTTTGCAGGGTCGAATTTTCATTGTTCCTGTGGCTGAAGTTACGAGACATTCTTAATCTTACTTTTTTACATAAATTACTACATCATTAGGACTTCGCTACTGCGAGTTTTTATCTTTGAGTTCTGTTTCCAGAAGTTCTCCTGAAATATCATATTCATATACTGTGTTAATCTTATCATTTTGGGTGATTATTAATTCTGTACGTAACAAATCATATTAAACATTGAATATGTGTTTACGCAGTGGACGTCTGTATTTATACAGATGCATGGATAGGGTAGTTAGGCACCGTAGTGATAAGAAAACACACAAAACAAGTGGAACACCCACACAAATGTGGATAAATCAGAGGTAACACTATTTCGGGTCAGGACAAAAAAGGCTCCTTTGCAAGGTCCCGATGGCAGTTTTTAGCCTTGAGTTTTTTAGTTATATGCATAAAAATCGAATCTCTATGACTAAACTTTAATTTAAAGAAAAAAAAAATATGGCTGGATTGCAAAAAGAAATAACAGTCTGTAAAAAAAACTTTCATTAGGTTAACATACTTAAAATTCATATAAACAAATTAACAAAATATGTCTAAATGCGCTGACCTGGATCCCTCACTATTTCAAATTTTAGCAAAGAATGAAAGTAAACCACAGAAAGTACATATAGTTAATAATACGCAGTAGAGATAACTTGTTTTAATAGTAATCGCTCAATTCATAATAGTTCAGTCATTCTTAAGTTCGTTGCTTTCTATGTAACCAACAGCAACATTATGCTAAAAACACACAATACATTGTCGATGATAATAAAGAGAAGAATCCTAATTATTATAAAAAGAAAACAGTAAATAGTAGCCTTAAAAATCAGAGACGAACAAATCGTGCTTGAGCAAACTTGTTACTGTGTCATCTAGTAAAACGGTCAGGGTCAGTCAAATCTGCCGAGTGTTGCAAGCAGAGCACATTCCACATAGCGACTCTAGTGGAGGGAGGAGAGCAATGTTGGATTATTCATGCAATAGCTTTTTGAAGTAAATAGGAATTTTCCTATGAATCACACGACCGTACAAGTAATCAGAGCAGGTTCTCGTAATCTTAATACAATAAGTTATTATAAGTAGTGGCGGATAGCGAACGCTTACAGATACTTTTATAGTTATAAAAACCATTGGATCTGTATCTAGTGTAATTGTAGGATATCCACCTATGGGTATACAAAACATTATCTTACCTCCTGCCAATAAGGCATGTTTATCAAAGGAAAATTCTATAAACCTCCTAACACATTAAAATCCGTTTTGGACAAAAAGAGACAGTTAATCAAATAATAACTTATATAGAGGAACCAATCACTTGTCTCATAAATCGTGACATTGTTCAAGCGACCCAACAGAATTCTCCCACACCCGCAGTCGCAGTTTGCAGGCAAAATCTCGAGACGCATGAACCCTCGAATGCCTTAGTGCGTGTAAAAAGACTTTGCTGGGATCTGAAAATTTTAATCTCTTCCCGACACTCTGAAATATAACGGATTTCCGCGAACAAAGCACTATACATGGTTGACTCACAGCAACAAGTTAATCTAGTGATCCACAAAACCTATACATATCGTGGATGTGGAAGTTATAAATATCGCATTTTTTACTGTTGCTAAATTTAAATCACGCCTGACCAGTTGTAGATGAATCCCTCTTATACTCTATCTAAAGTAATATCCGTAAAGTCATTCAAGCAGAGGTGATTCAGCAGAAATTTGTTGATCTTTTATCTGAATACCAGGATGTTTCTCCACTAGCGAGTGATCTCTGGGGGAAAACGGATGTCATTGAACACAAAATACGGTCTAAGGACAAACATAAAGCTATATACGTACCTTCCTATAGACTCCCAATGAAATTTCAAAATAGAGATAAATGACGAAGTTGAAAAATGTTAGTAATAGGAGTCATTAGGAAATCAAATAGCCCATATAATTTTTCCCTTAAACGTCATGCCTAAAAAGATCGGACTTCGCGTATCTGAGTAGATTTCTGTCGCTTAAAACAAGGAAACGATTCCCAATTGTTTTCCAGTGCCATGTACCGACGATATTTTATCTTTGTTATGGTTAGAATAAATTTTTCACAGCTTGGACTTACTTAAAGGCTTTCACCAGATACCATTAGCTATGTGAGTGTACCTCATACACTGCTTTCAGCACACTCAGGGGACATTATCAATTTTTATGTATGCCTTTCGGTTACGTTGCGCCCCAATTACATTGACCAGAATGATTAATATAGTGTTTGGAGACCTTTAGGGGATACCCTAAATGCCTATATGGTTGGTCTTGTAATCTTTTTTTTAATACTTTAGAAGTACATTTGCATAAACTAGAGCTAGTGCTACAGAGACTAAGACAAATAATCTCAGAGTAAAAATATCTAATGTGAGTTTTTAAAAACAGAACATGTTTCTTTAGGTCTTATGTGTCTAGTCAAGGTCTTAAAGTAGGTCCATGGTAAGGGTGTCGGCTTTTCATTAACTTTCCGGCTACCTATTAACGTAAAATGGGGATACAGCACTTTTACACTGTAGTGGGTATTCCAACATCGTAAGTTTTCATGTAACTCATCAATCATAGCAGCTCCTTTAACAGATCTTACAAAGAAGGGCGTAGATTTATTATGGTCTGAAAAGCATCAACGGGGGAACGGCGGGCTTTCGAATCTTCTTAAAAAATTGGAATTATGCAGCTCACCTATCTTAAAAAATCCCTGATTTAAATAAGGAATTTTTTTTATTGCAACAGATGCCTTAGACCAAGGGGTAAGAAGGGTACTACTTCAACAATATGATAAACAGTTTTTCCTATAGCTTTTTATTCACGTAAACTAAAGCCTTCTGAAAGTAAATATGCAGTAATAAGCAAGGAAGGGTTAGGTATCGTTAACTCACTAGTACATTTTAAGTTCATAATCTACGGCTATCCTGTTAAAGTCCTTACTGACCATAAGTCCCTTACGAGTTTTTCAAAGGCTTTAATCACAGTCCCAAGGAACTCGGTGGCATATGATCATTCAGGTCTTTGGAGCCAAGTTAAGATATCTACCTGGGAAAGCAAATATCATAGCTGACACATTATCCCGCAATTCCGCACCATCCTGCAAAGAACCATTAGTTGGACTAAAAAGATATAGAAACATCTGTTGCCTATTGTTACAACCGTATCTGAACAAGAAAATTCATTAACCCAAGAGATCGTGAACATTGAATACCTGGGTTGGAGTGCTGAACTGTTACAAACTGAACAAAGCAAGGGTCAGCAACTAAGCAAAACCATAAATGCTTCGAACAGAAATCCTAGAGCAAAAGTATATTAAAGTATGTGTAGCAGAATCATGTAATCAAATGTAATATTATATGTAGGTCCGTGACGAGGAAAACCTGAAGAACACAGCAGGTGACTAATGACCAGGTAGTTAGTTAATAATCTCTTTCATACCCAAATCGTCCTAAACTGGTTGCCATTCCAATCCATTACATGGTCGTCCAGGGTTCTCTATTATGTCAGAAAGCCAAATCACTTTTTTACTGGCCTACAATGCTTACAGATATATAAAAAAAAAGCACCATAACTAATTGTAACATGTGTCATGAAAACAAGGGACACACTCGACACCTGTCAGTTTAGGGGCCTATCCTGTGCCAAACAATCCTTGAAAGAATACACGTAGAATTATTAACACAGTTAAGAGTCTGACAGATGAAATAAACACCCTCTTAGTGTTAATAGGTTGCATGACACGTTATATAGAATTAATAGCACTTAAAGACAAACACCGCAACTGAGTTGCGCTAGGAATATTTATATGTATGAGTGCTACATCAGTGAACATGGAATTCAACACATGATAATCTCTGACTCGGGTGGTGTAAATCAATAGTAATTTCCTTAACTCGTTGTGTGAATTCGTGCATTAAGAAAACCAATACCATATTTTATCACCAGAGTCATCGGTTTGTAAAGAAAGGATAAATAAGAAAGTGTCAATGTCCTATGAGTTACACTCGTGATATTGGATCCGAACTGGTTTATAGCAGTTTCTCGCAGTTTTAAATACCTTTATCATTCATATCTTGAAATGATACCGCAAGTAGCCTTATACGGTACGCCGCTAGAACACTTTTCCACATTATTTCAGGCCAACCATTAATTATCAAATATAAAAAAAAGTATGGATACAAGTGGAGTCGATATATAACTCCGTAAGAAGTTGGAAGGGTTACAAATTATAATAAAAAAAGGAATCACAATAAAATAAACTCAATAAGCAAAACGTAATCATATGCAGTAAGTGTTTATAAAATATCCAAATATTATATGCGTAAAGATTTGAACTCGAACTTAAAGCTTTAGTTAGTAGTCTATTCAGTATTCTAGGGATATTAACAACAAATAAGCCTAAAGTTCAAACACATATCAAAACCTACTGGCATATTGTCTGTCCTGGTGGTTTATATTCGTAGTCAATGAAAAAAAAAAAAAAGAGAGAGATTTAAAGTCAGGAAGTATAGAAGTGAACTGTATATCTATGTGAATAATCCCATATGGATCTTACAGGGTTAATAATATATATAAAATTGTATGGAAACCTTTTTCATTAGTTTGAATAAGGAATATCTAATTTAACATAAGTAATTACATATATTTTACAATCTTGCAGGTTTCCAACATGAAACTAATATTATATTGTTCAATTTTGGTACTGTTTTTGCAGACATTCTTCTCGTGTGGGTGGGAGTATTAAAACAAAAAACAAAAATATCCAATTTATACATGGCTATCATTTAAAAGTACTAAAGTCGTATTTATTACAGCGAGTAACGTAACTCTTAAGCTGGCTGAGAGCAATCTCCTGCCAGGTGATGATGTCATCAGTCCTAAAGGTGCCTGGCGCGCTTTTGCGAATCATCACTGTTCCTTTTAACGCCAATAATCCGCTTTGCACAGGCTTCATCTGTAGTTGTGTGTTGTCTTGTGCTTACAAAACAAGTTATCTGGAGAGAGGAATCTTAGCTCATGAACTTCACATGTGGTTCATAGGTCACGGTGACATACACAGCCATAACCTATTCCTATCCGTGGTGATCAATGCAAGCTTAGTTAAAGAATCGCAATCATTTTAAAATTAATGAACAAAACAAGCAAATAGAATTTCTATAACTCAAAATGAATTAATTTTTTCTGAACCTCATAGACAATTAGAGTCAATAAATCAGCTTATGCCATTGGTAAATGGACATTTAGAAGTATCAGGTCATAGGTATGAAAAATTTACTTGCAACATTAGCATATTACAATTCAAGTAGATCACATTCATGGGAAAATGTCACATTTTCTTGAAAAACCCAAAGTTTATATAGAATTTAGTTGCATAGTAGGTTCTTTCGTAGCATCTCCTGCCTAAAAACTAACCTCAGAGGATGCGCGCAAGAAAATTGAATATGAACTTTTTGTTAGGGGCACATAGGATCGGATTTTATTACAACTTAATTTCAGCAAGCGTAGAGAATTACAGAATCATATTAATATTCTCTTTGACTCTTATGTTGCCTGGCAAATAGCTCCATTTCCCACTCTTTGTCTAGTAAACTTACTACCAGTAATATCGAATTTTCTTTGGGATTCATATTGATATCTGATAATAGGTTATTTTTACGGTCGTCAGAGACCTGGATAGGTTCAATCATGTTATAATGCCATGGATAAAAAAGTTTGTACAGCTGACTCTTTTGATTCCATTAAAATATCAGCGAATTCTGTGGGTTAAGTCTAGTCCTTAACGGCTTTCTCCCTCCCATATTTGGATGTTGTCTGAATTTACTTGCCCTTGTGACAAGTATAATTTCACTTACAGGCTGATTAATGGAAACCTGGTTACAGTACCCTGCAGTACGAGAGTTTCACATCGCATGCCCGGACAGATCGTCTACAACTCCAAAATGCATTCATCGCTGCGGACGACTGCAGTGAAGTAACGACCGCCTACCCATGTGAAGGGAATAAGCACCTCATAAGTGAACAAGCTTACTTCATGGACTCCTTGGACCGACACCCGTATCCCGTTGTTAATCTCGTTTTTAATGCGGATTGCTCCATCGGCTGTCGGAATTGACTACAGAGGGACTACTTCCGACAATTATGACCAAGGAGGATATTCAACTCTACGTTTGCTGGCGCAGGACTCGTGCTGGGGTTGATTTTATTCATCGCGAACATATTCGTATGACATAGGATGTAGAGAACAAGTATGGGCGCAAAATAGAACATCGGACCTGCCCAGGCAATTTCCCTTGTTTTTAACCATTTGGAATTGGCCATTTCATTTGGCTATAGGTGGTTGTCTGGAGCTGTAATGGGCGAAAAGTTGTTCGAAACGCTAGTTAAATGTGTAGTGGGTATATCTTTGGTCCATGTATTCCATATATAAAGTATCAGTAAAGGGTCAATATCTATATAACTATCATAGCTAAAGTATCAGTAAATAACAGAATCAATATATATCTGTGCGTGTACGCACTAGGAATCTATTTAAAGTGCACCTAGAATAATCACTTAGATTAGTCATTTATGTTAATCAGTTGTATTAAGTTGCACATATATTGATTATAATTATATGAATCAATACATATATATATATATATATATATATATATATATATATATATATATATATACTATATATATATATATATATATATATATATTATATATATATATATATATAATTTAATTGTATAAATAAATCAGGTAGCCTATAATCAATCTGTTACCTATATCTTACCAATAACTGCAATTAGTATAATTGGGTTGAAATGTATCAGTTACTTTATCAGTTAAAATATCAGTTACTATATCAGTTAATATATCAATTAATAAATCAGTTAATATATCAGTTTAATATATGAGTTTTTTTTTTATCAACTTCATATATGATTTTATCAGTAAAATATGATTTTATCATGTTATTCTTTATGTTATGCAATTATTCAGGAGTACATTAGTATTTTCTGTACCATATGCCTCTTCATGAGTTGAGTATAAAAACTGTATCATTAGATATCACGTGATATTATTATTTACGAATATTATCATATGCATCATGTAGAACGATTGGATTTTATTGGTAAAAATTTCTGTTGGGGTAGTCAAATTTTCGGGTATATCCGTAGAGTTTATTACAGATAGAATTGATGTTAAATTCTATTTCTTTTCTATTCTTTCTATTCTTTCCGGACGTTTCGTCTGAATAAACCTCAGACATCCTCTTGGGCGGAGGTGGGTGAAGGACTGAAGTGAGAAGGTGAGTCTAGCTGCTTATATTCGGTGGCGCAGTGGGGGGCGTCGTGCTGCTGCCTTTTCATTGGCTCGTGGGTGGGGAGCTTCTTTTTCATTGGCTGCCTGGCTGCGGGCTCAAGCCAGCTCCCGATCAAATGCTCAGCAGGCGCGCGATCTTCTCAGCTGCATATCATCACGCCGGGCTTCATTTTGATTGGGTAAAGGTTTCGTGACGTCCACTGCTGGTATTATTCATCGTATTAATGTCACTGCTGGGTATTATTCGTCGTATTAATGTCGTCTTGGATTGGGGCGTTTTCGGGCGGCGATATGGTGATGTTTGCCGTTATTGGAGTGTTTCTTCGGATGCAAGTCGGGAGCAAAAAAGGCCTCCTGCGTCGTGTTCATGGAGGGCCTTTGCTCCTAGATGAGTAACGCCTCCAGGAGGCGCAGACGGCGAGGGTCGGGTGCTCTCCCTATGATCCTGGTGTTACAGATGATACAGTCGCGGGAGATTGTGTCTCGGTGGGCGGTGAGGGCGTGCTTCTTGATAGCCCCTTCTTGGGCATGACAGGAGATTCTCTTCGCAAGACGCATGGTAGTCATTCCAATGTACTTCCCAGGACATCCTCGGGCGGGGCATATGTTTGGTATACTACGTTCGTCTGCTTGAGGGGGTCTCCTGATGGCGGTGAGGGGTTATTTTTCATGATAAGGTCTTTTGTTTTACGGGTTTTGTAGTATATTATAAGGTCCACTATCTTGCCTTCTTCAATGGGGTTAGGATGTTTTCTTAATGATCTTCTTCATCGCCTTCCTCCTCTCGCGGTATTGAGAATGCATGAAGGCCTTATAATATATTGTGATGTTCTCAGTGGGGCGGGGTCGTGGGTCTTGTTCCTCGTTCGAGTACCATCTTTCGAGGGCGGTACGCACTTCTCGATTGATGAGCTTATTTGGAATATCCGTTATTCACGAGCATCTGTGAAGCTCTATCAAGCTCGATGTGTGTCCTGCCAGGTAGAACAATGGGAGAGGGCCCTTTTCACAAAGGCCCTGACAGTGTGTTCTAAACCTGTCCTGGAACCACTCGCTATCCCCGTTGAGGCACGTTCCTAAATTAGTTTTCTTCGTGTAGACAGAAGTGCGGAGACCGTCTTCTGTCTGTTATAAGACGCGAGGAAGGGGAGCCAATCGTTGGTGCTAAACTCGACTGTATAGTTTAGCATGCTGCATTGCTGGAATCGGTGACGTAGGGCTTCTACCTCATCCTCGGTGTCGACTTAACACGAAGATATAGTCTATGTAACGGGCGTATTTGTGGGGGTGCTGGCTCTGGGCGAAGACCCTCTCTTCTACGGTGCCCAAATAGAAGTTGGCAAAAATGACTCCCAGAGGAGAGCCCATGGCAACACCATCTTTCTGAAGGAAACATCTGTCCTCGGTGGGTGGAGAAGGGGGCCCTCTTCGTACAGATGTCCAGCAAGGTGCGCAAAGAGGCTTCTGGGATATTGATGGGGCCGTCGACGGGTCTCGGTAGACTCGATCCATGAGATGTCTATGGTCTCGTCGATTGGGAAACGTTTGGTAAATAGGGATTTCTACGTCGAGGGATTTGCTATGATGCCAGTGCCGGGGGGGGGGGGGAGTCGCGAATTTCTTCAAGGAACTCCACCGATGTACTCAGGCTATAGCGCTCGGGACGTTAGGGAGTCAAAACAAAATTTGATTGAGGCGCTTGGCCAAGGCGTAAGTCGGGAAGGGCATCTGGCTGATAATCGGGCGGAGAGGGTTGCCTTCCTTATGGGTTTTCAACCAACGCAGTCCACCTTCCACCCATCCAAGGGGACTTCAGCCTTGGTTACCTCTATGGGAACGTGAAAACCCATAAGGAGGGCAACCCTCTCCGCCCGATTATCAGCCAGACGCCCTCCCGACTTACGCCTTGGCCAAGCGCCTCAATCAAATTTTGACTCCCTACGTCCCGAGCCGCTATAGCCTGAGTTCATCGGTGGAGTTCCTTGAAGAAATTCGCGACTCCCCCAGCACCGGCATCATAGCATCCCTCGCGTAGAATCCCTATTTACCAACGTTCCCGTCGACGAGACCATAGACATCATCATGGATCGAGTCTACCAAGACCCGTCGACGGCCCCACTCAATATCCCAGAAGCCTCTTTGCGCACCTTGCTGGACATCTGTACGAAAAGGGCCCCCTTCTCCACCCCCACCGAGGACAGATGTTCCGTTCAGAAAGAGAATGGCGTTTTTGCCATGGGCTCTCATCTGGGAGTCCTTTTTGCCAACTTCTATATGGGCACCGTAGAAGAGAGGGTCTTCGCCAGAGCCAGCACCCCCACAAATACGCCCGTTACATAGACGATATCTTCGTGCAAGTCGACACCGAGGATGAGGTAGAAGCCCTACGTCCGCCGATTCCAGCAATGCAGCGTGCTAAAAAACTATACAGTCGAGTTTAGCACCAACGATCGGCTCCCCTTCCTCGACGTCCTTATAACGAAGACAGAAGACGGTGTTCCTCACTTCTGTTCTGTTACGAAGAAAACTAATTTAGAATGTGCCTCAACGGGGATAGCGAGTGTCCAGACAGGTTTAAGAACACTACTGTCAGGGCCTTTGTGAAAAGGGCCCTCTCCCATTGTTCTACCTGCAGGACACACACCTCGAGCTTGATAGAGCTTCACAGATGCTCCGTGAATAACTGATATTCCAATAAGCTCATCAATCGAGAAGTGCGTACCGCCCTCGAAAGATGGTACTCGAACAAGGAACAAGACCCACGACCCCGCCCCCCAAGAACATCACGATATATTATAAGGCCTTCATGCATTCTCAATACCGCGAGGAGGAGGAAGGCGATTGAAGAAGATCATTAAGGAAAACATCCTCCCCATTGAAGAAGGCAAGATAGTGGACCTTATAATATACTACAAAACCCGTAACAAAAGACCTTATCATGAAAAATAACCCCTCACCGCCATCAGGAGACCCCCTCAAGCAGACGAACGTAGTATACCAATACATATGCCCCAGCCGAGGATGTCCATGGGAAGTACATTGGAATGACTACCATGCGTCTTGCGAAGAGAATCTCCTGTCATGCCCAAGAAGGGGCCATCAAGAACCACGCCCTCACCGCCCACCGAGACACAATCTCCCGCGACTGTATCATCCGTAACACCACCAGGATAATAGGGAGAGCACCCGACCCTCGCCGTCTGCGCCTCCTGGAGGCGTTACTCATCCAGGAGCAAAGGCCCTCCATGAACACGACGCAGGAGGCCTTTTTGCTCCCGACCTGCATCCGAAGAAACACTCCAATAACGGCAAACATCACCATATAGCTGCCCAAAAACGCCCCAATCCAAGACGACATTAATACGACAAATAATACCAGCAGTGACATTAATACGATGAATAATACCAGCAGTGACGTACAAGCCGTGCCTTTTACCCAATCAAAATGAAGCCCGGCATGATGATATGCAGCTAGAGAATCGAATCCGGCGCGCCTGCTGAGCATGCGATCGGGAGCTGGCTTGAGCCCGCAGCCAGGCAGCCAATGAAAAAGAAGCTCCCCACCCACGAGCCAATGAAAAGGCAGCGGCACGACGCCCCCCACTGCGCCACCGAATATAAGCAGCTGGACTCACCTTCTCACTTCAGTCCTTCACCTACCTCCGCCCAAGAGGATGTCTGAGGTTTATCAGACGAAACGTCCGGAAAGAATAGAAAGAATAGAAAAAGAAATAGAATTTAACATCAATTTCTATCTGTAATTAAAACTCTATGGGATACACCCGAAAATTTGACTACCCCAACAGAGATTTTTACCAATAAAATCCAATCGTTCTACCTAATTGAGATATCAACCTTCGGTGCGTTGCTCGACCTTGTTTAAGCAACAATGAGAAAGCAATAATTAGAAAAATAGAGAAGAACCTGTATAAAATTAATGCAGCTTAGGCAGCAATTACTTTTAATAAAACATGTTTAAAAGACGGTTTACTTCCAGCATACATATGCATATGTCTTATATCTTATTACATGAATTTGTATTTGTGTACACCATGAATTTTTTTTACTTATAAGTATTTTCTATATATCTATATATTCACCATCGTGTCTGTATCACACTCCTATAAGTCAAATGCAAGTCAAGCTTGAGTAACATTCAGTGTTTGGTTTTTTTAGCCGACCGAGCATTTATGTAAGTGCTACATAATATATAATATATGGAATGTTATTCCATATATAAGAAAACTAAAACTATGATTAATTAAAACCAGTGACCCAAGAGGTCAACCAGTTTAGTTGCAGGAATGAGATCAGACCAGATATGATAAAGCAGGCTAAGATGATGTGTTTGTAATCAGTCAGTTGTCTAGTTTGCTGTCATCTGTGGTCATTCATTTGTTTTGCAAACGGTTGTCCAAGCTTCCTGCTTGGACAACCACAGTGACCTAAAACTCAAACGGCCTACGTGACTTGTAATCTATGTCATCTGTGTGTATGTTCGTATGTTCGAGCTACTGTCTGTTCCCTTTATGATTTGTAAACCAGATTGTAAGTCAGAATTCAATCAGCCATCATCATTAGAAGACCTGTCCAATTTTATCTGATCTTCATCATGTAGTCTCAGAGAATAGAGATATTTTTGTACACTGTGTTTTCTACTAGAAACCTCACATCAGAAAGAAGATACTGAATGAACTTAGAAACTATCATCATGAGTTTAAACATCTCCGTCGTCATAACAAAGAAGATACTGACTTCGTAAATAATCATCGACATCCAAGACACTCCAATGAGACATCAGCCCTATATACATGTACTTAGAGAAACATCAACTTATTTCAGAAATTCCTTGAAAAACGTACTAGGAATATCATATCAAAGAGAAAACTCAACAGAAATACGATGATGACCAATGTACGCACTAAAGCTCTGCTAAGCAAGTAGCACTAATTCCAGAGGCACAAGCACAACAGGAATAATATTGTCCTCGTTGAAACCAAGCTTCTAGAAAACGATGATGATCTCAAACATTCTCCATATTTTATCGAGAAATAAGAAACTACCACTTAAAACAAATTTATAGTCACTAAAGCTTTACTTTATGGATCAGATATGACTTTCAACGGCGGAAAAGAAAATGAGGGCAACGTTAACACAATACCAAAATGTACTTTATTGCCAAATATTCAAACTCATTAAGAGGAGCGATTCATTGTGTGGGATAACAAGTTAAAAAGGCCACTTTCTATACTTGCTGAAATCTGCATCGTAGTACCCTACTGTTTACATCATTTGTTGACCCGTTCCACACCTCTGTTAAGGCTATAAAACATATCAGCAATGTTTTAAGGAGATGAAATGAATATGAAAATATAGCTTAAAAAGAATACATGAAGTACTTTAAATAAACAAGTAAAACATGCGCCGAAGTCTCTTCTGCACAATCGACCCATGATCATGGCTAACTTTAACCTTAAATAAAATCAAAACTACTGAGGGTAGAGGGCTGCAACTTGGTATGTTTGATGATTGGAGGGTGGATGATCAATATATCAATTTGCAGCCCTCTAGCCTCAGTAGCTTTTAAGATATGAGGGCGGATAGAAAAACGTATGGACAGAAACATTGCAACAGAAAAGGTGCAGACGGACAGACAAAGCCATCTCAAATAGTTTTTTTTTACAGAGAATCAAACTGACGCCATAAGTTCATACCTATTTCCAAACAAACAAAAAGCCTGCTACATGGTATTAGAGCTGTTTTGAATGAAAGGAGTTATGGTCAGGTTTCACCTGTTGCCCCGTTGGTCTGATCTGCTAATCTCCTTGAAATTGCCACTCAATAAGTCTTCCTAGGCATAATTGGCTTGGATGAGCGGAAGCGCAGCAAAATTAAGTGAAGATGAAACGTCCACCTCATATGGTCGGGTCTTTGGGCATTCAGGGATTGCTTTATGTTTGTTAATGTCATAACTGTCCACTTTTTTATATTTGAAAGCTTATCACCCGTTTTCCCCTCAATTCATGTACAGGGAACGATTTCTGAGGTAGATAATTGGTGTTCGTAGTGTTTTGCTTTTCTTACATAATAACAATAATATCACAAGCTATGTCCGTCTCAACTACGAGTATTTTTTTATATTTTTTTTTATATTTCTAAAGATCTCTGGTGGTGAAAGACCATCTAACTCAAAGGTGGAAATTCTACAGCGATTAACTTACTTATATGCAATTAGGATGTATCAGACAGATGTTACCTCTATGCATTTTCTGCCGGTTCGACCAATGAGGAGATTCAATATGAATGCTTTTGTTTATTTATCTATTTATTTATTTATCTACTGTGACCAGGACTTGACAAAACAAAC
>NC_087200.1:113419904-113422404 GCF_015104395.2 Macrobrachium nipponense | reverse complement strand
GTATTTCACGTTGTTCTTGACTGAGCAACCTGATATCTCGTCCAGTACGAGAGATAGTTTATCTACCAACCATTTAGACAATCTGAATGTACCTAACCCTCCCTAGCTGAAGACAGGAAGTGCTGGACCGGCAGATTTTGTTTTTGTACCCCACCATAAAACCCGAAAATGTATTCTTTTTGGAGATAAGAGGTTGCAAGTATCAGCCTACAGCTTCACAATTCACTTAAATTCAGTTATTCTTTCTTTGTATATCCTCCCAGCTTCGGAGTTTCATGCAATTTATGGAAGACCATTAAAATATTTTTTTGTGGTTATTAATGCTTTTGGGGGTGGGGTTGCGGTGGCGGTGGGGTATTTCCCTTACCATGGCTGTGCTCAAAAATACTCAATTCTAAGACAGGATATAGTACATTATTAAGTTACAAAATTCACTGTTTTGCACTTAAACAATGACACAAATAACCCCACACATCATATATAAGTAATGCAGAACTTACTCACCAACCACTGTGAGGGGAATATGCTTCAAGAAAAGCAACCAGAATTATCCCAGCATTTCATAAATCGTCTTCAATTAACTACTAGACTGAAAGAGATGGTATGGTGCTGAGTATCTTGGCATTCTTCTAGAGTTAGCGCCCCGCTCTATGCGATGGAACAATGGCTCTGTGTCAAGGCCAGTTACTGGCGTAGTGGTTCTGAGGTGGGTGATGGGAAACATGGCTGAAGGAAGGAATATACTTTCATGATTATATGCTGTGCCCAGGGGAAATGTAAGAAAGCCGTAAGGCAGACATGGAATGTCTGGGATGACATCTCAGAACATTCACAAAAACTCTGACAACCTCCAACAACAGATACAAACACTGACCACAGGAGCTGGAAAGAACCAATGGAGCCATTAGTGTATATTGGCAAGATTAGATCTCTTTTGCCACAAGCAGAGACCATACAACGGCATTCCACCAACACCGCCAGTCATCAGTTGTCATCCTACCAGGCTGTCACCACCTGAGAACAAACAACAACCCTTAATCAAGAGACCAGCAGTCTTATCAACAGCGAAGGAATGAATGAATGAATGGAACATTAAATTTAGGCCACAAAGCCAAGCTAATATTAATCACTTTCAGGCTCTGAGCGCTCAAGACGTCGAAAAGAGGAAGGTGTAGTGGTTGGACAGCACAACTGCGAGGTCCAGAAAATAAATGAGATGAAGTACAAGAATCTAGTAGTGAAACTGGGGAAAAATAGTTAAGAGAGACTCAACAGCCAGATGGATAAAAAGGTGCGAATGGAGGGAAAAGTCGCAGAAAAGAAGCGAGGCAAATATCCTGATGCAACACGCAGCCGGGAGCTAACTCAGAAACAGTAAGAGAAGAAATGTAAATGTGTTTTTGCTGGACATTCCTGCAAAGTGTTTTCCTGTACGGCGTTTTATATCTGCAAATGTGAACAGCCGTAACTCCACTAATATGCATTATCAGAGGTAACCGAAACCATTGTTCATTGCTTATAAGCTTTTAATCAATTTATTTCTTTTTATTCTTATTCACTGCTAAGGCTATTGTGTTGTTATAAGGATTTTTTAGTGGATTTGAGAGTATAAAAATATCATCAGATCATGCCTGAAACATGTATATCCATTTAATAGTAAATATAAACTTTGGGAGGTCAACGTCACAGCCGCCTTGAAAAATATCAGCCATCTTGGTTTTTCAATGGCCAATCAGGCAGACTTCACTAGTAACCAATATAAAGCTGTGGCGCAAATTGGTGATTGTATCACCATTTCTATGAACTCCTTTCCACTGTCGTTTTTTTTTACCTTTTGGAATCTCAAAAATATTTCAATCAGGCGTGAAACGCATTATTCACACATCTAACAAAACAACTGAATAGGCAATTTATGCTGTTGAAAGTATATAGGCCGCGCTTTCCTTCTACATATTTCTTCCTTGCTCCTCCCATATGTTTGTTTTAGGTCAGAATGTGCAGGAAAAATCATAAATCTACATTAGCATTCGTTATTCTCAAAATCTTTTTTGTGACTGCTGCTCTCCCCTACTTGAATATTAATTCGAAATGAATATTAATTTTTTCTCGGAACGCAGCTTATACACACACGCACACCATGGAGAATGTCCAAGAGTAAAGCAGATATAATTGTAAAACGAGCAAAGGTTAGCAAAATGCATTCAAACAGCTGAAACAGTTCGTTTCTTTCTCTTGCCAAGATTTCTTCTTAAAGAAATGTAATAGTTATATTCAGGTTACTTGAATTACACGGCGTTTTATCTGAAATAACATTGTGTTGCATGAATAATTTTAAGTTCTGTAACTGATTCAGTTTATGGCGTTGTTAAATTTCATGATTAAGTTTAACATTATTATTATTTAAACAATACTCATCGTTGCATGAGTCTTGAAATGGAGAAACACATCCACAATTATGCATGTGTACATACTATATTCAAAGATACATCTGTACAGAAAG
>NC_087200.1:113398725-113413725 GCF_015104395.2 Macrobrachium nipponense | reverse complement strand
ATCCAAGTCAAAATTAAGAGTTGGCAAGATAAACTTGACTGATGACATAACCATCCAAGGATTAGAGATAAAGAGACAACACCAAAAGACCACACTAGGGAACAATGCCCTAAACAAGGTAGACATAAAAAAAAACTCAAAAGCTTCAATAAACTAACTTCATCCCAAAACATTTACAAACATTTCTGCAAGATACCAATATTTTGCAAAATAGAAGAACTAATACAGTGTTTTTTAAAAGCCAGTTTGTAACCAAAAGATACACTTAAAGATGAGAGAATATGACATTTATTGGCAAAACGATTTATTTGTAAATATGGATGCAAAAGCAAGTGTTCAGAATCAACTTTCATACTTTGACGTATCCAGCTTCATGCCCCATAGCTTCTTCCACTAATGAATATGTGTCAGATCTCTATTCAAGGATTCCGCAACCACAGACCCAAGATGCGGAAAAAGAATAACAGCCACAAGGTCAGCATCATCACCATATGCAATCAGTATGTTTACCGGAACTACCACACATCACTAGTAAACAAATATACAGCAAAGGTCCAAGAACACTAACTTGATGAACACCTGACATTACTATGGCTAGTATACTGGATACCAACACAAACCCTTTGGGTTAAGCTTACTAAAAATTCATTGAAAGTAAAAACAAAATAGCTGACAATTCCTATTTACTTTAGCTTATGCATAAGTGCTTCTCGATTCACACGTTTAAAGGACTACAACTGACCATACATGCCTCTGCAACATCACCAAGAGCACTCTGCAAGAATGTCAACACTGACGAGTGCATCACAAGTACCAAGGCTTTGTGAAACCTAAACTGTAATTCTGGTAGCAGGTAATTTTCTCCAACAAACCTATGACTACATTAACAGAACAGCTACTAAAAAACCTTAAATAAAGGAGGGGCAAATGAAATTGGCCTATATTCTCAGGTGTATGAGAATAGACCTAGTCCCTTATATAATGCAGCAATGTTTCCCAAACAGAAGGAGACTTGAAATTTGGCATAGTATTAATCCTAGGAGCAATGAAATCAGCATTGTTTTTTTTAAAAGATATGAAAAACCCCATTAGGTTCTACGCCTCCTAACTGTCAAGCCTCCGAAGCAACGTTAACACTTCTTTAGGTATAAAGACCACAGATCACAACTTAAGCTTTGGAGAGCATGGCCAAGGCAACACCAAGGACTCTTCACACCGCTCACAAAGAAAAACCAAAGTTCTGCCTTCTGTTTAAGGCACTGTACGGCAATTCTGTCTGCTCCTACATGTGGAGGCATGCTAGAGTCAACTCCAATGAATAACAAGTTGAGGGTAGACCATACTAATGTTCATCACAATTGGATAGTACACTCTTCCTCACACAGACAACCTGAACTTGGCTTTTAATGAAGCTCAATGAAACTATGCCACGACAAGTCCAGCTGATTGTACCTCTATAATTAGTAAGCTTACTGTTTCCATGGAAGGTCAGCTCTCACATGCAGCATCAATCCATGGTTTATATTCAAGACATAACTTGAAAACTTTAGAAGGCATTCTACATTCAATAATTTTGGACTATAATTATCACTCCAATTGGGCTCCATAAGATCATGGTGAAAACAATCCCAGCTGGCAAGGGGATTTCCAGTATCGTTCCCCTGAAAAGCTATCATCAGGAAAAACCTCATCCATCTCAACATGAATCAAAATAAAACAATGATCATATGAACCCACTGGTAAACCGACCCCACAAGATACAATCCCTGTATGAACTAGGCACATCTTTTGGGTGATGTTGATAGCAGGCTTAATTTTTTAAAATATGTATAGTCAGCAGCTATCTTGGGAACCATTAATTACATCTAAGGCAGTTATTAGGTAACCCTTCATCTCTCGGACCCTAGTGGTCCCTTCTTGGACTAGCACAAAATCTATTTTAGAGAGACACACAGTATAGTAGTCATCCCATCATAACTTCTAGGGTATCCTTGGAATTAGTACTGGAACTGGTAGACCAGATTTGTCTTCCTTGTGGTGTGTGCATGAGTTGGGTAGATTATTTCTCATCGGTAAGCTAAGCAACTTTTGGTCCTCATAATGTATTATGAACTTTACTATCTGTTAGTCCCTATTTTTTTTTAAGAGACATTAATTTTTTTTTCTGCATTCAGAATTCAGGTATGCTAGGTAGTAAATCTTAATAGAAGTCATTCTTACCTGGCTGTGGGGAAGGTCGGCAATGAGGTGTCAATGTTATGGTTGAAGGGTAGACAATAGGGTGACAATATTATGGTTACAATAACCTTCAATGACAGGGACTTGAGAACTGATCAAATTGACTGAGTATGGATTGGCAAGATAAAGACTGGATAAGTGGTTTTCAAAAGTATGCAGTGTTTATTGTCCGAACCACCAGATTTCCGGTCGCTGCCCCAGCATTTATATTGCCTTCATCTCTGCTCCTACTTCATAACTATTTCAGTCTATTTCGCATTATCATCGTTATTTAAGGGCTGCTGTACGAGCAAGAGCCTTTGCTGGCAAAATGTCAGCTTAATCTTTGGAACTCGGTCCAGCTTCACCCTTTATTGAAATCATGCTATAATTTGATATAAAGCAAAACATTAACGTGAACACACATTTCCGCTGTATGTGCAATTCTATGCATTATTTCGTTAGCAGAATAGAAACCCACCTGAAAGACCCCAGATTTTACAATGAAGGAAATAAGCACAGAACGAATATTATCCGACATCCCGACCACAGAAAAAGCAATCACAAGGAAAATTGGCAAAACCATCATAAATTCAGTTCTGCTGAAATGAAAATGATCTTTGATGGCACTATTACTGTTAATATACGAAATATGTAAGTTTTTAGGTTATGCCACGGTTTATTAGGCTAGTCTCTAATTATATCTATTTAGCTACCTTTTGCTTACCCATCAACCCTTTTTATAAAATCTGGCGAGGTTGAAAGGATTAAGGCAGTGAGAAAATAATAACCACGATCTACAAAACGCTATATAGGATTTCAGTGTCTTTTCCTGCAAAGTTCGGCCCTGACCCAAATTGCGATCAGTATTAAGACGCAATCAGTGACTTTGTTATTCAAGGATATAGCCACTCGCTCTGATTACGTAACGTCTGGGGAGAATAATTTCAGCGTAAGGCATCCTTGTAAGATTGGCGTAATGTCATAATTCATTTACAAAATATGAAGCCTTATTAAGGTCAAAGATAGCGAACATAAAAATCTCTCTCTCTCTCTCTCTCTCTCTCTCTCTCTCTCTCTCTCTCTCTCTCTCTCTCTCTCGTACACTTACAACAACACAAACAGCACACTAACAGCCTTTGCTGTATTTCAGCCTCTTCATCCTCAGTTCCTACTGCTTGGACTCCGAGATCAAAGACAGAGAAATGTCCAGGTCTGTCAAACGCTTTGATTTTATAGTTGAATCTAAGAGCCTCCTCTTTCCCGTTTACTTTTTTACAATTCTGACCTAAACCCTTTACCGGTAAAGACATCAGCGGACGGTCCTACCTGGGAAAAATCTATTCATTCTGTGAAGACCAAAATATTAACCCTTGATATAAAACATCATTCTAAAGATTTTCATGAAAAACATATCCATAATTATAATTTACTTTTAAAAAAAGGAACGGCGACAACAAGATTACTTAGTTGAGTACATTCTCGTGCCAAGCCACAAACGCCTTTCACGTAAAGTCCAATTATAGCAACAGTACCTCGTGTTCTACAAAATATTAATAATCTGACGTTACAAAAATGGGTCACTGGCAAGAGCACTGAGACACAGAGACCTTTATCTCTCGTTCTTCAGGCTTATTACAATCATGCAATTATTTATTACAAGCTTGATGGCGCGCGCTACGCTGTGCTGGAACCCGGGGCTACCTGCCATGTCTCCCATACCTAACGTGCCCCGAATAACAGGTTTGCAGGAGGAGGGTGGATGTTTCATGTCTCCCCTACCCTCCCGATACCCTTCCTACCCCACCCCTACCCGGAGCGGACAAACAAGATTCACGCGGATACAAATCTCTATGTCACCTTTGTGTCCTTTTTCTCTATAAACGCCCACTTACTCTCTTAGACGGCAGTTCGTCAATTATTCTTCATCGATATTTTCTAGAAGCTTCTCATTGAGCGGGGTTTCCAACTTGTTCCATAAAAATCCCTAAGTTCGTTAAAGACACAGGTGAGAATAACGGCAGCAAATTTTAAAAGCAGTCTATCATCTGGCCTTTCCTCTGAGTACTGCAATTGCTATAATTTTTCTCATCAACTAAAGTGACTATTTAATACTTAATTTCTATAAAACAACTTTTCATCAAGAATATAATTTTGTTTCGACCTATCATACTGCCTTTAATGAGTTAAATTTCAAAGCAAATATAGAGGCAATATTTTGTTACCTGTTAATTAAACTTTTATGCGCCGTATAATAGTGCTCATCTTGTTTACCGAACGGATTGAATCAAGACGAACACCAAGAAAAAATACAGTTCAGATGTTTTGTAACTGTGAATTCGGTTAAAAGTTTGTTGGTCAGGGATTGGGGAACGTTTGTAGAAATAGAAATTTTTGAGTTCCATGATACCAACCCCCAACAAAACGATACTTTATTTACTTCTTTTCAGTACCGCACTATAATTGAACACCAGGTAACAGTCACGTAACAATTCTAGGAAAGGTTGTTTTTCGTCGAGTGATGTTTCGTACCCCTCTAACAGCACAGGTGTCGAAAATGATAATAAATTGAATAAAGATGACATAAGCTCAAAACATCCAAAAGTAGGTCGTTTTCATGTTACGAAAGAATTCCGCTAAATCCTTGCTTACTAAGACATTGAAAAATAAGGCCTATTAATGATCTGCAAAACAAAAATTCAGTTTCCTTTGAATTTCACACAACAAAAATTCAATTTCCTTTGAATTTCACAAAGATGACCACCTTTCTTTCACTTTAACTTGTACTTTTAAACCATGGAACAGTGTCAGTAGGACGTTGAGACTGAAAGAGAGAAGACGATAGAGCTGTGGTACATCAACTTCTGAGACGGAGGTAAAAAAGTTAATTAGATTTTTCATTTTTATTTATGCTTTAGAGGACGTATTTTTTTTTAGAGAGAAAGGCTCCTCAGCCCTTCACGCTTTGAGCATTATGCTTCCTGCGCGGCGTGCGTGTGTGTGTATGTGTGTGTGTGTGTGTGTGTGTGGGGGGGGGGTTACTCCTTCATTTCAACCTCCAGCCTGGTCAAAGGCAAAAGACTGGAGCAAGAGTAACGATCCTACATCATTACCGCCATCATCATCCCCACCGCGTCTATCAAAGGGCCTATTTATGTCTTTCTTATGCTTTGTCTTCCACGAATCTCCACTAATCTACAACCTCCCTTCTCAAAGTTCTCATCAAGTACGTCTGGGTTTTCCACTATTACCTACTATTCACCCCAGGATGGACGAAGGACATGTTCAGGCCACCTCCACCCTCTCTTCATACATATACAACTGCCTGATTTCTGTTGTTACCATTGTTCAGTCTATCCTCACACCCTTTTCCTTAAGAGTTTATCTTTCAAATTCACGTCCGTTAACAATAATCTTACTTTAGTAGAAAATTTCAGCCTGAAATGCATGGCAGCACCTGCATATGCATACGACCGAAATTACCAAAACAGAAAACAGGATCTGTTATTCATCATTTTCTCTGCGTACTTTATAAGATATCCAAAAACATCCAAGTAAGCGATAATATGCTAATATATCGGGCGCCGAAAATAACTGTGTAACTATTTTGTTCAGTAAAATATCCACTCCAACATAAGCAAGAAGAAAATGAAACCCTTGAATTTCGAATATCTTGCTTTATTTTGCATCTACGATACATTGCTGCGAATGAATTGTCAATGTGAGCACATTATTTGATCAATTGAACTCATGAAAGAAAAAGTAAAGCAGCAAAATTAATAATCGGCATCAGGATTTTTCAAAATAAAAATTTGGTATTTGCGTTAATACTCTATAAACAGCTAATTCTTAATAACACTCCTAACAACAGATTAAAATATATCACAGAAATAACAAGACAAGATACTGACATAGCACATGAGCAACAGCTTTTAGTGAGTCTTATGATATACGTTTTGACAGCAACTCAACTTGAAAACTTATTTGTAAAAGATATTGCGGAAATTAACTTAGCATAATAAACATAAGGAAATGAACTTAACATATTAAAATAGTCATTTTTCCCGTGATAACTTCACGAAAAAGAGGCATAGGCGATCACAAATTGCCCATCAGCTCCGCATTCAAGTCTTTCAAGTCTTATGCACCAAAAGAAACGGATTCAATAAAACAAAAAATAACAAATAGCTTTTCCTTTCAATGAGTTTATAGTGCAGAGAGGAGCCTTGTTATCTTGTAAACCTAACACTTGAAATTGTTGTTCACATTACAGGAGTATTTAAATGAGCTTCTACACAAAATATCATACGGCAGTATCACAATATTATGCTCACGTTATCCCATATTCACTCTTCGTCTGCATCCTGCATTCAGGTTCATCTATACTCACGTCTGTATAACTTAATTTACAAAGCTGTCTCAATTACTAAATAAAATGTCTACTATCGCCATTATGCCAGTTGTTTTTTTCCTATTTCTAAAAAAAAATTAATGTCCATACCAATTCTTAGTCTCACCTAACGATATGATGAATTTGCTGTAAACTCTCAACTACCTTTGCCAACGTTACTTGACTATATTTACTGTCTCCCAAATTACAGTTCGGCACCTTCCTTGTTCGACTTCTTCCTTGTAAACCCTACAAACTCGCGAGTTTTATTTCCCAGAATACAACATTCATTGTATCAGTCCTTTTACTTTTAAATGTTTTCACTAGCGAGATCAAAGACAAGCAACGGAGCAAGTAGACTCGTCCAGTCCTTTGATTTTATGCACGAGTTCAAGAGCTAAATAAACTAAGGCCCGTTTTCTTTCATCCCTTTTGCTTTAGTTTACCTTCCGGATCTTTTGCGTTCTACGAATAAGGTCAAGGCTCGGAAATGGAAACAATGTCAAATACTCATGCACCTTCAAGGGATATCTAACACGTGATACTTTTATAACATTTGAGAAACAAAGGGTCAGCAAAAAAAAAAAAAAAAGAAAAAAAAGAGAAATGCTGAAAATGATATCTATGTTACAAATGCTCTTAAATTGTATATCTGAAGTTAGTTAATTCCATTAAAAACACTTCACAGAATTTATCAAATATTTACTGGATCCATAATTTATGCAATAATATGCTAACCATCATGGATCAATAAAATGGTCTTAAATAAATCATCAACATTTTCAGTCTTTACCCACTAGAAACACTAAACCGAAAACTTATGAAAAACAAATAAAAAACTCAACTGGTTCCTTCCACAGCTGGTTTGAAATTAGCCCTGCCATTGAACCATATGGTTAATCTTCTAGATCTTAACAAATAGCAGCCATCTGGTTTGAATAGGTAAGAACATGGAACATACGCTGAATAAAATACAAAACTTATTACGAGGAATTGGGTGCATTTTTCCGCTTAAATATTCAATTAAGGGTAAATTTTGGCCGAAGGATGCGAGCTACACCGATTTAATTATGAACAGGCTTAGCGAAGTTTCCACCTTCTGATAACTACATTGTCCTTTAGGGTTAACATGAACACATGAATTGTCGTTTCGTGTTTTGCTCCCAAAAGTAATTATTGAAATTTTAGCCTATATATATATATATATATATATATAATATATATATATATATATATATATATACATGTATATATATTATATATATATATATATATATATAGATTATATATATATATAAGATTATATATGGACACGTATAGATATATATGGATACATATTTACACACATACGTATGCATGCATGTATTTATGTGACATATGTGGACATACAAAAAATCGTCACAGAATTGATAGAGATGATATGTGGAAAGTTTTGAAAATGTATAGCATACTCGTACATTTTAATTGCTTGCGATTATGTGTAGGAAGCAAATCAAGAGGTATGATGCATGAATGAGTCTGAGATAAGGGAGGATCATACCTCCATGATTTCAGGCGGCGTGATGTGAGAGGTCAGAGTAAGGCCAGTAACTAGGCGCGAAGACGAGGAAAAAGCAATCGGGTCGTGAATGGAATGTGGAGAGGTGATGACTCAGTATAGACTGAGAACAATGACTAATTGTAGTTACTAATGAAAATATTTTAAAGATGAAAGAAACTGAGAGGAATGGAGTATAATACTTACTTCTGGCAATCAAGCTCAGTTTTCATGAGAATATTAATAGAAGTGAAGTGACGAGTTTCAAACCAGAAGAAAGACGCAACACTGAAGTTATTGAGATGAACAGGCCTTGCAATGCATGTGTCATTAATACAAAGATTGGAAGAGTGAAATATCTACAGCTAAACAAAGTGGTGGGTGTGAGAGTTGGTAAAAAAGAATGGATGACAATAGGCTGACAAAAAGTATTAAAGTATATGGTTAAAAAATCTACAATTATATATTAAAATATATTTCTATGTAAAAAACAAAGACTTTCGAACACCTGAACGGCGTTCCTCATCAGTGTAACGTTACACTGATGAGGAACACAGTTCAGGTGTTCGAAAGTCTTTGTTTTTTTTTTTTTTTTTTACATATATTTTAATATTTAATTGTGGATTTTTTAACAATTTGCTTTCACGAGACTGAATTTCTTAACATTAAAGTATATGTTCGTTTCCTAGGTGACAATGCGAAAAAGAGGAGGCAAGAAATTTACGGATATATGGCAAGACAGACTTAACAGGAGGAAAGAATTTACTATTTAAGCAGGACGTGTGTGTGTGTGTGTGTGTGTGTAGGGGGCTTGACGTGTGCTGGTGAGTCTTCCGTGTAGGTGTAAAGGTGAGTTTACATTAGGCTTCACCGCAAGCTGCATACGTAAGACTCATCATCAACTCCTCCCGAATCCTTGTCAGCCCCGCCTATTGGACTGCTCATTAGGGTGAGATAGTGGTGGGCATGAGTTTTGATGAGCAGTTCAGTAGGCGGGGCTAACAAGAATTTGGGAGGAGTTGGTGATGGTCTTACGTATGCAGTGAAGCCTAGTGTAAACTCACCTCAAGAAACAACTGATGTTGAGGAAGCTTTCTTTGTTCAGGGTATTCATCAATAATTCTGCATGAAATATATGAATGTGAAGTGACCAAAGAATTGCTTTTCTTTGGAGCCATGTGATGGATTATCACAATTATTTACTTATATGTATGATTATTATCATTATTAATATGTACCTGTATTTCTAATGCACATTTAGCATACATGTTGTGTTAGGAATACGTAAATGCAATTATTCATGTTTTTATCGGAGCATAGGGAATATTATGTAGCATTTATATCATTTTGTGGTGCGCTATTCATTGTCTGTATCTGGTATCACTGCAATTAGTCTACGCCATAGCCCGCCACTGTTCAAAGCTCCTCCAGTGTATAACTTTTATAATTATCATTTTCACGTATTATATGGCTTAAGGATTTACGCAAGTGTTTCAGTGAAGCCCTATATTAACTATCTATTGAAAGATAACAAAGATGGCGCAGTGAGTGACTTGCCATAAGTGAATTTCGATCAGTTATTAACTTCTCCAACCAACTTGGTCAAAGCAAGCAAGAACCAAGTGTTCTGTTCATCGTAACCAAGTTACCAAGCAGCAGTGAACTCGAGCTGTTCGTTTGGATGTACGTACAATATTGGCAGTGAGCTTGTGTGGTTTATAGTGACTCAATATATTGTTGGGCTTTTTAATAGTGACTCAATATATTGCTGGGGCTTTATTACAGTGACTCAATATATCGTGATGGCTACCTAAATTAGGACTAGTGTGCGTTGGCCGTCTGCAGAGGCCGGAACAGAGCGTTACACCCCTACTCGCCAGCGTTTGAGGGGCGACTACATGCATTCACCGTGTGTGCAACGGCGCAAGAGACCACAGCAGTTACAGTGTTGCCAGCTCCGATCTTGCTCCGTTACCTAGAGCTATTGTAGTCGGTGATTGGCTATCGTTTGTGACGTCATTGTGACGTTACTACTGAAGGCGCTAAGCGATATTCTATCTTTTTTCGATTGAATTTTCTATTTATGCCGCCAATACACTGAAGGCGCTGAGCGACATTTTCTCTTATTTCGTTTGAATTGTCTATTTATGCCGCCAAAACACGATAAAAGGAAGAGACCTAAGACTTTGGAGGTTTCTTCCCCATCTTCCTCAACCACCGCCGACATGACGTCATCTCCAACACATTCAAGATCTACTTCTCCCTCATCAACCCCTTCGGCCATGGATTTTATCAGCAAGATGTTTGAATACATGGATAGAAAAGATGAAGAAAGAAGAAAACAAGATGAAGAAAGAAGAAAGAAGACAATGTCAGGCATCAGGAAGAATTTTTTTAATAGCATTAATTGAAGCTATGACTGGCCCCAGGCACCCCGTACCTCAAGCAAGTGATGGCATAGGGCCCCCTACCCAGTACCTACATCTGCAAGCGTTCTCAAGGGCCTAATTTAGCTGTGCAAGCACCTAAGGTTACAGTAAATTTGCCTCCACCATTAACTCACGATGTCACCTATAGACCAATACCCACGAATGGAAGCAGAGATGGAATGATTATGCTGTTATGGTAGATTTGGATAATACCACCACAACCTAAGCAATTAATACAGCTAAGGGCATGCCTAAGTGTTGAGATGAGACGCTTGTTAGAACACAATTTGGGTATTCCGCCAGACTCACCTATGCTTTTAGATGGTGTTTTAACTCAAATTGAAACTTATATAAAGGGTCAGCAGAATGAGGCACTTCGCCGTTTAGCTTTTACGCAATGTAAGCAAGCAGAAGGCGAGTCATTAACGGATTTTTTCGTTCGTTTACAACAGCTCTCAGAGGAGGTTGATTTGTGTAAAGGCGTTAACTGCGTGGAGTCGCAAATGAAACACGCCATTTTGGTTGGCATAAGGAATGAAGAACTCACCAAGAAGCTCATCAGCATGCCAACTACAGCAACACTTGAGGAAGTAAAGCTAACTTGCAGGGCTTTTGAAGCTGCAAAGAAGACAACGACTGAGCTAAGGCTCCACAGACTTCAGTACGTGCTGTGTCAAACTACAAGAAGCAAAAGAAGGTTGCCGCTAAGCAGCCGCAACCTAAGAAAAGTTACTCGCAGGAGAAAAACCCTTCTTTCAGTAGCAGATGCAAGAATTGTGGTCAACAGCATCATAGCGACACATGTAAGGCAGCATCTCACAAATGCAGGAACTGTGCTAAAACTGGCCATTTCCCATACACTGCTGCATGTCCCGCATTGGCTAAGGAGTGCCGAGTTTGCTATAAATTTGGCCACTATGATGTTTGCTGTGCACAGAAAAAGTCAAAGGGAACTAGGGAGTCGAAGGATTTAAAGGAAAATAAATTGAACACCGTCAAGACATCTTCTCCAGCTATACGTTCAGTCGCTTTACGCCCTCAAGGTTGCCCCTCACCGCCTATCAATTTACATGTTGCATATGGCGGTAAATCAGGGAAGATCAACGTTATCCCTGATAGCCGTGAGCTACCCAACCCTGTGTTTGGAGTGCACAGCATCTACAAGCACTGGGCATCGGTATCGAGGAATTGCGGCCTCCCCCTGAATTGCAGTTCTCCAACGCTGATGGATCACCCATGGAAGGTAAAGTATTGGGATCAATGGAGGCCATGATGACATATGGTAATATATCATACAAGGGGTATATTGACGTCCTTAGTTTTTTTTCCTCCCAACCAACCCCTACTGTGTTATGATGCCCTCCGACACCTAAGGATCATTCCCTGGGACTTCCCGCGTCAAATGCAAGAGAGGAAACTGAGCAGGACTTCAGTAGGAACCAGTCAGGTGCCAGCCAGCCAAGTTATAGCATCTGAAACTACATCTGTTTCTCCACCCCCTGCTACAATGTCACCGGAAGAAGCCAGGCAATACTTTCTTAAGGAATATAGCGATGTGCTAATGACAAAGGAGCAGTTTCATCAAGGAGCACAACTTAAGCCAATGACTGGGCCGCCCATGCGTATTCACCTTAAAGAGGATGCCAAGCCCTTTGCAATCTACACTCCACGGACAATACCACTAGCCTTTCAAGAGGACGTCAAGACTGAGTTAGAGGCAATGGTAGCACAAGGTATCATTGAACCTGTTGGGGATCAGCCGTCCCCATGGTGTCACCCCTTAGTGGTTGTGCCCAAACCTACAGGTGGTGTTCGTGTCACCACAGATTTAAGCAAGTTAAATTCACAGGTGCAAAGGCCAGCCCATCCTTCTCCATCACCGTTTAGTGCAATTAGGAGCCTCAATCCTACTTCCAGGTATTTCTCCACTATGGATGCATTGTGTGGGTACTGGCAGATCCCACTAGCAGAGGAAGACCAAGCCCTTACAACATTCATCACGCCCTATGGTCGGTATCGCTATCGTCGTTCTCTCCTATTGGGATTCAGTGCCTCAGGAGATGCCTACTGCAGGAGAGGTGATGTTGCCCTTCAAGCATCCAAAATTGTGTTAAGGTGGTGGATGACATTCTTGTATATGATAGGGATTATTATTCTCACTTATGCAGAGTTAACAAGTTTTGTCACGTTGTAGGACTCATGGTATTACTTTAAATGCAAGAAAAGTTTATCATTGCTAGCCCTGCTGTATCATTTTGTGGATACACATTATCTGAAGATGGAATTGCAGCTGATAAGGAGAAGGTTCGAGCTATATCAGAGTTCCCGAAGCCAGCAAATCTGACAGATTTAAGGTCATTCATTGGCCTTACTAACCAGTTGACAGATTTTTCACCCAATCTTGCAGCTGCAGCAGATCCACTTCGACCACTAATGAGCCCCAAGAGATCCTTTACGTGGACGGCAGATCACGATGCTGCCTTTGCCAGTGTTAAAAAGGCTCTCTCTCAGCCACCTGTGCTAGCTCATTTTGACCCGACGTGCCCCACTATACTGCAAACGGATGCTTCTCGTTTATATGGTTTAGGATATGCCCTTCTGCAAGACCACGGGGAAGGCCATTTCCGCTTGGTCCAGTGTGGTTCACGATTTTTGGCTGATGCAGAAACTAGATGGGCCACCATTGAGTTGGAATGTTTAGCTTCAGTTTGGGCTATGACTAATGTCGTCATTTCTTACTTGGATTACCCCATTTCACATTGGTGACGGACCATAGACCCCTGGTACCCATCTTGAATACATATACTTTGGATGCAGTGGAAAACACACGTCTACAACGTCTAAAAGAGAAAGTTTCACCATATATCTTCACTGCAGTGTGGCGTAAGAGCAAGGAACATTGCATCCCTGATGCCCTCTCAACGTTCCCCTGTGAGCCTCCCAACGTCTGAGGATGATATGCAAATAGTGAAACCCATCTTTCCCTAAGGAGTGTAATAGCCAAGACCGTCAACGCATTTCAGAGGTGAAGACATCAACTACACAAGATCTTACCTTGGAAGAAATTCGCACCGCAGCACGTGAGGACCCCTCATACACAAGACTCACCTCCAGAAAACGTTGCAATGGATTCCCCAGTCACTGCTACGACCGTCCACAATGACATACTACCCTATTGGAAAATAAGGGAGGAATTATACACCGATGATGACCTTGTATTGTACGGAGCCCGATTAGTGGTTTCCCTCAGCTATGCGACGCAATATTTTAACACGCCTTCATGACAGCCATCGTGTGTGGAGGCAACTAAGCGTCGGGCTAAACAGACTGTATATTGGCCAGGTATTAATTCAGATATAACAAATACGTCCACGCCTGTGAGCCATGTCAGATAATGCAGCCAAGTCAACAGCAGGAAGCCGTGGTTATGCAACGAGAACCCCTCTCGTCCTTTCGAATCAGTATCGGCTGATTTCTTCAGTGTTGCTGGGAAATCTTTCCCTCGTGATGTAGACAGGCTATCTGGATGGCCAGTAGTGGTAAATTTGGTACTAATACTACAGCAGAAGCAACGACACGACACTTCAGCCACATCTTCCGAGACTTAGGTGTTCCTGTAAGGCTAATGACAGATGGTGGACCTCAGTTCATCAGCTCTGAATTCAAAGAATTTTCTGGCAGATGGGGTGTTCAACATGTCATGTGATGTCCACACCCCACTATCCCCAAAGCAATGGCCCTGCTGAAGCGCTGTAAAGAAGGTCAAACATTTTTTATCCTAAAGGTAGCACCTTCTGGGAATATCGACACCGAAGACTTTGACAGAGGATTGTTGGAGATACGGAATACTCCTAACTATGCTGGCCGTTCTCCAGCACAGATATTATATGGCCAAGCCCTCCGATCATGTGTCCCAGCCCATGCATCATCATTTCAAGCAGGAATGGCAAGCGAAAGCAGAAGAATACGACCGTCGTGTAGCATCATGTTCTCAAGCAGCCAAAATACGGTATGACAGCCATGCACACCCTTTGGCACCACTTAAGCTTGATGATAATGTCCGGATTCAGAACCCCTATCTCTAAGCGATGGGATAAGACAGGCGTTATAATGGGCATCGGCAAGTCGCGAGACTACTATGTTGAAAGTTACCCTCAGGAAGAATATATGGCGTAACCGCCGTTTCTTACGCCCTGTACATCTCCCTAATTCACAATTGCGGGATGAGATGCAACAGTCTCCAAAGAAGAAGGATGTAGCCCCTGCTACAAGTCAACAACCGCAAAGTGACACTCACCTAGAGTATCGACGTTCACCTAGACTCCATACCCGTTCATAAAGCTCTTTGAACGCAAAGGGGAGGGGGAGGTGATGGATTATCACAATTATTACTTATATGTATGATTATTATCATTAATATTTGTACC
>NC_087200.1:113383725-113396225 GCF_015104395.2 Macrobrachium nipponense | reverse complement strand
TATTGTTTATTCGAGGAAGTCTCCTTCCTTTGTTGAATCTCTATGCAAGGTCATTGCAAAACGTTTTGGATAATGGAAGTTTTTCTCGGTTTCTGTTAACTAAATGGGGAGAAATTAATGGGGCTGCCATGTGCTATCTGAAGTGACGGGCCTTATTTGATAATTGTGAAGCGGATGCGACTCTGTAAATATTTTGCACAAGTTGTTCATCCTTGAGTCAACATTTTTCTTCCTTTCGCACAAATTACATCTGCTTACGGATATGGGGAGAAATAAAGACTGTGAAGCGGTTGCGAGGCTGTAAATATTTTACAAATGTTGTCCAGCCATGATTCAACATTTATTACCCTTTGCCCAAATTACTTCTGTTTACAGTTTATTCATCTTACTGTACTGTTTCCATAACTGACTCTGTCACGTAAAAACAATTATCATCTACTTACTGGTCTTGTTAAACGGATCCATTGTTTATCATGAAATTTGGAAACGACACGACATTCGATCATAAGTAATGTGGATATGTGTATATAGTTTGGGGTCGGCATTTGGATATAATCGTACAGTATCTGTAAACACTTGTGACACACACACAAAGCCATCATCTATTCTCATATATGTAGTCAATCATCTTCATACTTCAGCCGCTCTTTTTCAGTTTTTTCATTATTTAATCAACTAAAAAATTCCCTCAGGAAGATGTTCTTTGTTACAATATGCATTTGCGATTGTTAAATATCACAATTTAGAATAGTTGAAAACAGATAAATCGTTTACGAAAACGGAGTATAAATAAGCTTAACTAGAATTGGTACACATCTCTAAAGTTATATCGTCTTGCAATTGAGAACTGGATATAAATCCGACGGATCCGCTCGGGAAATTTCTAACAAAAACCCTTATTTTCTTTCAACGGACTAAGATTAAGTCCTAGGCAGAAAAAGGTCCGGCCTCTTTTTCCAACCCCTCTCATAGTACCATATCACCATTATGCAAATCTTCACTAAGTTATAATGATATGCAAACAAAGAATTGACTCTGACTCGAGGGAACTCATTTATCTCATTTTGCCAGAATTCTTTTAGCGTTAATGAAGTGCTACGGACATATCGGGCCCTATAATTATCAAAATATCCTTCTTCGACAGTAATTAATTTGTTATTACTCTACATTCATTTAAAATAATTACTCAGAGCTCTTTGTTCACAACAACAAGCGAGGAATCAAATTCCGAATGTGCAACGACCTCTTATTAACAACTGGAATATATTTTTCTGAATCCTATTAACAAAATAATCAAAATATTTTATGCCCACATTTACATGAAACGTATACAGAGGACCTGTCTCCCAAGCTCATTAAATAATCAATATATGAATGCCATATCAGTCTTCATTAGAGACGTGTCTGTCTCTTCTCGTCGCCTTGAAGGACCGGGAGACTCACCACCATTAGGCGGACTGCATTAGGAACGGGCAAAGGACACAACGTTAGCAACGGGAGTTACATAACTCCGGGGGTTAAGCCAACCCAGGGGAAAATCCAGGTATATACGCTAGGAGCAAAAGCTAGACGACAGGCCAAGGGAACAGGGGAAATAAAAAAAAAGTTCAGTAGGGTCGCTTGGCACGCGATGACTCCCCAGATTTACCAGTGTCTCGGTTTCGTCGAGTTTGGCAAAGCTTGTGGTCTTAGTCACTTAGGAAGTGTGGGAAGACCTGCAGGGGTGATGGGGGAGGTATTAGAAAACGTGTTGGTGTGGGGAGGGGAGGGAGAAGGTGGTAAGGCACATGGGGATATATATATATAACAATTCATTTCTCATCCCTCTTCTCAAAACACCGACTGATGCGGCAATCATATTACTGGTAAGAATGAGGTACACATTCTAAAATTATTTCATGCGGTGTTTATTCTATAATTAATTCATGAGGTATTCAATTTATAACTGATTCAGAAGGACAAACGGATAAGTACCGGAACTGGCTCAGACGTGACAGAATGTACGTGAAAATGACAAGGGAAAGAGGAAAGACAGGCTATCAGAATTGAGAATAAATCACTATAGAAAAAATTCCAAGG
Source organism: Macrobrachium nipponense (assembly GCF_015104395.2). Classification (NCBI taxonomy): domain Eukaryota; kingdom Metazoa; phylum Arthropoda; class Malacostraca; order Decapoda; family Palaemonidae; genus Macrobrachium; species Macrobrachium nipponense. The sequence goes on along the minus strand of NC_087200.1, from coordinate 113,394,146 downwards.
GATAAAGACTTCCGGGCAGAGAGAGAGAGAGAGAGAGAGAGAGAGAGAGAGAGAGAGAGAGTCACACGACGTATGGCATACCAACACCTCCCATATGAGACATATTTGTGATAAGACAGGGAATCATGTCTTCCCGGTATGATTAGCGTTGGCACTGATACCCCTCATACCCTGACGCGCTTCGAGGTTCCTCCTGGTTACAGGGTCCCCGAGACCCCTCCTCTCCCTCTGTCTCCTCTTCCTCTTCCTCTTCTTCTTCTTCTTCTTCTTCTTCTTCTTCTTCTTGGAAAAAAATAGGGTCTTTACTCTAACTGACTACAACATTGCAGCAGAAGTTAGTAGCACTCTCAGCTGTGGTCGGGGCAAGAAGGTTTGTTCCCTTGGTAATACGTGCCCAATCTGGGCGTAACGAAAGCGAACTCCTGTGATTTTGTTTATTACTGACAAGTCGATAGACATTTCATATAAACTCATTTTGGATTATCGTACGAACTGGAGCATTCTGGTGGGGTTCTTCACCACTGATTAAGGTAAGCTTTCACAAATAGATTAAACTTTGAATATAATCAAAGAGAAAACCTGATTCGATCGCTAGTACTGAACAACAGCGATCCTCATGAATGGCAACTATGAAAAATCCAAGTTTTAGGCTTTCAGAATGCCTTAAATGGAATTAGTTGCAGAATTTTTTTATCGTTCCTTTCATGATAATTTCTGGTATAAAATTAAATGAAACTATATGTTTATTGTTAAATTATTTCGCTTAGCTGTAGTTTCACACTTCAACTTGATATGCAGAGTTCAGGAAGACTTCATATCTGTTGCAAACCATCAAAAATAAACATACATATATATATATATATATATATATATATATATATATAGATATATATATACATATGTGTGTGTGTTTCTATTGAAGTCGATGGCATTCTCTGCAGCTACTATCTGCTCATCTAGCTCTCAATCAGTCTTAAAATCTTTTTCTCTAATGACAAGCTTCTTAGGAGTAAGAAAATATGGAAAGAATCCTGAACGAATTCCCTTATTCCCAAGAAGCTTACCAATAGAGGAAAAGAAGTATAGACTAACTGAGAGTCTAGATAAGAAGAGATTAGCTACAGAGAGAGTCATTGACTTCAATGAGAAATTGCATAAGAGAAAATATGCCCAAGAGCACACACACACACGCACACACAAACACACACACACACACACACACACACACACACACACACACACACACACACACATATATATATATATATATATATATATATATATATATATATATATATATATATATATATATAGACACATCAATGGACCTAAAGATATTGCAGGAAGTTTTTGCATCCGGAGTTGCCAGTTTTGGCTGTGCATCACAAAGTTAAAGCAATATGTTAATGTATAAACATGTAAAAGTATATGCGTATGTATTTGTATGTATTACATAAATACATACATACATACATACATATATATAGTACACACTACACCATTTAATATATAATATATATATATATAGTTATAATTTAATATATATATAATTTTATATTTATATATACATGTATATAAATAAGTCATTGCTATCACTTTTGAATCACTATCGAAACTTTCTGCAACGTCTTTAGGTGCATTGGCTGTAGTCATCGTGCGCTCTCTCTCTCTCTCTCTCTCTCTCTCTCTCTCTCTCTCTCTCGCTCTCGAAAAAGTTTACAACAGATACAAACCACATTTAAAGTACAATAGTGTGCAGAAGTCAATCTATGCATACTAAATTCTTTGCTTATCAGCTACCGTTGAGTGATCAAGTAATGGCTGCTTGTTCATTATTAGGGTTTACAGCAAAATGCCTATGAATATAAAATGTGGTTATCTGTAAACAAAAAAAACAAGATGTTTTTAAATAATTGCGTGAGTGGGCCGCCAAATATCCACTAGGATAGGTAGTGTGTGCTAGGTTAGCCTAGGATAGACTGGTATAGATTACTATGAAAGGCTCTTTATTAAATATTGACGCCCCCGGGGGTTTTGAAGCGGAATATATCCACTTTTGTGCCGTTCAGTACAGGCTTGCTGTGGATTACCGTAAAAACATAAAGAAAAGCCTGTAAATATCATAAAGATAATGACCCACAAGAAATATGCCCTAGATAACGACCACCGAAAACCCTTGGGGGTCACTATTTATGAAAGCCCCCAATATAAAAATATGATAGTTACAGAAAACTATCATATTGCCAATGGCATGAAACGAAATGTTATAAAAAATAACTTCTTCAAAAAGAATGAAAGAAATTTAAACAGTCTACGGTACCTTGAATTTTAAATCAAGCAGAATTAGGCTCACGACCTGGTTGGTCTTAAGAACGTACCTATGCCAATAAGTAGGAATAAATGAATACTCAATTAACACCAGCCCATCATAACAAGAACTCAAGGCCGGTTCGAAACAAGCATTGTCACTGGCTTCGTTATATTTTAAGAATCGTAACAGTGACGTCATGCAGGCAAATGTTCCTAATATAACTTTTCTGTGTGGACGACAGAGGGTTTAACGCAAAACTACTGATAAAAGGAAAATTAACATAACATGGCGTGTTTGTACGATGGTTATATATTTTCTTAGAAATGCAAAATCAACTACGTAGATTACTTAGGGATTACTCTTTGATGATAAAGATTTTCATCTTCTATGCATTAGCTTAAAGAATCAAATTCGAGGCAACTGACAAAATGGGACTGAGACAAATTTCACAAACTTCACGGTCTGTCAATTGTGCCCCGATCCAAAATTAACTTTTGAATGGTTTAAATGTGAAAATGAAGTGTATATTAATATGATACCGTTCTCTAACAGGAAAATTTATTCGCTCAGTCAAAATCATTAAACATCATATTCCCTGGCATTCATAGATGACTCTATTCTAATTCTTGTTGAAAGAAAAATGCAAGATATTTCAAAATTAAAATGAGAGAAAGATGAAGTAGTGAAACTTGTATGAATAAAATTCATCATTATTTTTATTCGTACAAAAAACCAGTTCTGAATCTAACGACAACCACAAACACCATCAGTGTCTATTTGCAGACACACCTAATCAGAAATACTGATTACGCATTCTATAAGTAATAGAACTTTATCATTAGTACTTTCCATGGTCATAAAACTAATTAAAAGAGGAAATCATAATGTTTGCATGAGGTATATATAGTATATACATACATATATATATAGTGATGTTTGTTTGTGTGTGAGTGAGTGTATGCTACACATACTTTGAAACGCATTCAGCAGTTTCAACCAACTTGGTATACATACTAATTACTATCTAGAAATGAACACTGTGAGGTTAAGATATCACTGGTACTGAAGGGGGAGGGTGTTTGGGAAGGGGAGAAATGTAAAAATAAAAAAAATAAAAAACAGATATTCGTGTCTAATCCATAGCTTTCAAGGTCGCCAAGATGAAAAGTGACACTCCCAATGCCCTTTAAGTCCAAGTTCAGCCCTGGTTGGGAGGGGCGGTCAGAGGGTGGTCAGAAGGGGATAAAATCTAAAAATAACCAAAATGTCAGATACTAGTGTCTACTGCATAGTTTTATAAGGGGTGATGAGAAGGGGGTGACATAAAAATAACCAAAAACGACAGATATTAGTGTATAACCATAGTTTCAAGGTCACTGAGAAGAATAGTGACACTCCCAGATACCCTTTTAGTCTAAATTCAATAACAATTGGGAGGGGGTGCGAAGTGGTGGGAAGGGGGTGACATGTAAAAATAACCTAAAACGACAGATACTAGGGTCTAATCCATAGTTAAGTGTCTAATCCATAGTTTCGAGGTCGCTGAGATGGATATTGACACTCCCTATGCCCTTCAAGTCCAAGTTCAGCCCCAATAGGAGGGGTGCGAAGGGGATGCCATGTAAAAAATAATAAAAAACGACAGATATTTGTGTCTAATCCATAGTTTTTGAGGTTGCTGAGATAAATAGTGACACTACTGAAGCTCTTTCAGTCCAAATTCAACCCAAATAGGGAGAGGGGTGGGGTGAGAAGCAACTATCCTAAGAGGAATGAGAGAGAATTTGTCATTATCAGAGGTTTCCCGGGCAGCGCAGGGTTTTTCAGCTAGTATGTGTGTGTCTGTGTATATGTGTATATATATATATATATATATATATATATATATATATATATATATATGGGTTTTTCAGCTAGTATGTGTGTGTCTGTGTATATATATATATATATCTATATATATATATATATATATATATATATATATATATATAGTGTGTATTTATGCATATATACATGTATATACACAGACACACACACACACACACACACATATATATATATATATATATATATATATATATATATATTATATATATATATATTCTTTGTGAGTACACCCTCTGTGTATTACAGCATAGCACTGTATGTAATATATCTGCTGCATGCCAGTTCATATAATTCACTTTAACCCCTCACAACTTTAGCACTGGTCATTCCTATAATGCCATCTTCGGTCATACGACTGCAATTTAACATTAGTTCAATCAACGCTTCTTGCTTCCTCCTAGACCTGCCAAGTTCAGTGTGTGTGTGTGTGTGTGTGTGTGTGTGTGTGTGTGTGTGTGTGTACGCGCGCATTGACGTTTCTGTGCGGGGGATGGCATTAAGCCTTTAAACATAAAGCAAAGGATTATTAGTTTCGTTTAACGCGCAGGAATGAGAGGGACAAGGCAATGAACTCGAAGTAATTTGTCCCATATTTTTTATCTCCCTTCAACATTGGCTGCATAGTAATTGTCATAAGACGATGATGTTAGTGGAGAATAAAATGTAAATTATCATATATAACTCTGTTTCAAATTGTATATTACAAACATGAATTATGTACGTGAAAGGTTATATATATACACATATAATATAATATAATATATATATATATACCATATATATATATATATATATATATATATATATATATATGGATTATATATTTTACATGTCTATGTGTAGATTACAGTGATATTACCTAGTACGTACATATACATATGTATGTATGGTATGTGTATATATATATATAGTATATATATATATATATATATATACATACATACATACATGTCATCTCAACTCCTTCTAGCCCTCCTGAAGGAAAGCGTCCAAGTTTTGTAAATTTGTCTTTAGAAACCGTAGTCTTTTACTGTTTATTGCTTTCTTCTGGAAAGAATAAGCCTCAAGGTCTGTATGTAAAATAACATAATTAAAGTCGGCAATATTCTATTAAAACATCCCTCTTTTTATAATATTTACCATACTGTTTTCTTGGGGACATATACATAGAGCTTAGTCCCTCTATTTTAATCATTTTACATGCCTATTTCATAAATTCCTAGTCTAAACCCCGCCTAAATTCTTCCCTTACCATTACTGCTGATAAGTCTCATTTTCCCTGCTGAAATCTTATCATGCATAAAAATCTTATCATGTATAAAAAGGAATATTAAGCCCCTGTCACTTTTAAGGTCTCTTCAGTCATCTCGACCCATATGCAATGGAGCAATTATTCATTTTACTCATTCCTTCATTAAGGTACACCCTCCAAACACTGATAATCATTCGGTGACGTTGATAGTACTATACCACAGCACCTAGTAATCGTATTAAACCCTTGGAGTTTTCCATTCTGCAACCTCTTCATTGTCATCCTTGTGCAGTTCCGCGAGCATTTGTTCAGCGAATTTCCCAAATATTCATTCCATCAACCTCAGACTACATGCACCTGGCGTAGCATGTTCCTGTTTTCATTTTTAAGTCTAGATCTTTACACTCGCAATTGGAACGTTTTATCAAACCACATTCTGTCTAATGCATAATCCTTAAGTAATATAATTGTATTCTTTCACCCATCATCATAGTCTTGCTGACATTTAAAGTGCTACCCATTCCCTAGTTCTCTGCAATTCAGCTAACCTAACCACAGCTACATCACTTTTTTTATCGGTTACCATTCACTCGCCCACTTTTGTATCTTTAAAGGCCTAAATATCTGGCTTCTTATTCTTTAACAATTTCGATATTACAAATGCTTCTCTTTTGTCTTATTATCTATTTATATCCACACCCCAATATCTAGTGTTTTATTTCGCCTCTGCTTTTTTTCCCTTTTTACTGCAATACCAATACAGGATATGTGTCTTTGAACCCAATCCCTAGCCATTTTGGTGACTTGAGCACTAGAAAGAGTGGTAAGAAAGTTATTTGTTCTTCCAACATCAAACTTGACTGAAACACCATTAAGGTTACTGGTCCCAAGGAGATAGGTCCATCTGCCACTAATGATTATTTCCTCATAAAACAAGGTATAAAACCCTTATCTAGAAATTCCTTTGCCATGAGTTACATATCTTCACCTTAAAACAATGGTAATTCCTAGGAGAAGAAATGACCATTTTGTATTGATTACTGCCACTACATTAACTGTCTTCGGTAAGCAGAATTAATTGCCCTACTAATTTCTAGTTGGCCAAAAACCATTGGCTCATCCTTCAATTTTGGAGCATTTCCTTCCATAAGGGTTTCACAACCCCACATTGCCTTACGATATAGTGCATTAGAATCCCAAGCAACTGTCAATTCAGAAGCAAGTCAGGCTCATTTTTTTGTTACTGTATACCTTCGATGTGGTAGCAGATAGTAGCAGATAATATTAATACACACACACACACACTTATATATATATATATATTATATATATATATATATATATATATTAGTATATATTATATATATATATAGTATGTTGTGTGTGTGTGTGTATCGAGCTACAAATGTCCTTTAATATCTAATTCGGTCTACCTCGGAATTAATATATTTTCATATATGTTTAACCGAAGGGGAATATTTTTTTTTTTTTTTTTTGACCGATAATAGATTTGCCGTGAGCCGGCAAATCTATTATCGCTTAAAAAAAATTACCCTTCGGTTAAACATATATGAAAATATATTAATTCCGAGGTAGAGCGAATTAGATATTAAAGGACATTTGTAGCTCGTTATATGTATATAAATCATGGTAATGAGATATGACTTATATATATGCAAGTTCAGTAATCCACCATAAGTCATGTCTCGACTAAATACCCGGATAAAAACCACTGCATTGCTCAATACAGGTTAAATGAAGTTTTCAAGAAAACGTTACCTAGTTACCGTCTTTTAGTCATAAGAGTTCCAAAACTTAAAATTCACTGATACAAGGGCGTAAAATGGACGTGATTCTATTTTTACCAATTACACTCTATGAAGAAATAAAAATTAAGAAAGGGGGAATACTAGGAATAAAATCAGGATTCAGATGACATAAGAAAAACACTAAAAAATTAAAAGACTGACCAACACCAGATAGGACAGAAATCCTTTAATTCCCCGCCGAGAAAAATTTTTGTTGAAGCACTTGAGATAAAATATAGTGGGTTAATGTAAATTAACCTAATGCGAGAGAACGACAGAAAAACGCAGTCATGAAAAAAGATCAAGAAAAGGGGATATGCGTACCCATATAGACATATTCAAAGAAAGCTGGAAACAATATATACAACACACACAGACCTGGCAACTGTTCCTATGCTCGCCACCTTTAATGTTTTCAACTTGTTTTGTCTGTTTCATTTAACAAATTGACAAAACATGTTAGTAAATATCATGACATCTTTGTGTATTACGTATGTATACAATAATGCTGAAGCAGAACACACGGGTGCTAATATTAGAGTTACGTGATGCACACACGAAATTAAGTAGACAGCTGCTAGTAAATGTTTACTAAATGGAGTATACAACGTCTGGAACATTTGATCCCCCAAAACAAAACTAACCTTGATGAAGTCGGAATTATTATAGACAAATGCCTGTGGAATTTTTGGCATTGACGGTATGCAGTGTGCACATACATACATACATACATTCATACATACATTCATACATACATAAAATCTAATCTGGTATTGTAAGGAAATGAATGCTATGTTTGCGTCTCAACTCAAAACCTTCAGAGACAGGCAGTATATATTCAAGACACGAAAAGTCATTTAATTATGTTCAAGGCGAGTAGGATCAAAATTAATTAAATTCAAAGTGTGTGAGGTCCAAATTAAAAGAACTGATGTGGAGGTGCACAATGATTTATATTAGTTTCTTAATGAATAGTAAAAAAATTAAATGTCTTGGACTTATCCCAAGAAAATGGCATGCACAGAGAGACTTCTTGTTGTCAACTGAGACATCCGCAAGAAGTTATTTGTAGCGATCATAATGAAACTAAAGAGAGTTTTATATTCCATCTTTAATCATTTTGACAAGTGATGCAACACAGTATAAGTTTAGCTTAAATAGAATAATTCCTACTAAAGACATTTTCCGATAATGTTTTTATATATAAGTTTGATGACGACAGGGACCAATCGCGACTTGGTGGCATGGGAATAGTTTTCTATATCTATTATTAAGCTTCTGCCCTCTAGCTATATCGCACTGTCTATCAAAAGATAAATCCATCTCCATTCCCAAAATCTGTAAAAGATGGTGTAGGCTACCTGACAATACCACAGGTCCACTGATTAATAGGGTCATCTAACATCATTAGCTTACCGTTTAGGCCAACTGAGCTACAGTGGCTTCTAAGACTAAGATTATCATACCGTTTTCCCTTATTTTCAGAACTATCCTGTGACTGTTTTCTTATAGTTTGCGGCATTCACCTCTCCTACGCAGGATGCATACCCCCCAAAAATTCCATATGAGCTTCTTGCTCAACCTCACTCTTTTTACTTTTTGTTCTGATGCTGCCTTATTAACATTCTTAGTGTTGGCATCATTATCCATACTGTACTGAGAACTGTAGCAATCGTTGGGATGAGTTGTGTGTGTACCATACAAACTGCAAGGTGAATTAGGAAAAGTGTAGCTGTTTAATTTCAGGAATAAAAAAAATGATAATACAAGACCTAGTAATTTTAAAAGTATTTATGCTTTCATGAAAAAATTGTTTTAATATTGTATAGTAAACGGAAATTTCTTTTTCCCTGTAAGAAAAATAACATACGCGCAACTTTGTACGCTATACATTTTATATTTTTCCACTGAACAGTTATATTAACAACACTTAGCGAATATACATACATACATATATATGTATATATATGCATACATATACATATATATAAATATCATATACACATTATATATAATATATATATACACGTACATAAATACATACCAATAACTTCTGAAATTAAGTGTATATCACAGTATACTTGAGACTTATTTTCAGGTTCAGGAATTTAAAAAATTTCTGGTCCAGTTAAATGTCTAATCATTTGCTGATATTAAATTCACGAATATGTAATTTCCTAGGAGGCAAATTGTTGCAAGAGAAAACGAGTAACAGCTAATCGAGATAAAATATGGAGCTGTGCTAATATTCGATGCGGAGTGTTCTCGTTAATTTCCATATACTCCGGAATTTGTATTATCATTCGAAACGGCTTACTAAGAAAAAATGAATTTTCAAAGCATCACCCATGTACTGCAGTGTTTTCCTTCTGCAAACCACGACCAGAATAGGGAATCCATTCAAAAGGTCAGCAAAATCCATCGGATGGTTTGCTTTCTGCGCTTTCCCAAAATTGAATCTCTAGTCAAGATGCACATCTCGCGAAAATGTTCGTGAGAATCACAACACTGCATTTTGTGCACTCCTCCGGAATTAACTGTACCTCCTTTCATGTTCTCTTTCTTCATCTTACTTTCCACCCTCTCCTAACACTTCATTTATAGTGCAACTGATTTGAGGTTTTCCTCCTGTTACACCTTTCAAACCTTTTACTGTCAATTTCCACTTGAGCGCTGAATGACCTCATAGGTCCCAGTGTTTAACCTTTGGCCTAAATTCTATATTCAACTCAGCTCAACCTAACAAGCATACAAAGAGACTGACATACAGGCAGACAAACAAAGAAACACAAAAAACAAACAAATTTCCTAGTCACAGGTGAGGATGACCTCAGTCATTACAACACTCATTAACGTTTCTTTTCAAATTATAAAAAAATCTATTCTTTGCATTCATGATCCACAAATCGAATGGGACATAACAAACTCCTTTATTCAATATCTCTCCAAAAGAACATTAATTATAGAACTTTATCCAAAAAAAAAGGGGGGGCGGGTGAAAAAGAAGTATTGGTTCTATGGACTTCGCAGTATCTCTGTATTGTTTCTGGCAAGTATAGTTCCCTTAACGACCGTAAACTTCTCCCAGGTAGCAATGCCAGTAACTCTCTGAGCCTCATAAACACGTGATTTTATTGGACCCTCAAGCATTACTAAATTTGGT
>NC_087200.1:113368725-113376225 GCF_015104395.2 Macrobrachium nipponense | reverse complement strand
AAAGGCACAAATCTGAAAAACAGTGTTGGACGATAGATGTCTGGAGTGAGAGAGGGAGAGTATTCTAGCTATTTATAAATTTAGCGCGAAAAACAGGGGTTTTGGAAATCGTGTATTGAAAGAACATCATCACCCGAATCTTCCACACGATGAGAGAGAGAGAGAGAGACGTTGATTGCGGAGTGGTTGTCGTAGCAACACTGAAGAGCTATGTGAATGCTAGGATCACTTGTTAATCGATTGTAAGAAAAATAAATAAATAAAAAAAGATAATGTGGGCAAAAAAATAATCAAGGGGGCTTCTACGAAAGCCGCATATTCTTTGGCTTCAAATACCCTTATATAAAAGACATACTCGGTCAGAGCTAATTTAAATCGTCTTTTAATCAAATCTGTGAAAGATTTCTTCTTCAGCAATAAAATTATCTCCAACCACAAAAGGTGTTTTCACTGAAGAGAATGATGCCTTAAGGACCGAATCTTTCTATCGTAATACTTTTCAGCATCGCTTTAGGATAATCCGGTTTTCAACGTTGAAAAATTGAGAAATCAAATGTTGTGGACGCTGATAAAATTAAGATGTAATATTGAGGGCTCTGCAAAGCTCTAATGATGCCTGTTACTAATGCATGTACCTAAAATGCTTGCACGTCTCCAAGAAACGATTCCCTCTCCTGAAAACGACTTGAAACCAAATATCAAAGAATACCATTGATACCTGAGCAAGGCATTGGGAAATGTGAGCCGCAACTGCATAAAATCTATTTGAGATCAGTGAAGGCGGCATCCGCTCTATGACAGTCGTCTGTCCTTCACACCAGCATCCAATTACCAGCAAAGGATTCCCTGACGTGAATATACGTAGCATTGCAATAAAGTCACGAACCAATGACTACACGAGAACAGCATCACTTCTGGCATAATCCCTCGTTAGTGGCTTCTGTGGCCATGCTTCACTGAATAAGCAGCCTTCCATTCAGGCGCTTCCCCGTTATGTTGTGAATTTCCGGACATGCGTAGATGTATAACTGATACGAAGGTACTTCGAGAAATTCAAATTGTAAGGCAATTTACTTCCACTGTTTTGACATCCGTAGCCGTTAGAAACCGAGATGGTGATAATTTTTGGCTCTACAAAAGGAATCGCTAAGTGTGGACGAATTATTTGCCGATATCTTTTATGCCGACAAAAAAAAATCATACTGGCGTATTTTCATGGAAATAGAAAATGTGGTTTATAGGAGCACTTGAATTAGACCACCTAATTTACGTGAACACCAAATCTTTAAACATTTCTCATAAAATTTAAGTTTAAAAACTAAGAAAACAGGGGCTAGAAAATTCGTGAAAATCTCTGAAGTATTAGACAAACATGCGTTCTTTACAAGTTCCCAGACACCAAGATACAAATGGTATTGGGAGGTTTTCTGTGAAAAAACGAATGGGAAAAGAACAGCAGCCAGTGTTATGTAGTTTCCGATACAAAGGAAATCTAATAACTGGAACGTCGATAGCAAGTACTTCCAACCACAAAGGTCGAAAACTAATTTTCAAGCACTTGTATAACCTCAAGGGCAATATTATTGTACTGATAAATTTTTATCTTCTGATTCTTTTGCCTCGGCGTGAGTAAAAATTATATATATATATATATATATATATATATATAATATATATATATATACATATATACATATAATATATATATATATATATATATATATATATATATATATATGCATATATATACATATATATATATATATATATATATATATATATATATATATATATATATATATATATATAATTATAATCAGCGTATATATTGTAAATTTCTACCACTATGTATCATTCCACTGAAAATGGCCTGGGTATAAAGTCGAAACCGGCTGAATGACCGCATATGTTCAAGTGCTTTTGGCTTAAAGGGGAACTTATGGTTGCATTTTAGCTGTTCCATATATAGCATTATTCTATTTAAGTATCCCTGGTGAAAAAAGTTTGTGAAAGGGGCGTTTTCTTATTTTTACAACCAATTTTCTATTGCACCATGGGCGCCGCCATTTTGTGTGGCTCATCTGTTATGCGTGACCTCATGTAGCGGTCGGCTCAGACAGGCGGAACTATTCCAAGGGAACAGCATCTTTAGATAATATTCTTTTTGGTTTGTATTTGTCAGCTCAAAATATATGACTGAAATGGTAAATAAAGAAGTAGCCTGAAGTATGCCTAGTTAGGCATATACAGCCCTAAATTCTAAAACCCCATTAATCAAACTAGTTAAAAAGGACTAAGTGAAGGCCCTTATCAATTCATGGTCTCACACACACACACACACACACACACACGTTTAGAAAACTGCCGTTCACCCCATCACACCACGTACATGCAATTGACAAGAATAAATTTCAATTCAAATGCATACAAGTGGAGGAGGCATCATAGTATAGATAGCGGTAGATAGCCACCCAATATATTCATAGCCATACCTAATACCCTGCTCCTAATGTCATCTTTTAAAACTGCTGGCAAGAAATGGTCCGATCAGATAATGGTTTGCGTCGTAGGTTGAAATATTTTATGTTGACATCCTCCCTTCGAAGAGCCATCAGCCAGCAACTGAATTTATTTTATTTGACGGAATCCTGTGGAATGTTATGCCTTTTGGACACTTGCAAGAAGTATTGGCAAAACCAAACGCCATACAAGTTGGCATAATTGACGCTATTTGAATGACAATTGACCTAAAACACGAGGACAATACCGAGGACGAATACTCTACAATATGCTTGCTTTGCTGCTCTTCTCATTGAGGCCAGGACCCACTAAGATTGAGGCGACCGCGGCACCAAGTACTAATCCGCTAGATGGCAACATGGTCGAATCCAAGAGAAATGGCGGTCGCCATTGAAATACCTCGGCGCTACTTTGAAATTAAATTGTAAAACAACAGGATACATACAGACTTGAGCAATGGCTCATTTTTTAGCTTATTAAAAGTTCTGTTTGACGAAATTTAATGGCTATTAACCGATGTAAGTTCCCCTTCATATTTTATATTCAATTCAATTCCGTTCTTTTGTGTATATACTTATTAATGCATGTATGTATGCATATATATACATACATACATACATACATACATACATACATATACATACATATATATATATATATATATATATATATATATATATATATATATATATATATATATATATAAGGAAAGTGAAACCATGGAGTACCGCTGCAAGAACTTTCGACTCTCATCTTTTGCTAGGCAGTGATATTAATATGATAGTAAGTTAACAGAGAAAGCTCGTAATAGTGACAGATAGGGATTATAAAGGAAAATATGTACCTGGAATCCAAGCCAGCTGGAGAATTAGTAGATCTACCCAAAACAAGGGTACAGGTTAAGAGGTTTACAAAAGATAAGTCCAACTGCTCGGAAGCAGGGACAAGACAACTGAAGATTATAAAGGGCGGTAACTGACCACAAAAAGTTTTATAAAAACAAAATTCAAAAAATTTCCTTTTGGTAAATAATAATTAATTTTTTTTTTCAAAGTGAACATTTAAAAAAAAAAACATATACCTACAGATACAAAGAAAAAATCTATAAGGTAACAAATTTGTAATTAAGTCAGTGATTTTATCTTTAAGGTCATTCTTAAATATTTTGCTTATACATGGGTCCAAATAATACAGGCCAGAGCTATGGTTAAAATTACAATTGGAAATAAATTGTATAACTGTGGATTCTAAAAGATTTCATGAAGAGACATCTTTTGATCTAGAATTACTGAACTACCAGTCCAATTTATCCTGTGACTGTTTTCACTTAAATGAATGAATATTGTATTGGATGTTTGCCCAGTTTTGATAGAATACTTATGCTGTTTAATTTTTACATCTAAATCCTTGCTAGACCGGTCAGTATAACAAGAAAGGCTGTCCAAACATGGAATTTTATATACTACTATGTTGTGTTTCCTTGGGACCATTTTTTTTTATTAAAAATCCTTTTAATGTCTTATTATTATAGGAGAAAACAAGGTTGACCTTAAAAGATTTTAACAATGATTTTATTGTTTCAAAACCGCTAAAATAAGGCAAGCTGAGAATGTTCTTATAAGTTTCTTTCTCCATGTTACTTTCACTATAAAAATTTTTGTGGGTTTTATTATAAAAACATATTATATGCGAAGGTAACATAAATTTGTCCCTATTTCTCTTATATATTCGAAATCTTGATCCGAATATTGGGGGCTGACCATGTGCAATGCTCGTAAAAACATTGAAGAAAAATTTATACAATGATACTAACATGGTGGCCTGTATAAAAATGGACATAAGTTGTTGGTTGTTTTCCTATAAATACTGAATTCGCATTGAAATGGTCAGTTACCGCCCTGTATCATCTTTTAATTGTCTTGTCCCTGTTTCCGAGCAGTTGGACTTAATCTTTAGTAAACATCATAAATTGTACCCTTGTTTTGGGTAGGTCTACTAATTCTTCAGGTCTGTTGGATTCCAGGTACATATTTTCCTTTATAATCCCTATCTGTCATTTATACGAGTCTTCCTTGTGAACTTACTTTCATATTTATATCGGTCTGCTTAGTAAAGGACATGAGTCGAAAGACCTTGCAGCGGTACTCCATTGTTTCACTTTCCTTCATCGAGCGTTCCAAATTTTCGTGATTCAGTTATACATATATACATATACGTATATATTATGTAGATATATATACACACACACAATATAATATCACACTATATATATATATCACACACAAACCACACACACATATATATTATATATATATATATATATATATATATATATATATCATATATATATCACAAAGAAAACGAAAAAGGATATGTTCATGACTGTTTTCGTCTATTTAGATATTTTTCTAAGTTCTGGTGCTTTGTAGAAAAAAGTTACATTATACATGCTTGAATAAAAAAAAATAAAAAAATAGAACGTGCGAACATGCAAACATTGAAAAAGCTTGGCACCTGAGAATAATGGGTAGAGTTTTTTTAACAATAAGTAGGTGTACAATTCATAAATCCTAATTTTGCTGGGTACCTGATATGGACTATTTCCTAATGGAAAATATGTGTTTAGTTTCGTTGCAATTCGGACAAGGCTTAACTACACCTGCAAAACCCTGTCTATTTCGGATATTTCTAGAATACGATTATTCCTAACATATCAGAACAGACCAGCTGTATTCTCTCTCTCTCTCTCGTTATGTGTTGGTCAACCAACCATCTCCATGTTGCAGGCAGAACACAGTCAGACTGCCCTGATCACTGTTTTTAATATCAGAGACTGCCTCTGCCATGAAAAGCCGATTAAACCTAGACTCACTGGGGATGATTTGAGAGCTTGCCAAAAGCTGCTGAACTTCATGCTTCCGATATTGAATTCAGGTGCAGAGTTGGAATGTGTCATCCTGATGTCAATCACATTGCAGACATCTCGGCAGAGCTACGCCGGCGTCACCAGAATAACTTTAACTGGGGATTACTAAGTTCCCTACCGGACATGTTAACTTTTATACTATGTCGATGATTTATTCTTTCAAGCAATGGTCTTGAACCGTGTTGTTTCTCATATTTTATGTGGCATCAGGTTAAAACAGCTCTTCATTATTTATGACGGCAGCTTTCCGTAAGAGTCGCTGGGTAATTCTCCTGATAATCACTTTTATTTTCAATCCCTCGTTCTTTTCAATAGGTACGTTCCACATACTAACTGAGTGTGTGCTAAATCATTTTCCCCATCATCCCTCATACTTATAAGTGGTTTTGATGTTACGTTTTTACATTTTCCACGAATATAGTCGTCCAGCAGTGTTAACAGAGTTGGCGGATCCTGTCTACCTCTTTGTTGATGAATTTCTTAATACTGCAAGGAGCGGATATTACCAACGTTGAGTAGTTCTCTCTGCATATGCCTCAAGCTTGCAGGCAATCTTTGTGGGTTTGCAGCACAAAGCAGCGAGGAAATGGATTACTTCTTGTAGGAGATCGACGAAGGAAAGATTCTGTTTAACGCTCGCCTCCATTGTGAAACCTAAAACAGTTTTCATGGATAAATTCTCAATGCTACATAATCTGAGGAAAGATCTCAGTTCTACCATAATCTATCTGAGGGAACAGCGTGCTTTTGTGCAGCAAGAAAAGAGCCTCTGTTGTACAGGATAAAAGAATATCCTTAAGTATGTTCTGCAGAATGTTCACGGGTTCAGCTACTAACCTACATCTCATCCATACTATAATCACAATCTCTTCTACACGATCGTTTGTGAATAAAATCACCAAATCATCACATATCTACCTTGTGTACAGTGACAAATGTAACTGACAGGCAATGTGAGCAAATGGCATCCTTAACAATTTTCTGTTAAGCACCTTGGGTACTAGATGTAATGTAATTGCCATTCCTCACATGGGAACACATCTTGACCTCATTCACTGCACCAACCAGTGTGTCCTGTTTCATAATCTCAAAATTGAACTCACATGAACGTTGCAAGATGCCTGAAGGCTAAAGAAGAATGTAGTGAACTCTTACAACACTTGGTCATTTCCATCTAATTAGTTAAGACTTTTCATGCATCGCAACAGATAGATATCCCTCCAGAGCCAAACAGGATCTGCAACTCCAAACAAATAATGGATGCAAAGTTAATAAGGTAGATAAGTGTATATGAAGGAAAAAGGAGGAAAATGCTGTATGAAAACCGCCACTATTATTTTCAAACAACCTGTGAAGCAGCTTTCAAAGAGAAATGGGGCTCTTAAAAAATAATAAAGCCTCTACAAACCCATGCAAGAGACACTGAAAATATTCTGTCATTTTAACTTGATATCAGCATTAATTATGAAAATCTGTATTGCTTCTAGCATGAAGAACTGTTGACCAACTAGTTTGTAACTTGACATACCAGGTAGTAAACTTTGAATTCCTCAATCAAGACGACACTGGTTATGGCACCTAAACTCGGCAAACATCTGCAGCACAACAGAAATGAAGGCGCCAGCATTACACTTAAAATCATGACAGGAGGATTAAGAATCAAAAGCTCATTGCAATTATTGAAATCAACCACATCGAACCGAGGTTTAATCGGCTCTTTCTTGCAGAAACTGTTTTAAAAAATATACAAAACCAAATTGATATGAAATCCGAATTTCACTTTACAGGGTGTCCATAAAGTCCCAGTACCATTACAAGTATTTATTGTTCAGAAACCAAATAACAAGAGTAATGCAGTTTTTTGTAGAATGTTCTATATTTCCTCAAGTTAACATTCAAAGCACATCATGCAATACATTCTGCATGTGCACCTCCAGTTGCCCTCACAATGTCGAGACGATATTCCATCTCCCTCCCTCCATACGCGCTGCAGCATATCAACGGCAACTGTTTGGACAACTTGAACAATGCGTCTACGAAGTGTGGCAAAAATC
>NC_087200.1:113328725-113358725 GCF_015104395.2 Macrobrachium nipponense | reverse complement strand
ACACACACACACACACACACACATATATATATATATATATATATATATATATATATATATATATATATATATATATATATATATATATATATATATATATATATAAGGACGTGTAACAAGAACTTCATGCATTAACTGATAAGCAATGCTGATATTACATTTGTAGACACTAACCAATTATGAATACATCAACCTTATATGCTTTAATATATTTAAGTGCAAGACCATTTGTAGGAATAGGATAGTCTACGCACAAAAAATACGTACATTTCAAGTTCAGTTCACATTTAAATCACTCCTTCAAGTAGGGCAACTGAATTTGTTGTGCCTGGTAATGAACAGGCATAAATAAACTAAAGGTTGTATACATGACAGTTTCCTCTTTATCTACTCGCTATTTCGTATGGCGGTCGTCTGCTTACTATGAGGCGAAACGTTTATAAGAAAAAAAAATAAAAATAAAAAAAAAAAACACCGAGGCAGGTTAGGTGGCACGCCAAGTCGTAAGTTGACGTCACTGCCAGACGAATTGATGATAAACAAGTTTGTTAAAAGATTACATTGCGGGTTTTATACTCCGTGTAATGACCGATACCTTTGTCACGAATCTCACTGGACATTTCATTCTCCATTTAAATGTACTGTATACGTTTCTGCTAGTTTTATATCTATCACGTGTGGTTCTCCAATTAGCTACTGCATAACATATCCGATTTTATTCTTTCGTAATTTCGTAGTGATTTAAAGTACACTACAGTGAAACAACAATAATTTTAAAGTATGTGGCATCGGACCCTTTTCCAAATGTTTGCAATTGTTACATTTTTATATAAAAAAAAAAGTATTATAATCTCCCCATTATCGAACATTTAATTTTCTTTGCACTTAAGTAGGTAGTAGAAACCATTCCGTCTTTAACGCACGTTTCTGTCGGCTGTAAAGTCTGAAGATTCACACCAGGCCTCCTACGCCTTTAAAACATCCTACATTATTACACTTACATACCTTATGCTTAACGTAGATGATTTTTATGTCTTCTTCCAACTGACAAATTGATCATTTATTTGAAAACTTAAGGAGCTGAAAAAAGTCTGTTTGTATGATGTTTTCACGTTGCAAGGAACCAGTGGTTATTCAGCAACGTGTCTTCCCAGCCACGTCGAGAGCGAACTTCTATCATCAGAAATACACCTCTCTCACACCTCAATAGAATGCCCGAGAATCGAACTCGCGGCTACCGAGGAGGCAGGCGAAGACCATACCGATCACGCCACTGAGGCTCCTGTAAGTCTGTATTGCTACAAAACTGTTGGAAACTGTAGCATGGTTATTAATAAAAGAGATAATAATAATAACAGTGTAGAACTCTCAATGCCGAGCACTGGAGTAACTTTGTATAAGGTCCACGATAATATCAATGGTAGACTGTGAGACTTTATAAAAATGTATTAAACAGGTTTCGAACCCCATCCTGGGTTCATCTTCCGTCCAACTGATATATATCATAATGGACCTTATATTATACAGTAATAACAATAATAATATAATAATAATAGGTCGAACGAGGAAGACAGACCACGTAATTACAGAACAGCTCAAAAAGTTACCCATTTATATTTATTACGCTTTATAAGCGATGTGAAAACTGACTGTCTCCGACAGAATTACAGACCTCATGGTTTCAGGCTGAAATACTATTACCATTTAAAATACTGGACATTTTTCATTCAGGCCCACTGCACTAGAAATCAGATTCAAGCAGATTTGCACATATTTTGAAGCCCGGCATTTGGTAATTTTACTACCAAGTTTTCGTTCTTCAAAAAAAGTCTAAAACTTTCACCTTTCCCTATGTCCCTACAAAAAAAAAATAAATTCAATATTCTCTTTATAAAGTTCATTAAAAATTAGGTTACGAAATTAGTGTGGTACATGTGAAGGTCAATTCACCGACTAAGTAATATAAAGGCTTGGAAATTCATGTCTAAATTTCTGTTGTCATTTTTTACACCTGTACTGAAAACCTGTAATACAACAAATCCGCAAAACTTACACTGCAAAAGGAGGATTCTTTAAACATAGTACTGTCCAGAAAACGAAGAAAAAAACTGTATTAGACTTTCGCACGTAAATAAGCCAAATAAGTGCACGTTTATACTGAGAAATTTTACAACATGGGAACCAGAAAAATCTCGCGTTACCCGAATTCCATAGGACGGCGTTTTAAGCAGAGGCTGTTGGTCAAGACTTTCATCAACATATTTTTAATTCGCCTTCTCTGCAAAGATGCAGGTTTGGCTTACAAGGTCCTTCTGAACTGAAATAGCAAATAATAATTATAATGCAATAACCATGTTGACAGATTCTTCAAAAACATTTAAGCATTTGCATACCACTAATCTGTTGGGAAAATTTTTCAAGGTTGCTGAAAAGTAGAGCTAATCTCATTTCAATTCATCCCTTGCTAAACAAAACATTAGAGGAAATCGTGTCTTAATTTTCAGTGATCAAACTAGTGACAAGTTTGTAAACATCTTTACAAAAATAAAGTAAAAATGAACTTCAAATTCAATGTAACTATGCTAGTTTCTTGACAAACAACGAGCTTCTGGATGCGAAAAAATAACCAGTAAATTTTTCGCTTCATGATAACTCTACATATGATGTAGCGCATAAATGAACACTTCAGCTCTACTTGTTACTTCTTACCTAAAGACAAAAGCATCTTCAACTACCTCAGCTTTTAGTTAAAGAGCTTCAGCCCCTGGACCAGGAAAAGTAGGCAAACCAGCTCTGTACTTTGTTTGACCAGACTATGAATATCATTGCAACAAGACGAGGAAACGGGATATTAAGTATCAGTTTTATTAAATATATTAAGTATCGGTTTAATCAAATCTCTTATAAAACAAGTTGTCAAAGGGGAGAGTAATAGTTTCACTTAAACAATAGAAACGTCATGAGGTACCACCCACTTCCCACCTTGGTGTACCATTTGGGAAAGAGGCTGAAGAAAATTTTTAGTGTATGTGTTTGTCAATGAATACAGCCTCTGTTCTTTCACCGAGTTTCCCAAAGCCATAAAGGAGTCCCCGCAAGCATTGTGAGCATGTCCCTCAACATCGAGTCTCTGTTCACCAACATGCCAATTACTGACACTGTCAAAATCGTCTTTGGTTATAACGGAACGACCGCATCCCTCATCCTGACAGCCTGGAACACACCCTGAAATCCCGGCAGATGATGAGCAGGAAAAAAGAACTTTTCTTATCACCCACAGAGGCGAGATGTATATCCAGAAAGATGACACTGTCACAGGGTCTTCTGTGGGCATATAGTTTGCAAACTTTTATATGAGCATCTACAAAGAGCGTTTTCACCAGGATACCCCGCCTTGGCCACCAACCACAGGCAAACTGGTTTGTTTGTTTGTATGGTGTTTTTACGTTGCATGGAACCAGTGCTTATTCAGCAACGGGACCAACGGCTTTCCGTTACTTGTGATACCTCCTTTAGGGTAGGGAACAAAAATGAGTCATGTCCGGGACTAGCATTGGCCATTGTAGTATTCTTTACTATGTTTGATAACAGAACATTATGGGAAACTTAGTTTCCTTCTTGAGTCCCTCACTTCTAAAAATAATACTCATATGTAGACAAAATGAGGGGAAAAAATTTGGGTTCTGCCTAACAGTTGGAATGGAACCCCTGAGGGAAAAGCCCTTTCACACCACTCACCAAGTCACTCCTCCCTTAAGGACCTTGACAAGGTACATCAAACCATATTACCACGACCAGATTACCAACCTTATATATTAGCAGAAACAGAAATGCATGGTCTAGTCTCCTGAAAAGGAATAACCCAGTCTACACATACGTATAACCTTTAGGAAGAACAACGTTGTCTACCAATGCCATGTCCAAAGATATCCAAGAACTGAAACTTGGATGGTTACTATGCACTTTTCAAACAGGATTTCACGTAACACTCAGAGTCCCATTGTAAAGAAAAACAACCCCACACTGACCAGCCAGACCCTAACAGCTAATGTGAACGTCACTGGCTGTACTAAGTGCAGCCACATTCTCGTTGTCCCTTACTTCCTCTTTTGATTTACAGAACAAACCCTGCCCCATCATCTTGTTGGAGCCACTGGTTATGACTAAAAGTATTTGAAAACCCCCAACAATAACTATAACGCCTGATGATGACACGATTGTTCAAGAATCGTCCATTAAACAAGACGCCCTGTGGCAGAAGACCCTTCTGTAGCATTCGAGATAGCTGGCCTATGTGGGAGAAACTCTATTCAACTGGCAACGAGTAAAATAAGGGACATTTCATATTCCTGTAGCTCAACTCTTATTCGCCCATGACCCAGCGAATAAAAACAAGAAGTATCACTATAATTCAGCAGATCCACGAGTTTTTGTGTGAACATGTTTTGAGAAAATACAGCTACATGTTAATTACCAAATACATTTATTTTAAATCAATAAAATAAAAATGTCACTAAATGTGACCAGATCTTTCCTTAGATGAAGTCAATAAAATACAATCAACACTTGAACTTTTACCACAAAAAATTAACAAAGCATTTTATTTCCCTGCTGTCATAATTTTTAATGAGACAATACCGAAGAGTGCCACCTTCCTTGATTAGCATCATTAATATCAATATTGTTGCTTTTGTTGTATCACCGAAGTAAAACTACATTTCACTTTCTCGACTGTTCTTATATTTTCAACAAATTGAACTTTAGAACGGTACAGGAAAATCTATTTGCAGCAAACATTAATGGACTCCATGCACTGTGAAATGGGTTTATGAAACTCTTGTAATGGTCCGCAGAAAAAAAGCCAATATGGAAAATTAAGAGAGTTATATATAACATCATTTCTGCTGATGCAGCCTTAATTCACAATGAAACCTGCATACATGAGAGTCTTGTCTCAGTAAATTATTATTATTAATTAATTATATATTATATATATATATATATATATATATATATATATATATATAATATAGGATATATATATATATATATATATATATATATATATATTGGTTTATGACATCAATGCTATTCGAATGGGTGGTATTTATAGTGTGGGGATCCGGGTTGCATCCTGCCTCCTTAGGAGTCCATCACTTATCTTACTATGTGCGTTGTTTCTAGTAGCACACTCTTCTGCATGAGTCCTGGAGCTACTTCAGCATCTAGATTTTTCAGGTTCCATTTCAGGCATATTGGGATCATTCCTAGTGTTCTTATGATTATGGGTACAATTTCCATTGGCATATCCCATATCCTTCTTATTTCTATTTTCAGGTCTTGATACTTATCAATTTTTTATCTTACTTTCTCATTTACTCTGGTGTCCCATGGTATTTCGACATCAATGAGTGATACTTTTTTTTTTTGTGAATCAACGTCACGTCTTATCTATTGGCACCTCTCACCCTGTTCTGATACCATAGTCCCAGAGGATCTTTGCCTGATCGTTTTCTATCACTCAATCAAGTTAGTGTTCGTACAACTTATTACTTCAAGCTAGCTGGTATGTCTTGCACAGGCTCCAGCGGGGGTCTTTTGCTACTGAATCATGCTTCTTTTTGTACTGGTTATGTGCAAGTGCCCGACATTCGCTTGCTATGTGGTTTATGGTCTCGTTTTTCATACTACACTTCCTGCATATAGGTGAGATATTATTTTTATCTATCGTTCCTTGAACATATCTGGTTCTTAGGGCCTGATCTTGTACCGCTGTTAGTATTCCTCCCGCTTCCTTCATGAGTTCTCTCCTCTGCAGCCACTGCCATGTTTCATTGTTGGCCAGTTCTTTAGTCTGTCTCATGTACTGTCCGTGCATTGGTTTGTTGTGCCATTCCTCCGTTCTGTTGTCTTCACTGGTTTTCAGGTATTGCCCCAGCTCTCTGCTCTCGATGTTGATACAGTTCTCTGTGTTTAGTAGTCCTCTCCCTCCTTCCTTCCGTGTTATGTATAGTCTGTCTGTATTTGCTCTTGGATATAGTGTTTTGTGTATTGTTATGTGTTCCTACTTTTTTGGTGTATGCTGCGGAGTTCAGCATTTGTTCACTCCACTATTGCGCTCTATCTGATTACTGGTACTGCCCATGTGTTAATGGCATTGAGTTTTGACTTGAGTATCGTCTTATATTCTTTCCTGATCGTGTCATTCATCTCTTGGTGTTTTATATCCTCTCCCTCTATTATTCCCAGGTATTTGTACCCTGTCTCTTCTATGCACTTGAAGCTATTCCCATCTGATAGTTTTAACCCTTCAGTTCTTGCCACTTTGCCTTTTTTTATGTTGACCAAGTCACATTTTAGTGTTCCAAACTCCATCCTGATGTCCCCAGATACAATCCTTATGGTCTGGATTAGAGTATATATTTCCTAGATGCTCTTACCATAAAAATCGATGTCGTCCATGAACATCAGTTGGTTAATTCTGTTGCCTCCTTTCCTGAGTTGGTACCCAGCATCAATCTTTTGAGGTACTTTTGTCATGAGAATCATGGCTACTACAAGAGAAGTGGAGACCATGAGTCGCCTTGAAAGATCCCTCTCCTGATGCTAACCTCTGCTAGTCTTACCCGAGAGCTTATATTGCAGTTCAGCATTGTATTTTTTAGGAAGCTGATGGTGTTTTCCTCTGCCCCATATATTTTCAGGCATTCTATTAGCCACGTGTGTGGTTTCATGTCGAAGGCTTTCTTGCAGTCAATCCATGCCATGCTTATTATTATTATTATTATTATTATTATTATTATTATTATTATTATTATTATTATTATTATTTTAGTTTGCATATATCACTGGAACTCTGATCAATAAAGGTTTACTTGTCTAACGCTTAATATTGAAGCAAAATGCACGTATTTAAACACTCAATTCCCGCTCTCGGCACAACGGTGAAATGCTTTCAATTGTGTGAGGCTTAATTATTTCATCTTCATGAAACAAGTATTTCCTCAGACAAATATCGCTGTGTATTTCTTTCCATTAGATATCCTTTAAAGCTTTCAAGTGATGATGAAAAACTGAAATGAACGATTTCTCTTAGCTAGTTACCATTTTTGGGACGACCACTTTTGAAAGTCTAAGGATAATTAATGCATATTTTTAGTTACCTAGGCCCCCACGGTGATCTTACCTTCTAATAATATAAGACATGTCCATTCCGAAAGTTATCGATGTAGTACTTAAAAACTACGAAAGGAAAACAATTTTAAATACAAGTTTTATCTTTCTTGTATTTAAATCGTTCCACATCTGCACATTATATATACGGGTTCAAAAAATGATCATAAATATGTTAAAAGAGGTCAGAAATAAAAATTAGCATAAAAAGAACAAATAGAGTAAACAGTGATAACTTTTGGTACTTAGTATGTAAAAAGGTGACATCCAAAAACGTAATCAAAAGAGTTGCTGCTGGAAACAGACATCACGACAATTTACTTACTACTATGCATCGAAAAACTTCAAAGAACCACCAAACTACAAATTTATATGATCATTACAATACCAGTGCCATTATAATGTGAGAACCGAAATTTTACAGAACACTTTTAACGAAAACTGACGGTACAAAGAAAGGCGCGAGACTGGGGTTTTACAGATGGAAAGTTCTGTTAACTGAGTTATCCAGAAAATATGTATTTAAGGCTTAACGTTTGGTCTCACTTTACACAAAAAGACGAAGGAGGGTTTGGGAATATGAAGGATGATGGAATTCGACGTTGTTATTGGAAGCTTACGCTAGACCAAGGAAAACCACCAAGTGGACCGTGGAAACCACCGAAAGAAATCCTTTTGGAAAGTTTGAAGTCTGTTGCAGACGGAGCATCCATCCAGACGGTGAAGCTACAGAGCCAGGTCAACCACAGCAATGTTGTGGAATCTGGAGCTGGCAACGATTGGTTATAAATACAGGTTCGAGAGTCGGCGGAGTAAAAGAGAAGTAGTGACCTTTCCTCTCCCCTTAAAGCTCGAACCTTATGGTTAAGGATTTAGATTTTTGTCTTTCAGTATTGGTAGTCATATGATATGAAAATTGTTTGCTAGGCGCTGTCCACATTCACATGGAAATGAAAGTGAATCTCACATTTAGACCCATACAAGGTGGGCACATAAATCACCAACTGAGTTGTGTTAAATAAAATACTTTGCAATGTTATTTTTCAAATTTTACTTTTCAGCATAAGGATTTCCCGTCTAATATTCATAATATTTTTACCTTCATAGTATTCGTTAAATTATTTTGATCTCAACAAGATGTTGCCTAGTCGCTATTTTTTCTGAGAATATATTCTCAATCAAAACTCATATTTAACTGTTTGTTGTTCTGAGACGAAAACATGAATATCATTAGAAAGAATGTGTGCACTTGTGGATATGTTGATAATAAATCTGCAAAATCAATCACGAAGAGTTATAGAACACTCATCACCTTTAAAATACACGTTAAACAAAAAACACTATACATAGGTGAAAACCTCTGTCCAATACTAAAAACGTCCCTCAAGACAAATGAAGGTGAAGTTTCACTCTTTAAATCCATACCACCACTAATGTTGAAAGAGGGTCATTTTGATAAATACAGCAGTCTCTCTCTCTCTCTCTCTCTCTCTCTCTCTCTCTCTCTCTCTCTCTCTCTCTCTCTTGTATCCCACTTGAGGGAAATAATGAGGCTCTGGGAGACCCGCGGTGCGAGATAAATAGAGGTGAAATGGGAAGATGTCTCTGTAGAGCCTTGATAATGATGTCCATTCACCTGACTGGATTTCCTTTTATAGGGTTGGCCCTCCTCCCTTTCTTCCTCTCTTTCTGTGAGAAGTTTTACACAGGCACTCACACACACACATACACACACACACACAAACACACACACAAACAGAGTGCGTTTCTTCCTCTCTTTCTTGGGGAACCTTTACATACACTCATTAGAAAGTGAGAGACAACAAAGAAAACCGGAAAACTGTACCGAAAGAACTGAGAAGAGAGAGAGAGAGAGAGAGAGAGAGAGAAGAGAGAGAGAGAGAGAGACCTTCCTCTCTTTCTTGAGGAAATTTTACACACGCACTCACAAAGCGGGAGCAAGACACAGAAAACCTGAAAAAATCGTACCGAAGGAATTGAGAAGGAGAGAGAGAGAGAGAGAGAGAGAGAGAGAGAGAGAGAGAGAGAGAGAGAGAACTAAAAAACTGATACCGGAGGACGAGACATGCATTAATACATGCGGAATCCCTGTACCAAATTGTGTGCATATGATTCTTCGTGACATCATGTTATCATTATCACAGGATGCGATATTATCACAGTAAATTCCCTCTTTTCAAGTATTGTCATGTACTATAATTTGTGATTTATCAAACGGAGAAATTCAATCTTTATGTTTGTTTGTATGGTGCTTTTACATTGCATGGAACCAGTGGTTATTCAGCAACGGGACCAACGGCTTTACGTGACTTCCGAACCACGTCGAGAGTGAACTTCTATCACCAGAAATGCACATCTCTCACTCCTCAATGAAAACGTTGAAAAGAAATAGTATCAAGTCTCTATTCATGTGTGATTAAAGTAAACCTAATGCAGATCCACTTTGAACAAATTTATTTTAAAACATTGTCGACTAACGGAACAGACATATACACACAATAAACTTTTATAATCTAGATAAAATTACTGTACACATGACAAAAATTAGAGTTATATGCAATGAATTGGTTATAACCATCGTTATCTCAAGTGATGCAACTCGCGCAATGCTACGTCTAATCTTTAGTTTCATTTCTATCATGACGAAAATTTTTCATTTTTTCAGTATCTCTCCAAATGCCGTCTTAATATAAATAAAACATTTCAGTGGGCATAAACATACAGAATATATTACTAAACATTTTTCTATAATTACCTGTTGTCGATTTTAATGAGTTCAAAGATACGTTCAACAAAGACCCCGTCATATTCTGATTTATTACATATTAAACAGGCCTGAAACTAAAGAAGCTCAATTCCTGTGGCTAATATTCGATAGTCAACAGATGAAAGAGTCAGAATTAAGTCGTTTACAACCTAAAAACTAATAACCGTAACCTATTCAACTTTAATCACCGCTCTGTACTGACTGTTTCTTGGAAACTAGAAGCGTTTACACACATTCAGTTTCCACGATGTCACTGAATATTACAGTCAGAAAACTAGATGAAACAATCAAGAACAAATGAATGAATTCAGTAGAACATCCACCCTGGCCAAAAAATTAATTTAAGTGTCTTGTATAGCTCTTAGCCGTTTAGCTCCGCTTATTAAATGTGGCTCAGAACCAAGACAATCAAGCCCGCATAGCAAATCAAAACAGGCCACTACACATTAAACTATTCATATATGTCATTATATTTATAAGGCACGCTGATTGGTGAAGAACAAAATTACTTTACTGCAGCATAATAGATGATTTCCCCCTTGTTTATAGTTAATATTGTAAATGAAATCAAAATTACAGCCTACTGTAAATGTACGAAAAGGATGCACCTTAATTAGGTTAGTTAAACGACATCTAAAATAACGTAGCTAAGCAAAGTAAGTAGAAAAACAAATTAACTTTCACCTTTTAAAAAAATATTCCAAAATGCTGGATATTTGAGCCTCAGCAGATATCCATTAACCTCCTTCTTTCGCCTACCACTCCCTTATCATTATTCCCACTGGCAGGAGATAAGTGCTACAATTTCTCCATCAAAGAAAAATGAGGATCGTGGAACATCCATCGCTGCTACTTTCCAAAGTAATGATTCTTATCTCCTGGAAAAAGAACTATACTGGAAAAAAATGGAACTTATCATAAAATCTATTAGTCAGAACCTGTTATTAGTTCTCAGCTCACTGAATCTGAACATAAATAAACAACCATAATGGAACGAAAAAACAATTTGTCTTAGCTTCCGTGTGCATGGCTAAGTCATTTCGTTTTATTCGGGATATTTTACGTTTTCTTCATTCTCTCACATTACCATTCTTCAGGACATAATCAGTGTCATACGATGTTCGGCAACCGAACATCGTATGGCACTGAAAGAGGGGAATTAAGATAACTACATACACACGCACACACACACACACACACACACACACACCCACACATGATATATATATATATATATATATATATATAATATATATATATTAATATATATATATATATATAAAGGACGTTGAGTCGAAAGATCTAGCAGCTACTCTAGTGTTTCACGTTCTTTCGTGGCTTATACCTTTATTTATGCATTTATCACTTTCCAAACTTTCGTGATTCAGTTATACATATATATATATATATGTATATGTGAATTTATTTACGTATGTATGTGTATATATGTTTGCACATTCTAAGACTTTATGACTAAAATTAAATTTAAATGTCCAATGACTGAAAAAGAAATTAGTATGTCTTTTATTCTTATTGATTAATTTTTTTTTTTTTATAATATTAGGTTACGCAGTTTTTCCTGTTATTTTTCCATTACCATAAATACCATTACATACAGGCATTCTTATATTGAATGGGGTTTGAGCGCATTTACAGAACACGAAAGCTTTTTCCGAATATGATAAATTGAAGTACCATCTTGAAACTCAGAGTCGTTTCACCAGAAAAAAAAAAAAAAAAATACTATCGACTCTTTATGGGTGATAGCCATCAGCCACCAGAAGGACTCGACCCACTGACTGGCCGCTGTAGCAAGATCTATCTACAGCCAGTCAGTGGGTCGAGTCCTTCTGATCGTTGATCGCTTATCATCCATAAAAAGTCGATAGTTTTTGTATGTGTTTTTTTTTTCTCTGGTGAAACGACGTTTGGTTTTCCGAGTTTCAAGTTGGTATTGCAATTTATCAAATTTGGAAAAAGTTTTCGTGTTCTGCAAATGCGCTCAAACCACATTCACTATATAAGGATGCATGTATGTAATGGTATTTATGGTAGTGGTAAAATAACAGGAAATATTGTTTAGCCGAATAGTATCAAAAAATTTTAATCAATAAGAAAAATAGACATACTATTTTCTTCTTTAGTCATTGAACATTTAAATTTAACTTTAGTCATGTGTATGGGGTGGTGGGAAGGGGAGATACTAACCACATATATAGAGGTGTTTTATCCGAAGATATTATGTTACTACCTGGTTCGAAGACTATGGTAAAAGTTAAATTGAAGGAAATGAGAAAACCCACAGATGTGTGTGTTATTCAAAATAGCGATAAGCTTAGAAGCTTCACGGCATCGGTGAACAGTGTATCCAAGGATGGGTTTACTTGGTTAGAATTACTAAACTGTAATGATACAGTTAGGAGATACCAGAAGAATACATATATATTGGATTTCCAAGGTTGGGGATGTGATAGTGGTTCAGTGGCTATCGTGGAGGGGAAACATGAGTTTTCGGAGGCAGAAATGCAATCAAGGAAGCGAACATTTAGAGAACATTTAGCTAATGCAGATTATAGCGAACACGTTGAAGCGATAAGCGAGCTCTTGGCCGAATTTGGGGATACGGTAGCCTTACAAGGTGATAAATTGGGGTTGACTAATGTGTTAGAGCATAAGGTAAATTTGGAGGGTGGCACAAAACCTATTTATATTCTTACATATCGCATACCTTTCAAAATCAGAGAACAGGTAGAGAAAGAGGTTAATAGGTGGGAAGTAGAAGGAATCATTAGACCTAGCGTGTCTCCTTACAACTTTCCCTTGTTAGCGGTGTCTAAGAAAGACGGTTCTGTCCGTGTATGCGTCGATTTTAGACGTTTAAATGAAAAGACGATCCCTGACCACTATACAGTCGCGTGCATACCAGATCTTTTTGATGAAATTGGGGGACATAATATTTATAGCTCAATTGATTTGGCGCAGGGTTTTTTGCAGGTCCCTCTTAGTGAAAGTAGCAAGGAATATACCGCTTTTTCAGTGCCCAAGGGACATTATGAATTTACGTGAATGCCTTTCGGTTTATCAGGCAGTCCGATGAGCTTTACCAGGTTGGTGAACAGTTTTGCACGGGTTATTGGGCAAAAATGTCTTTGTGTATATGGATGATATCCTGGTCGCAACAGACACAATCGCGCAACACCTGGAAGTGCTTACAGAAGTACTTAAGAGGCTTAGATTAGCAGGGTTGGAAATTAAGCTAACCAGGTGCTCGTTCTTGAAAAAGCAGATCACATATCTAGGCCACATCATATCTAAGGAAGGGGTTAGAGAAAATGACGATAAAGTCAAAGCAATAGCGAATTTTCGCACCCCCAGATCAAAGAAAGAGATTAAGTCATTCCTGGGTATCACTGGTTTCTTTAGGAGGTTTGTGAAAGGGATCTCTAATATAGCAGCTCCCCTGACTGCCTTATGCAAAATCTTGATGGGAAATTCCATCCCATAGCTTTTTATAGTAGGAAGTTCAGGACAAAGGGCAGCAACGAGAGATCCATGGCGACCATAGATAAAGAAGCCTTTGCAATAGTGTCGAGCTTAGTTCATTTTAAAATGTTACTGATGGGGAATAAAGTAGAAGTTCTTACAGACCACAAGCCATTATTAGATCTTTTAAATAAACCCTATTTGTCGCCTAAAAGAGCTCGATGGTTTTTAACTATCAGAGATTTTGATGCAAAGCTCAAATATATAGAGGGCAAATTTAACGTAGTTGCGGATGCTCTCGGTTGGAGTTTTCACGACACAGAAGGATTCCAAGTCACGCAAGTCACTACCGAGGCCATACAATGGGATATACCTCTCATAGAGCAAAGGCAAGATGAAGACGAGATTTTAGCAGATGCAAAAGCGTTTCTAAGAGGAGAATTAGTCAGGAAACGTTATAAGTTGCCTTTTTCGGGTTTGGAGTTAGAAGGTAATCTATTGGTTAGGAAAATTAAATATAAGTTGAGAACCAGTGAAAGTAAAGGAGATACGACACAGTCCTAATTCCAGTGGTTTTGGATATAGTTCATTGCAGGTTCGGTAGTCCACACTTGGGACTAGAAAAAACATATGATGAGGTTCGTGCTAAATATATTTGGAAAAACATGGAGAAAGATGTGGAAAATTTTGCAAGGAATTGTACGGTGTGCAACGCATGTAAGCCAGCAAGGACAACTTCATGAAAATTAGGATTGTATCCTATACCGAGTAGACCTTTTCAGAGAATACATATGGATATCCTGGGGAATTTTTGTGAGTCTAGGTATGCGAACAAGTATTTGTTAGTGATAATTGATGAACTTACAAGGATAGTAGAAATTTTCTCACTTGAGCATAAAACGGCTGAAGAAGTAGCCATAGGGTTTTTCAATGGTATCATTTGCAGATATGGCTCACCCTAAGTTCTATTAACCGACAATGGCAGAGAATTTGTAAACAAAACCTTGGAATATTTAGCTGAAGTCATGGGGATACAGAAAGTAACAATTATTCCATACAGACCCGAGGCTAATGGGTTGTGCGAACGAGCACACAGGAAAGTGCTCGAGGCTCTTAGGAAACTTGTAGGTGGTAATGATAAGAATTGGGACAGATATGTTAATGTTGTTAGACATAGTATTAACACTATGGTTAGTGATTCCATTAAAATGTCCCCATTTGAAGCTTTGTTTGGTTGTCCAGCACGAGGCACATTTGATTTGCTAACTATACCTCATCATGGGGAGGATACGATCGAAGCGTTGGTATCCAAAGCGAGAGAGAGACATGCTTGTCTCAGCCGTAATCTCGAATCCACAACCAGAGATATGGTACAGAAGAGTATTAGTAAAACATCTGATCCCAAGATCAATGTCGGAGACAAGGTATTTTTAAAACTTGACGTGAGAAATGAACTAAATTACAAATTAGGCCCGAAGGTTGAAGGTCCTTTTATAGTCATTGAAGAGAAAATTGGAAACAGATTTGTAGTCTTAGAGGAAAAAACAGGTCGGCCAAGGTTAACACATATCTCGAAATTGAAAAGGATTGGTTGTGGTGATTAATATATTGTCGCGCAATTGCATTTTTTTTTCTTGCTGTCTGTTTTTTTGCACTTTGGTGGCGGAATGCTTTTACGTTTTTTTTCTCTCTCTTTTATTTCCTTCTACTGTTTTTTTTTGGGGGGGTTAATATTTTACGTGGGAAGTTGTTGAAGTTCTTGAAATAAGGCAAATTTTTGTTTTACTTGAGAAACGTGATGATAAACATGTGATTATTCCTGTGTGTATGATATTTGGGGCTGAATTTTTGTGGTTTCACGAGCCGAATAGATGACGTTGGGGTTTTATATAATTCGGGTAATGTCGTGGGGAGTTATGATTTAAGGACAATTTATGTTTGGTGGGATGATTTTTTTTTTGTGTGTGGTTATGAGTTTTGGAGTTGAATTTCTGGAGTTTTACGAGCCAAGAAAGGGGTTCTGTGGTCCTTTTTGGTTTCGTGACTAATTGGAGGCGGGTGGCATTACTGCATTATGGTTCTATGGAGATGTTGCATTTTTTATGTTCACTAGTGGGTTATTTTTTTTGGTGGCATATAATTATGGAATTGTGAGTTTACCGTAGCTTCTTATCCCGAATAGGTGACAATTTTTTATATATCGTTTGGGAGAGTTATGTCTTTGAGACAATTTTTGAGCAACTTCGTCATATCCTGGTTTCAGTATAGAACATTTTATTGAGAATCATGAGTTTCTGAAGTTGCGAGTCTGACTATGCTGCAGTTCGAAGCACCTAAAGTGTTCACAGGTGGATTTCTTGCTAATGATGCTGTAATGAATCCGGTTGCAGATTTTTCCCTTTGGAATTGATTACTCGGGGATTTGCACTATTCTCATAGATGTTGATTATGGCATTCCACGGAAATGTATCATGTAAGGGGATTCTTTTCCGGTCATTTCTGGTCGATGTGATTGTTGCGGTAGCAAATTCCGTAATGGTACACATTCCGTTTTGGGAAAGATATTGAATTATATATGTTTCTTTTTCTCTTATGTGTGCTGTGTAATGGGGGAAAGTTTACTTACTATTGCTGTTATTATCCTTTTTTTTCCCCTTTTTTTCTTATTTTTCTTTTCTTAAGAGAGATGTTGTAATTGGGGTTAAGCTCTAAATAGCATTTCTATTTTAGATAGGATATAATTTGTCGGGGTATGTGAGTTAGATAGAAGGGGTGTTCAGCATTATATTTTATGGAGGTTAGTTATATAAACAATAAAAGGGGTTTTTGCTGTTAGACATTATGGGTTCTCTTTTGATAGTGTGTTTGTTAGATATGGGATTATTTGTGAGGATTCAGAGGGTAAAGATTATATTTTGTTTAGCGAGGAATTTTTAATATTTGACTAGTAGATTATATATTACTTAATGACGGATTTGTGGGGTAAAGCAAGACTTTTGTTATTTTATGACCATGTAGACCTTTTAAATACAGACACACAATGACTTTAGAGAATTCCCAACTTTACGTGATGGTGGCGATGGAAACAACTTCGTTCTACAGTACCAGAGGTCGAGTCAAGTCTACATACGAATGGCGTTTCTATGGACTGCCTTTGCAAAGGATGAGATGTCTTCGAGATATCGTCTCAGGATACGTTCTGGGATAAATCAGAAGTCTACAATCTTCAACGAGGCGGGTGTGAGTAGCACTTGCATGGAAGCCACAGAATATTTCCTTGACAATGGGGTGGTGACCACATTTCCTCCAGTAGGAAACGTTGAATCTACAGTTTCGTGACGAGAGGGTGTTGGATACACTCATGAGGGTCGCAGACGCTGAATAATGGCGTGTGCTGAGTTGTTTCGAGTTGGTTTACGAACTCAACCTGTGTCTACAACTCATCCACAAAAGTGTTTCATAAATACTTACATGGAAACCATGAGGCGGTTCGAATTTCGCCTACAGTGGAGACAGTTACAGTCCCGCCGCTGGAGGATAGTGACGAAGACGAATTTTTCTTCAATGAGCGTTACACAGTACCAATATTAATGATCATGTTAGGTGCTATACTGATCACAGTTTGTGCGCTAGGAGTTCTTAAACTTTTGTGCATTCGGTGAAGCACAAGGGCTCCAGCAACGGAAGTAGCCCTAAGTCATGTGGTAAATTGATACATTGTGCATTAGTTGCTGATGTGGTGTGCGACAGGAGTGCACAAAGGACATAGGTGACCGAGCCATCTTACAAGTGTGTAATGTGTTAGTGAATTACATATCCTGTCTTGCTTGGAGACAGATTGAGCTGTAGAGGCAGCCTTCTTGAATGAAGGAATCTGATACGTAAGCATTTTAATCTGGAGGCTGCTCGTCCTGTCGTCAAGGTAGTTTGGGGTGTGTCGAGTATGTACATTCGTTTGTACGGAATTACAGGTCTAATCGACCAAGGCACTTGTGAGAGGCACATTCCTTTTGTAAGAAGAAAGAGGTCAGTTTGGTAAATGCCAGGTGTCGGGAGAAAAACCCCATCTTAAAGGTATGGCACATATTTTGTAGGACTTAGAAAACCATTGCCTTTGAAAAGAGAGAGAAGTGTGAAATACATTCTTTTACTTAATATTAGTTTTGAAAAGAGTGATGTGTGAAGTGTATCTTTTTATCCAATATTATCTTATGCATCTTTATTACAGATGGGTTCTATTCCATGATATTAGAGACGGGATTCTCTATCCTGACTAATACAATGAAACGATTGACATTCTGAGTCTGGGAGTGAATTCTTAACCAGGAGAGTAGAATGATAACTTACTAGTTTTCTTTGTGGGCAGACTTGGGTTTTTATCACTATGACTTATTAACCCTCTTACGCCGAAGCAGTAAAAAAAAAATTGTCTCCCGTGTGCCGGAGGTGTTTCAGAGTGAGCGCGGAAGCGGAAAAAATATTTTTTTCAAAAAATCACAGCACGCTTAGTTTTCAAGATTGAGAGTTCATTTTTGGCTCCTTATTTTTGTCATTGTCTGAAGTTTAGTATGCAACCATCAGAAATGAAAAAAATTATCATTATCATATATAAATAATGCGATATATGATAGTGCAAAAACGAAATTTCATATATAATTGTATTCAAATCGCGCTGTGCGCAAAACAGTTAAAGGTAACAAGTTACTTTTTTTTCGTTGTAATGTACACTAAATTGCGATCATTTTGGTATATAACACATTGTAAAACAATAAAAGCAACACAGAGAAAATATTATCACAAAATAATGCATGAATTTGTAACGCGCGGACGTAAACAAATATTCTTTTCAAAAATTCACCATAAATCTAAATATTGTCCTAGAGACTTCCAATTTCTTTCAAAATGAAGACAAATGATTGAATATTACTATACTGTAAGAGTATTAGCTTACAATTGCAGTTTTCGACCATATCTGATGAGTTAAAGTTGACCGAATGTCGAATTTTTATATATATATTTTTTTATATGCAATTATTTCGGAAATAAGAAAAGCTACAACCTTCAAATATTTTTCGTTTTATTCTACATGAAATTGCGCACATTTTCATATATAAAACTCTATGAAATACCTAATATGAAACGGAACAAATATTCCGAGAATGGTACGTACGCATTTCGGAGATTTGTGGCGGAGAATCCGCGCGCGGAGGGAAGGAAAGATTTTTTTTTAAATTCACCATAAATCTAAATATTTTGCTAGAGACTTCGAATTTGTTTCAGGATGAAGATAAAGGACTGAATATTACTAGACTGTAAGAGTTTTAGCATACAATTGCGTTTTTCGACCATTTCGGTAGAGTCAAAGTTGACCGAACGTGGTTTTTTTTTCTATTTATCGTGATTTATATGCAAATATTTCGAAATGAGAATAGCTACAACCTTCAACTATTTATTGTTGTATTATACATGAAATTGCGCACATTTTCATATATAAAACGTTATGTAACGGCTAATTTAAAATGGTGCAAACATTACCACAATCGCACGTATGATTTTTTCGGAAGAGTTACCGCGCGGACGTAAAGAAAATGTTATTTTTGTTTTTTTCATAAATTCACCATAAATCGAAATATTGTGCTAGAGACTTCCAATTTGTTGCAAAATGAAGGTAAATGCTTGAATATTACTAGAATATAAGCGTTTTAGCTTACAATTGCGTTTTTCGACCATTTCGGTAGAGTCAAAATTGACCAAAGGTTGAAAATTTGTCACTTATCATTTTTTTTATATGAAAATATTTCAAAATTGATAAAAGCTACAACCATGGGTTGTTTTTAGTTGTATTGTGCATGAAATTGCGCAAATTTTCATATATAAAACTTTATGTAACGGCTAATTTAAAATGGTGCAAACATTACCACAATCGCATGTATGATTATTTTCGGAAGTTACCGTGCGGACGTAAGGAAAAGGTTTTTTCATAAATTCACCATAAATCGAAAATATTGTTGCTAGAGACTTCCAATTAGTTGCAAAATTAAGTTAAATGATTGAATATTACTAAAATATAAGAGTTTTAGCTTACAATTGCGTTTTTCGAAAGACCATTTCGGTAGAGTCAAAGTTGACCGACCGGTTGAAATTTTGGCACTTATCGTTATTTATATGAAAATATCTTAAAACTGATAAAAGCTACAATCATGAGTATTTTTTTGTTGTATTCTACATAAAAATGCGCACATTTCATATATAATACTCTATGTAACGGCTAATTTAAAATGGTACAAAAATTATGTCAAAGTGACGAAATAATTTTCGAGATGTGTCACAGATACTTTTTAGTGCGGCAAGAAAGAAATTTGCGCTTGCGCGCCTGCGTAACGATTGTAAACAAACAACACCTTGATCCGTGAACTCCCAGCATCCCCCAAGGCGCGTGATTCAAGAGTTTTGGCTGGTAGGCCTAAAAGTATTTTTCCGCGAATTTTTAAAACAAAAAACTTTTGTATGTCGACGTAAAATACGTCCAGTCGGCACCCGAGAGACAAAAAAATGTCGATGTAAAATACGTCCAGTCGGCGTTTAAGGGTTAATAGACTAATGACATGTTTGCAGACAGAGGGCACCATTGACAACAGGTAAGGGTTTCCAATTTGTGTAGTTTTGATAAAAGGGTGTAAGATATATAAATATATGTGTGCATGTGTGTGTGTGTATAACTGAATAACGAAAGTTTGGAACATGATAAATAGATAAATAAAGGTATAAGCCGCGAAGGAACGTGAGACACTGGGGTAGCTGCTTGATCTTTCGACTCAACGTCCTTTACTTATACTAATACTGAAGCACATCGAGTCGAAAGATCTTGCAGCTACTCCAGTGTTTCACTTCCCTTCATGGCTTTTACCTTTATATATAATATATATATAGATATATATATATATATATATATATATATATATTATATATATAAATAGAGGTATAAGCCGCGAAGGAACGTGAGACACGGGTGGGTAGCTGCTTGATCTTTCGACTCAACGTCCTTTACTTATACTTATACTGAAGCACATCGAGTCGAAAGATCTTGCAGCTACTCCAGTGTTTACTTCCCTTCATGGCTTATACCTTTATATATATTATATATATATATATATATATATATATATATATATATATATATATATATATATATATATATAAATATATATATATATATTAATGTGTCTACGACATCTATAACTTCCATTAAGGTAGTTAAATCGGAGAGGAGAAATTCTGCGAATATTCGGGGACAGTTTACTTGAATAGGATACTGAACTATTACTACACCTAACTTGCACAGAAAACTAGTACAATCAGAATACTGAAGAGCAACCAAGTCAGCGCAAACCTCTGTCACAGCAAAAAATACATCTGTCACAGCAAAGTAATATAGGAATCGCAGACGTCTCCAAACCTATTCTTAGGCCAAAGAACACCGTTCCGTACAACTTCAGTGAACTCCGCCAGTAACACTTTGAGATATCTTCTGAAGAGATTTGGAACCAAATAAGAGTTTTTCGAGAAAGAAAGTAATGGATTTGGATGGAACTGGGGTGACTTTGTTGAGAGGACATGCAAGGATAATTGTCAAATCTTCTCAGGGGGCTATACGAGTATCATGATTAGTTTTATAAATGGAATGCAAAATTTATAAATCAGTTACCCTAACTGGTTTTCACCTGTTGACACAGAATTGCGATTATCATAGATGGAAATATTCCAATCCTTCTCACCA
Source organism: Macrobrachium nipponense (assembly GCF_015104395.2). Classification (NCBI taxonomy): domain Eukaryota; kingdom Metazoa; phylum Arthropoda; class Malacostraca; order Decapoda; family Palaemonidae; genus Macrobrachium; species Macrobrachium nipponense. The sequence continues at coordinate 113,337,504 of NC_087200.1, read as the reverse complement.
ACTCCAAAAAGTTGATCATCCCGAGTAATTCAACAAATGACTGTATATGCAGTTTCATAAAAAAAATGTGTATCTTGCTTTTCACTAAATCATACCGCCAAATCGATAAACAAAAAATTAAAGAAAATAAAATTTACTTTGCGATATTATTCTTTCATTAAGTTTCGTCAACATTCATCCGCTAATTTTTGATAGACCTGCTAACAGAAAGTTAGACTGAACCAATGTAGGCCTGCAGCACGTTTCAAGATGGTAAATAAAAATATTCGTACGTGCACAAGTTTTAGTTAAAGGGAAAAAATGGAAAATGACATATGGTCTCTCTGTTAATATTAGCAGCAGAACCTTTTCACACGTTACGGCTTGGAATTTTTCTGGTATTAAGATGCAAAAACAACTTGGCACTTTTAACAGAATAAAGAATCTGATCTGCACAGTAAGTGGCACTCGCTGAGATGCAGGCTGAAGATGACAGCCGTGTAAGAAACTCTCAGTGTTGCTTTAAGTCACAGCAGGATCTATAAGTAGAGTTTCCGTCATAGGACTGAAACGCTGAACTTCAACCGTTGACAGCTCTTTCATTTGCTTCTTTCACGTCGCCTGCCTCAAGTACTTTTTAACTTCCGGTATAAATCTAGAGGGAAATCTTCAGGCGGTGGTCTTAAAAAAAAATACCATTGTTGGTAAAAATGAAACGACCATTTGGTGGAATTGTGGCCGAAAAGGCAAAAGATCCGGGTGGCGGCTGACATCCAGATGGTAGAACAATTTTGCAAATGCGGAAAAACAAAAGATTTTTATTATCTCTGCAGATACAGGAAGCCTTTAAAACGATGCCTAGTATCCCAGTAGCATTTGTTGTGTTTTCACGGGAAGTGAAATAAAAAATACTTGGAGCACAGAGTAACACCGAGTACTCTATCATCAAGTATACAGAACGGCCAAACAAAGCGTCATTTATGCAAAGCAAATCATGGAACACGATGCATGGCAGACTTTTAGTTTTGAAGGTGTTCAGCTTTACGTGCCACCAAATACTGGGAGACGTTGCTATCCTTTCCTTTATATAGTATGTACTATGTGCACGTATTTGCATAGATCACCAGCATATCTGCATTTGATTGCTTTCCTTCCCTAAGAGCTATGAGTTTTTCTATAAGTTTCAATAACTAATAAATGCTCAGAGGAGACGTGACAAAGAAAACGTTATATGTGCTCACAGGAACAGACTGTGCGCATATCTATCCACAATCCAATACACGCAACACATATACATTAAGGCCTATATACGTATACATGTGTGTGTTTAATAAATATATCTATGTATGTACGTATGTATGTATGTGCCACATACACTTTAAAATGCATTGAGCAATTTCAACCAAACTTGGTGTATATATATATATATATATATATATATATATATATATATATATATATATATATATATATAGTGTGTGTGTGTGTGTGTGTGTGTGTGTGTGTGTGTCACACACACACACAGACACACATATATATATACACACATATATATATTATATATATATATATATATATATATATATATATATATATATATATATGTATATATATATGTGTGTGTGTGTGTGTGACTTACCACCTGGAAAAGAAAAGAATACTGTGGGTGATAAGACACTACTGGCACCAAAGGGGGGAGGGTGTCGGGAGGAGGTGGAAAAGGGATGAAAAGTAAAAATAACTGAAAACGATACATATTTGTGTCTAATCCATAGTTTTGAGGTCGTTGAGATTAATAGTGATGCCCTTCAAGTCCAAGTTCAGCCCCAGTAGGGATGGGGGTTGAAAAGGGGTGGGAAAGGGATGACATAAATTCAAGGTCACTGAGATGAATAGTGACACTCCTGACGCCATTCAAGTCCAAGTTCAGCCCCGATAGGAAGGGGAGGTGGGAACATGTGGGAAGGGGATAACATGATAATATATTAGTGTCTAATCCATAGCCGCTGAGATGAATAGTGGTGCTCCTGATGCCCTTTAATTCCTTGCTCAACACTGATAGAAAGGGAGGGGGGTGAGAAGGGGTTGGGAAGGGAGTGTTATGTAAAAAAATAACCAGAAAATGACATATATTGGTGTCTAATCCATAGTTTTTGGGGTTGCTGAGATGAATAGTGACACTCCTGATGGCCTTCGAGTCCAAGTTCAGCCCAAATAGAGATGGGGGTGAGAAGTGGTGAAATATAAATGTCAAAAATGTTGGGCAATGTAACCGAAGCAACAATCTTAACATGAAAGGAAGAGAGAGAGAGAGAGAGAGTAGATGGGGTTGAGAGAGAGATTTTATCGGTTGTCATTCCGAGTTTTTCCAGGCAGTGCCAGGTTGGTCAGCTAGTTTGTATATACACATATCTTGTAATTTCCAATAGCAGTTATGTTCTTCACTGACTGATTAAAAGTGATTCAGTAGCTGATTATTCTAAACTGGTTTAGCTTTTGAATAAGTAAAAAGTATCACTGATCATATTATGTTTATGAGTATGGCAGTCAAATATCTTAATGAGGATGCTCTTTATATAAAAATAAATCTTATATTACTGCTTAAGAAATTACTTTTATAAAACGATGTTCAAATTTGCATTTTCATTTCTCAAATTCTGAATTACAAATAACCTCTTCAAACCACCGTAATGGAATCATTACAAGAGACAGTCATAGAGCCTCCACCTTACAAGGGGCAAATTTGGAAATTCAATTAGCACCTAACTGCTGGTTACGGTAAATTTCATATTTTCTCTTACGGGAATAAAAATGTTGGGAGTTGCAACGGCAAAAGGAAAAGTTAAAAATTCTGTCGACAAAATCGTCAATTTCTTTCCGAATGTAATTCAGTGATGGCTCTCCACTGGTCAACAAGGCCACTTAAAAAAAGGTAACGTTTACCAACCTCTGAATAAAATTCTTTCATGTTCATTAAAACGCTGAAAAAGTTGTCAGTTCAAAAGGGGGAGGAAACTCCAGGTGTTCGCTTTTTTCTAGAGGAGAGGGGACTGGAAAAGAGAGAGAGGAAAAATACGAATAAGGTGGAGAAAAACAATACGACAAACGTCCATTCCATTGAAGATTTTCACCTGACGTATCTACCTTATTTTTCATTCGGTTATAATAATGGTGTATAAAGTATTTTAACTCCATTCATGACCTTAGATTCTTCTTACCCCGCAAACTCAAATTTGGCTAAGGGTCAATTTAACACTGCATTATTGTTTTCTCATTTCTTAACCATTCTCTGAATAGTATTATATAGTCCTTAATCCCTTTCTTTTCACTTCTAAACAAGACAACTTTATTTCTTTTACTTTATTCCCATAATTAATTGAGATTCTGCTTAACATTCACTCTCCAATAGAGTGTAAAATTACAACCAAGCAAGAAGTAATTGGCTTCAATATAAGCAGTCTATGGAAGAAGCTAACCATAATACTAGTGTACAGACCTTCTCACCTACCACAAATGTCCGACGACGAGTTGTATGCCCTACCAGGACAGGAAATAAACAGCAGACTCTGCATAATAATGGGAGATTTCAATGCAGCAGTACACTGGGGCACTATGACCTCCACATCAAACTTAGAGGGAAAGAGACTTCTAGAATATGTCAATAATGAATTCCTGCACCAATAGGTTGCCAAACCTACTAGAGGAAACATACTAGACATTGTCCTATCAACAGAAGATAACCTAGTGTCTGACCTTTCAGTACGTGCAAATCTAGGCAAAAAGGCCCATAAATGATTACATTTCACATTAACATTCAACAACAAAATAAAGAAGATACGAAAGAGCTTAGTTCCATCGAGGAGACCTAAGTAAACTAGAGGAGTATGTTAAAATCTAGAGTATGACCAAATCACAGACATAGGCAATTACTGGGAATCCTTTCTAGAAGAATGCACAGAAAAACACTCCAGATGTATTCCATTAAAGCAAATACATACTAACAAATGGCAACCTCCAGCCTAAGTGGTTCAACGGAGAAACAAAATAAAATAAGAGCAAGAGACAGATTGCACAAATCAGTGAATACACACCCAACACTAGAAGAAACAAGCAGACATAAAGAACTCTGTAGAATGGTGGATAAATGAGTAAGAAATGCAAAGACAAATAAGGATAAGAGAGTTGCATTAGTTGTTAGTAAGGAAAACCCAAAAAGAATCCTTTGCTCATGTTAACAGTAGGAACCAAATACAAAATAGCCTAAGTCGTCTAAGAGACAATGGAGGAAACCTAGTGAACTCAGATTTTGAAAAAGCAGACCTATTGAATAATTTTTTTTACTAGTGTTTTCACAATTGAAGAACTACCTCAATTCCTGAACCAGCTTTGAAGTATGAAGGGGCAGGACCACTTGACAAAATAATATTTAGGGAAGACGTTGAAAACAAAATAGAAAAACAAAACAAGTTCAAATCACCTGGCCCATCCAAGAGAAATTAAAGAGTAAAAAGAGGAGATTGTTCCTCACCTATATACTCTACAGAAAAACAGCAGAACAACGAAAGGCACCTAAAGGGTGGAAACTAGGTAAGGTGCCCCCAGTTTACAAAACAGGTTCATGAGATGATCCAAGAAAATTATAAACCAATCTGTCTAACGTCGGTCCCTTGTAAGATTTTTGAGTCCATAATTGCAGATCAAATTGTGGGTCACATTGATAGAAACAACCTGTTGTTAAACAGTCAAGATGGCCTTAGACAAAACAGATCCTGTCTATCAAACCTCTTGGAGTTTTTCCATAACCTGCTTGGTATTTACGACAGTATCAGAGCAATAGATATGCTCTACTTAGATTTCCAAAAGGCCTTCCACACAAGAAACTAAAGACAACAATTAGAGCTTTAGGAGCTATAGGAAAAAGAGCAGACTGGATTGAAGACTGGCTAACTAATAACAAATAGGGAGTCGTAATAAACGGTGATGAATCAGAATGGGTAGATGTGACAAGCGGAGTTCCTCAAGGTTCTGTCCTTGGCCTCTCTTGGTTTTTTATTTATATTAATGACATTGATATTAGATTAACTAGGAGGATAGCCAAATTTGCAGACAACACTAAACTAGGTGTAAGTGCAGCAGATCCAGAGACAGTAGAAAGTTTAAGAAATGATCTAAAGAAAATAGAAGAGTGGTCAAAAAGATGGCAAGTGCCTTTTAACTTGGATAAATGTAGTGTTACAAATAAGAACAAACAACCCTCATGCCAACTACATGCTGTTTGGTTATCCTATAGTTCCTTGTTGGACGAGTGGCTTTTGAGCTCGCCTAACAATCCGGTGGTCCAAAGTTCAATTCTCGGCTCTGCCAAAGCGGAATCAGAGAAATTTATTTCTGGTGATAGAAATTCATTTCTTGATATAATGTGGTTCGGATCACACAATAAACTATAGGCCTCGTTGCTAGGTAACGAATTGGTTCCTAGCCACGTAAAAATATCTAATCCTTCGGGCCAGTCATAAGAGTGCTGTTAATCAGTTCAGTGGTCTGGTAAAACTACGATATTATTTAACTTTGGGAGTGACATAAATAGTGTAGAACAAGAACAGGACCTTGGACTTAAAATCCATAAAACAGTGCATAAAAGTCGAAAAGAAGGCACAGAAATTAGTGGGATACATAAAGAGGCAGTTCAGATACAGAAACAAGGAAATGGTGCTGCAGCTCTACACATCAATTGTTAGACTTCATCTTGAATATGTAGTACAGTTTTGGTCGCCAACATTAAGAAATGACATAAATAGATTAGAAGGGATACAAGCAAGAGCCACAAAGTTAATTCCATCCATTAGGCAAATAAGTTAACAAAGATGACAGAGCCTGAACATGTCTGGCTTAGAAACACGACGATTGCGAGGACAACTAATAGAAACATTCAAAATAATGAAAGGCACAAGAAAAGTAGACAGTAATCTATTACATTAAACGAAAACCAGACTAGAAATAATGCGGGAACTTCTTCACATACAAGATATGTGACACATGGAATAAACTGCCACCAGAAGTTGGTGGGGAAAAGCAACAGTTGGGGAAAGTTTAAATGAAAGCTAGACAAAATCATTAGAACACTGTGAATGAAAAGCAAATCCTGCTAGAGAAGAGTGAGCACACGATGTCTCCTAGGATGGACTAACAAGTCTTTGAGACATCCTAATCCTTGTAACTCCTTATAACATAAGTCTGTAGATAGGAGACTTAATAAACAAAACCAGATTGTGTGTGTATCTATGTGATAATATATATATATATATATATATATATATATATATATATATATATATATATATATATATATATGATATATATATATATAACCAGCAAAGGGCGTTGCCCCCCCGGTATTTAATATTTGGTATGTGTTTAGCCTGAGTGTTAGGCGAACTGATAACCCTCAGTCTCTTCTCTCTCTCTCAACATCTCTCTCTCTCTCTCTCAAAGCGATCACCGGCAAAAGCCCCCACCCCTCTCTCTCTCTCTCTCTCTCTCTCTCTCTCTCTCTCTCTCTCTCTCTCCATTCCATCAGGTCATCAAATTAGAGTCGGAGTTACAAAAATATATAAAGTTTTATTCAAAGTAAAGTACAAGTTGAATAATTCAAGTTCTTACAGGATCATCAATGTAATGAAAATAGTTCAAGTCTCACAGACAACTAACTCAGATAACCCCCCGGTATTTAAATGTCTTAATCAGTAATTAGTCACACTAATTATCTCTTCTCCAACATACAGTCCCCTCACTAGGACACTCGGTCCCCTAGAACCCTTGGTACCCTCACTAGAACCGCCTGTTTAAAAGATAGGAGATCACACTAGTGAGCCCACACAATCATAAAGACAAAGTCAAAAGATTAAATGAAATGGAACATCTTTACAAGATATCAAAACAACCCATCCCTTTGGCTATATCATGATAACTCACCCATTGCAGCCTGGAACTTCACACACTTTAATAAATAGACTTTCGCAGAGCTATCCCAGCATTCTGCCTTTTCTCGCGTAGCTGTCTCCCCAGTTCTGCCTAAAACTCGCCGTTATCAACGGACATAGTTTGTACACGTACACACGAATCCACACACTTCGTCAATGCCTCAATTAACTGGTTGCAGCCAGTTTTTCAAAGGCACCCTGAACAAGCCCTCATGAACTCACATACCCACAGAACGAACATTGACCTGCCCAAGTAAGCATCTTCGTATCACACCATCCCAGAAAGAGATGTCAGCTTTCTCAGGTCGTCGCTTCGGACTCTGTCTCCATGGGAAGTTAAAAGTGATCAGTCTTCACATTCCAAGAAATTTCACAACAATACATATCATCAGTCTTTATTTATGACAGTAGCTCGGCCACTACCCTGGCTAGCCCCTGCCTAGCCATAGGTCACATAAAACAGCTTATTTATATAAAACACATTGGCCAGCTTAAAAAAAATATAGTAATAACTGCACGTCTCTGGCATTATAAAGTAATGTCTGTCACGCTTCATCTCCAATAACACTTGGCGTATAAATTTTCTCTCATTTTGGACTTCTTGAATATCCCTCTTTGTCTGCAACTGGCTGCACAGACTGTAGCAAGCTGTAGGAAGGCGGAAGGCCTCCATGTGGAAAAACATCCAACGGCTTCTGTAGACCCAAAAGCACTGTAGAACTATGTAGACTCGCAGAAACTCTCATAAGTACCCTGGACAAACGACAGCAACATCTCTGCACAGCTGGTGGGTGTCTTGCTAGCGTCGAAGAACGACGATTATGGTGTGTGTAAGTGTGTCAGTCAAGTCATTGGTCAATCAAAAAAAAAAAAAAAAAAAAAAAAAAAAAAAAACTAACCCCAGTCATACTACTTCTATCAAATAATGACCTCAAAAATTCAGAAATACCAACTGAAAACGTCTCCCAATTAACTCCATTTAATATGACCACTAAATCATTAGTCATTATCACAACTCGCAAATAAAAAAAAATATTAAGTTCTCTAACTCAATTCTCCAAATTCACACACTAACACACACAACCCAAAACTCACAGCAACTCCACGGACTTCTGCACACATATTTCAAACTCGAAAGTTCTCACAACCAAAAAAAGAAAAAAGGTAATGAGCCCAAGAAAAAAAAATCATGTAACAAGCCCAGACCCAAAAATCAAAAATGTTTTCTCAAGCTCTGATATTACAGCAACCCACAAAATCAGTAAAAATCTCCAATGTTTAACAGCAAAAACCCTTTACTGCTAACATAATTAATTTCAAAACGCCCATTTATGTAAATCACAACCCCAATAAATTACATCTCCCGTCCCAAAAAAAATGCTACTTAAAGCTGAATCCCCAATTACATCTCTCGTAGGAAAAGGAAAGAAAAAGGAAAAATAAAAAAAAGATCATGAGAAGTGAACTTCCCCATCACAAAGCACATAATATATGCATGGTATAGACAACCCCGCGTTTTCCCCAACAAATGCAATATGCATAGTTATGGAATTTGCCCATCGCAACTATTCAATCGACCGGACACGGCCAGAAATCAAACTCTTACATGTGTACTTTCATGAAATGCTATGACCAACATTTCCAGATATTGCAAAAACTCTGAGCAATCACCACTAGAGGAAGAGAGTCATCACACCGGACTCATCACAGTACTGTCAGCAGAAAATCCGCCTGCGGACATGTGCGCTCGAACTGCGGCATAAAAAATGTCTAGTCAGACTTCCAACTTCGGAAACTCATGATTCCCAAAAAAAGGTTCT
>NC_087200.1:113303725-113318725 GCF_015104395.2 Macrobrachium nipponense | reverse complement strand
TATCACCTACACACAATATATATATATATTATATATATATATATATATATATATATTATGTATGTATGTATGTATGTATGAATATATATACATAATATATATATATATATATATATATATATATATATATATATATAAAACTTATAAAATCTAATACAATCCAACGGGAAGTTTTATTTGAAAATATTAAAAGTAACGAAAAAAATTATGCAACACCTGAACATCAAGCCAATAAGTGTATTTGGCTGCCAACTTTTTGGCATTGATGATACCGAGACCAGACAAAGAGAAGACTCCTTGCATGTTTAGAATTCCCGAGCCCTTCCAACGTTTCTAAACGCTATAGTTGCTAATCGGCATTTTACGAGGTCGTTTGCACTTTCATTCCACCACTACAAGCAAGACAGTACTTAAACAAACGGGTAAAAAATGAGCCAATCGGGTTTTCTGTACAGCGTATAATCCTGTACGCGACTCTGAGCCACGGCTCAGTGGTGGCCTATGTTGTTGGCACCTATAGCTATGCCAGACGCACGGTCATGTTTGATTTTAATCTTGAATAAAATTAAAATAAATTATAAACTACAGAGGCTAGAGGGCTGCAATTTAGTATGTTTGATGACTGGAGGGTGGATGATCAACATACCATTTTGCAGCCCTCTAACCACTGTAGTTTTTGAGATCAGAGGGCGGACAGAAAAAATGCAGACAGACAAAGCGGCATCTCAATAGTTTTCTTAAACAGGAATCCAAAAAGTACCTGTATTCTGATGCTCTGTGAATCTACAAATATTTCATTGTGTACAGAAATGCTTTTCTGAAACTACTTCATATAAATATAGCAATGCCTTACCACCATAAACTTCAAAATCCATCGCATGAGTAGTGCAGCAATTCCTTGGAGATGCATATTTTTTTCCATCAAATTTGTTCCTACCATCTTATCTCTTCACACGAAAAACCGCCATAACATCCTGTCTCTTCCCAAGTTTTTTTCTTTTGCGCTCTCACCAACTAACCACTCAACCCTTATAACGTAACTGCGCCAAACGTATCTTCACACCACGGAATCACCTTCCTTTCATTATGACGAGTAGCCAGTAGGTATCTCATAAATTCTGAATATTTCCTGGAAAACGTCATGTACCCTTCACATTTGTATCCCTTTCCTTTATTTACAGAGTATGTCTAAACCTTCTGGTGCTTTCCGTCAAATACCTTCTGCCTTGCGCCGAATTCCATCATCCAAAATCTCGGACTTACTTCAAAAGTATACTGACTAATTTGCGACGTCTTGGACTAGCCCTGTAGTGTACTGCACGAACTCATTATTTTCCTTCAGCTCACGTGCAAATTTAATATCCTTCACCAAGTGTTAACTTATTGTATCACTGGAGAAGGATTATTTTCCTCTTTATATGGTACCTTTTTATTCAATCTTCCATACCGTTTTCCCCAGGGAGGTCATAATGGAAAGCCCTGATTACCAAATGATATAAACCCCATTGTGATAGCATCTTTCAACTCTGTTCTGCTTTCATAAATCTAATATCCCTTCTGGCGACTTTTAAGTGGATTCATGTCTCCTAAAGTCAAACGGCCTGTAAATTTCTTTCTAGGCATTAACGTTCTTCCAAAATGCATAGTTCCCATTTACTTTTATCTTTCTTTTTTTATCCTACAAACGTTTTTACTCATTCTTGTCTGTCTTATACTTTCTCTTTGCATTTCTTATAATTATAATGTTATCCGCCGCCACCTACTGTAATAGGGTAGCTATTCTCAAGATCCTATGTTTATCCTATCACCTTTTTACGTATGTTTCCTCAAAACTCCATCCACTACTGTCATTGTATTTTTCCCAAATTTGATAGCTTTTCAAACGTTTGTTGAGCGTTCATGTCCCTACTTATATGTTATTAAATTACTTTTAGTACACATATAATATTCATGATGCACATTATGTGTTTGATTCATTAATTTCAAGTCAAATCGAGTAGGCAGTCTGTTCTCCAAGGACATGCAGATGATTCCCCACCTCACTATGACCTTTCCAGTGGAATTAATAAAACTACACACACACACACGCATATATATATATATATATATATATATATATATATATATATATGTGTGTGTGTGTGTGTGTGTGTGTGTGTGCATATATATATATTTATATATATATATATATATATATATATATATATATATATATATATATATATGAAAGCTAAACATTTTAATCACATCAGAAATAAATACATAGCACTATATTTACGGAACAAACTCTGATTATGTGAATAAACAGGTGGGGATACTCGCTCTTAGCATTATTCTCTCTCTCTCTCTCTCTCTCTCTCTCTCTCTCTCTCTCATGGCACTAAATCACACAAGAACCACAGAGGAGGAAGGAGACGTGAGGGGATTTTGTCGGGAATGTCTTCAGTAGGGACATAAAATGATCGTGGTTGTTAACATTCTCTTCTTCCTCTTGGACGTTGGCAACAGTGAAAAGCCTGTTGGACGTTGGCAACAATGAAAATAAGCTGAATTCCCAGGCTCTGGTATCTGTTGTTGACTGAAATGCGTCCATTTGTTTGTCTATATCTACCTGTAAAAGCAAGCTGTTCTAGAAAGAAGGATTATATTTGGAAACTTTGACAACCTCCAGTACAAAAACGAAAAATTAGAAGAAAAAAAAGTAATCAAATCTTGGTTCGTAGTGGCCGGCTGCAATTACTAATATGTTCCACCTTACGCAAGAGTTCATCGTGTGTCTGTAGTGCTGGCGATTAACTCGCTAGTTTCTTAATTTTCTTCTGAACATGTGAATTGCAGCAGAAGACACACACGCCTTTCGTTCCTTTTCACTGGGAGAGGATTGGCGTCCCTCGTTATCTTTCAGTAAGGATCAGGCCAAGTGGCCTTCTGATGCAGATCGTTGACCCAAAGTTTCCGAATACTATCCAATTCCTTTCTTCTTCTTCTTCTTCTTCTTCTTCTTCTTTTCTTCTTCTTCTTCTTCTTTTAATATATCAAATTACTGTAGCGGGTGAATACCCTGTTCTCACTGGCAAACAGACAACAACAAAACGATTCGATGCAACAGACAAAGGATGCAATATCGCTCAAACAAAGGTGTCAATTAACAAAGGAAAAAAGCGAGGGAAATTTTAATAACGCATCATAAGAGGTGACTACTGCTCAACACCACTCAACTAATCATCTTGTTTGCTTTTGGCATAAAAAACCACATCTCCCTCCTTGAATTTTATTATCTTATCATCATAAGTAGATCACCTATTTTAGTTGAGATTATAGATATGACATTGTTATTTAAGCCAGTAATGATCAAAGGAAGACTTAAATATTTATTCCTCCTTTTGACCCCACAACTCTGGCTGAGCATCCATCTTCGAAAAAATGTATATGCTATCCACATGCCCTAAACTACGTATATACATACTATATATGTATATATCTATGCGTGTGAGGATGTGTGTATGCATATATATATATAATATATATATATATACTATAGATATATATATAAAATAAAATATATTACATATATTGTACTATATATAGTATATATAACGTACGATCTAGGTTGTCAAAGTTTCCCAATATAATCCGTCCTTCAAGAACAGCTCGCTTTTACAAGTAGATATAAACAACCAAATGGACGCATATCAGTCAACAACAGAGACCAATGTCTGCGAATTCAGCTTCTATTCGCTATTGCCAACGTCCAAGAGGAAGAAGAGAAAGTTAACAACCACGATCATTTTATGTCCTTACTGAAGACATTCCCGAAAAAAATCCCCTATCTCGTCTTCTTCCTCCTCAGCGAATCTTGTGTGATTTAGTGCCACGAGAGAGAGAGATGAAGCGCTAATCCGTACATGTCTACGTACATATATATATATATATATATATATATATATATATATATATATATATATATATATATATATATATATATATATATATTACACACACGCATACACACACACACACACACACACACACACACACACACACACACACACACATATATATATATATAACTATATTATATTCTTATTATAGGATTAATCATATAGATATACAATTATTATTACACAAGACCACACACAACCATAGATATAAGACATATAATATATATATATATATAATATATATCTATATATAAATATCTACTATATGTAGGTAATATAATGTCAGTACAGAGCGTATTCGTAGACGTAGGGATCGATCGATGGCTGCCATATGTAGAGGAAAATAGGAAGAGAGCCAGAAAGGGAGAGATGGAGTTATCACTTTCACGTCAGCGCACATTTGATGGCTTGACATGGTAATGCCGATGAAATTCTGCCAACAAGAATAATGTCACTTTACTCTATATATTGCGACAATATAAACGAACTTGTTTTTTCGAAGCTTGACAAGGAACCCGACCATCAGGCTAACAAGTCAGTCATGTTGTACCAACCTTATCACAAACGAATGAGTCACCAATAACTTGACACCTCTCAAAGATTCAAATTGTTTCATGAAATGTGTTTAAAAGATAAATCTTAGCCAACATATAAAAAGACGCAGCATTGTCACTTCGCTTTTATTGGGGAATTTTTCATGTGCCCTTTGAGACCCTAGCTTTTTGCGCTGGTATCTCGGAAGAAAAAATTAGACGGAAAGAGAAACCTCTATGGCATATTCATCTTAAAAGTTCTTTTCGATATGGCTACATGTAATTTTTTTTAAAGTCACAACCTATATTTTGACATCCCTATATCAATATTACGGAAATTCATTCACAAATAAATAATAACAAACTAAACGTTCAGAATTTAATAAGTTTACACAATTGGCATTCCCTAATTTTCCACAATAATAACAGATGAAATTGATTATACATAATAAGACTGTCTTAGTTTCATTGGAGAAAATTTTCATGCATGAATACAGAAGAAATTATAATTCTAATTTACCTATTCCCAAATCTTGCAAACACCGGAATTATCGGTTTTCTGAAACTCCAGTCAGAGGAGAACCAAACTGTATATTTCAATCAGTCATTTGAAAAGAACCAGATTTTGAAATCAAGACGACCAAATTTTGAAAACGCATGTTAGTCGTAAGCGCTGAAAAGACAAACAATACAATACACAATCTCGAATGAGAAAGATAAGTGGGTCCTACATGTCATCAATATTAAAGCGCCGCTTGTTCCAAAGTCTTACTAACGAAGAAAAATTACGCACATAATTAAGAGCAAACAAAAAATAATCATTCATAAAACTCCATCATCAATCCTGGTATATAAAAGAATATAATCCACCAGAGAGCATGACAGAGATTGATGTTTGCGTTCGCTGTTATTACTTACTATAAGACGCACGCGCAAACACACACACACACTCTCTCTCTCTCTCTCTCTCTCTCTCTCTCTCTCTCTCTCTCTCACTTTGTCGTGTGTGTGTATACACATATAAATAAGTGTGTGTGTCTGAAATATTATGAACAATCTATTATGTCCCTCCGAGAGAGGATGAGGGATATAAAACTTACTTGATCGGAAATGATAACTGAGAAATGGCGACTGCCATTTGGTAACAAGTGGCTTTGAACAGTAAGGCACTGGGTGATATCTCTCTCTCTCTCTCTCTCTCTCTCTCTCTCTCTCTCTCTCTCTCTCTTCTCTTCTTCTTCATCCAACCAACCGACTTCTGCGCAACTCGCATATCACAATTACCTAAGATCGTTAAATTAGACTCACAAATAAAAAAAAAATACAGTATTTATAAGTAAGGAACGAAATTAACAATAAATCAAATTCTCAAAGAAACAAATGTTTAACTGAATAAGTTAAAAATCTGAAACTTTCGTTTCTAAACATAACCCAATGAAAACTCCAAACAATGCACCACTGTTATTATAATTCAAACAGGAAACCCAAAGAACTCTGGGGATTGGACAAAACCTGTCCCCCACTTTCACTACAATAACTAGACATTAGTCATAGTCTCCCAACCTTTATATATATATATTAGTATATATATATATATATATATATATATATATATATATATATATATATATATATATAAAGGTAATGCCACGGAGGAAAATGAAAACACCAGAACTGCCGAGATCGTTCTGTCTTAACGATCCTTTACTATAAGCAAGCTCTCGGCAGTTCTCGTTTTTTAATTTTCCTCAGTGGCATTACCTTTACTTATACATGCATCGCGTATTATGTATTTCGTGATCAGGTTATTTATATATAAATAAGAGAGAGACAAAGAGAGAGAGAGAGAGAGAGAGAGAGAGAGAGAGAGAGAGAGAGAGAGAGAGATCGGCAGTTCTCGTTTTTTTCATTTTCCTTTGTGGCATTACCTTTATTTATACATAGCATCCCGTTTTATACATTTCGTGATCAGGTTATTCATATGTAAATAAGAGAGAGAGAGAGAGAGAGAGAGAGAGAGAGAGAGAGAGAGAGAGAGATAGGAGGATGGCATCTAGTGTTTATCACGAGGGACCTATGTACTTATACTTCAAAGTCTGATGGGAACGTTCAGCTTCCCTCATATCAGGAAAGTTTACATCTACAATAATACTTTTAAAATGTTTTTTTTTTATCTAAGCTCTTTTATAAACACATTAACAATTAGGTTCTTAAATAGCACTCAAAATACCAACAACTCCAACATTATCATTTATGCAATTGTCCCCTTAATCTATGATGAACATTGTAAAAATACCCATCGGTGTTCACCTTCACTTGATCCTGAATGTTACCCAGTAAGACACTAAAAGTGCTACCCAGCAATCTAGCGATTACTGGGTCGTTATTTGTACATTAAGAGAGACTTAATCTTTTGATGACCACAGGAGTTATTTATTGATTTGATTGCCCCCAAATTTCACCCGAGGAAGTACTCGGCCTCAATCTGTAGGTTGTAGAAGGTGAGAAGAGGCTCATCGTGGCGATAGCAGGATTAAAACTATGAAGCCTAGACCTTTCATGTATTAATAGGTCACGCAAAATCGAATACAATGATTTTGTAATTACTGGCAAGGCTCCAAGTGACCATAAATTGATTATCCTTGAATTAGTTAGTTCCCCAGTTGAAGTCAACAAGCCCCGCTTGTCTTGACTTCTGACCAAATGAATATAGTGTGTTTTTTGCAGCATCTTCCTTTTTTTTAGTTTTCTTTTTTACTTGATACAGAAAGTCCCGTTTTAGTTTTCAGACAGAGAAAATTATTGAATTACGTTTGTCTGTTTATCTGCACTTATTCCATCCTCCCTTAGACCTTAAAATCTACTGAGGCTAGAGGGCTGCAAATTGGTAAATTGATCATCGCCCCTCCAATCATCATACATACGAAATCTCATACCTGTAGCCTATTTAGCTTTTTTTCTTTTTTTTCCTTTACTATTAAAGGTTAAGGTTAGCCATGGATCGTGATCCTGGACACGCTAGAAGTGTCAGCCGCCGACGTGGCTGAGAGTTTCAAACTACAGCACATCGAGATTTTCATACAGCATTATTTGCTGTACAGAAAACTCGATTGCGCTGAAGAAACTCCGATATGCTCTCTTCAAATACGGTTTCCAAGAAAACCGATGATATTTTCTATCGTACCCAACAAAATAAGACAATGAAGACACATCAAATGAAAATCCTGTATCTGGAGATAATTAAATCGTTAAACCAAACAATAAGGCATGGAAGTCACCATGTATTTAGTTATTCCAGTATTATCGCTAAAGTTGTAATTAATGTCTAACAAAAAGACAACGGTGTAGTTAAAAATACAAAAAAATAAAAACTTCTCTCCACTATGACAAACCTTAGATAGGTTTCACTGGAAAATCTCTTCTTCGGGGAATAATTCAACTTGAACCACTAATCAATTACGGTCACCAATATTCAGTTATTTTTAATTACACATCTAATTCGAATCACTATGTCCATTAAAATTTGGCTCTAGCCGTTTTCGAGAGTAGCTGTCTGTTCAAAGGTCGAGTAAAAGTCCTCCTTCATCAGAGGAACAAACTCAGAAAGTATCTCTCAAAGACATTGGCATTCCCGCGCCATCAACAACATATTTATACAACAAACATTAACCCCAAATAAAAATAGCCCTAGGCCAGCGATCACCTAATCAACAAGCTGTGGCCTGTCTCCTAGAAGATTCTTTAAGCTAACTGACTTGCAACTGCATAAACATGTTGGCCTTTTGTATCTTTGAATCCATAACCTGTCTGAAGACAGAAACACAGTTATTTCCACATTATAACAATATCGCACTTCCAAGTGGTTACTTTGATGACATTGCATATTGTTGTACGACACACATACACATACATACACTTAAACAAACACATGTCTATATACATACATGCCTATACAGTATGTACATACATATATACTGCATACATGTATGTATATATATATATATATATTCCAACAGGGGTTCCAGCAAGACAACTGCTTACATGATCAGTTTATTAACTGATAGGTAAGTCTTTTAATACTTACAAGCTTCTTTCAATAATTCATATTCTTGGATTGTACCTTTACTTTATTTTACTGTTTTTTAAAAAGAATAAATTTTTATTCCAGACTGATGATGTGCCAATGTTTTGGGGCACGAAACGTCTCTTTAACAAACTGATCATGTAAGCTGCTGTCTTGCTGAAACCCCTGTTGGAATGTGTAGCTGTCTGCCCGCTGTCGATTATATATATATATATATATATATATATATATATATATATATATATATATATATATATATATATATATATATATATATATATATAATATAATATATATATATAATTATTATATATATCATATATACATATATATATATAAAATATATATATATATATATATATATATATATATATATATATATATATATATATATATAAATAAAGGTGATGCCAGGGAGGAAATTGGAAAGACGAGAATGCCAAGATCTTTCGGTCTACACGTCCCTTTACTTAAGGCACAACTGATCATAACAGAGCAAAAACATTGTATAAATCATACACACACACACACACACACATATATATATATATATATATATATATATATATATATATATATATATATATATATTAACACAGGTGAAAAATAGAGACGAATTCCCTGAAAGCTGGTCAGAATCTACACCCCGTCTCCACATTTTACCTATGGTAATGTTTTCGATAAATGAATAACGTGCAAGCGATTATAAATAAGATATATATATAATATAATATATATTAATATATATATATATATATATATATATATATATATATATATATATATACTATAATCCAGAACCCATCTCTAACGATAATCACGGACCTAAAAGGCGACACGAAAAGTCACAGCCTCGTTTATATTCGCTGGTGATTCACTAAGCTATTTGAGCCACGAATGAAACCGAACCCGTTTATAAGAAAGCCATCGTCTCCGTTGGTGGCCAGGTGTCCAGAGGTTCACATCAAGCTTCGCATTCCTTCAACAACTTGTAGAATATTAAGCCGTGCGTAAGCCAAACCACTAACCAAGCAGAACTGGCCAGGAAAACCATAATGCCTTTAGTTACTTGTCTGTTTTCTTCGTTATATTATAAGGGACTCTACATAGTTACTGCACCTTTTTTCACACTTATAAATAATATAGATATACATAAGTCCTTAATAATAGGACTTGGAAAACAGATAATTAACTGCTTAGAACAAATGATAACGCATTGGATACTGTACCCATTCTTATCGTGAACTGGCCAAATACGGGAAGTATTGCCATGTCACTTTCAGTGATTTCTAAGGAAAGGAGATTCCAAGACTTAACCTTAAAATCTACCAATTTCTCACTTGATAAAACAGGGTCTAAGTTTTTGTTGCGGGGAACTATGGACCTTGTTTCACTCAAGTTACTTGAATGATCTAAATATCTCATGTATACACAAATAATGCATTCAACATCTGGCTAGTTCTTATCGTGAACTGACACAATACATAAAATTTAACCATACCGCTTTCTGACAGGAGATTCCTAAACTGAAATGGCTCAGTGGTCAAAATTCACTGTGCCATCGTTGTAAGTTAACCAGGCAGCTGCTCGAATCCCACTGGAGACAAAGCACCTATCATTTATCATTCTCCTTGCGAGTAAGTTATTCCCTACGTATAGTCAACTGCATATTAAACCATATTTTGTGGCTTAATAACTGTGGATGCAAAAAATTAACAGTGTATGTAACAAAATTCATACATCATACGTATATATATAGTGTATATACATGCATCTATGTCACGAATGGCACCCATCTGTAAAACATTAACCAAACTCAGTTAAGCAGTACAAGATAAAAAGTTCGACCCCCATCATGGAATTAGACTAAGAACACACATAAATACATACACAGATACACACACACATATATATGTAGATATATATATATATATATATATATATATATATATATATATATATATATATATATATATATATATATATAGATATAGATATAGATATATATGATATATAATATTATATATAAAAAAATAATCATAAGATATATAAGATATATATATATGTATACCTCTCTCTGAATAAAGAATTCATTTATAAACACGATTCGTTTGAATGAAATTCCTATCAACAATTCAAGCTTCTTTCATTGAAGCATTCTGGAAACACCTTTTAAATTAATATCCTGTCTACTTAATCAGTATTGAGGTATTTTGTTGTTTCTTCTGTTAAGAGATTAAACCAGCGGTAGATCCGTGGGCTTTCTAGAAGATTATTTCCTCATAAAATATTTCGCCAAAGATTCCCAAAGTCGCTCCCACACGGCAGAGGGAGAAGCTATCAAAACTAGGACATAATCTCAAGCAGCCGAACGATAAAAAGGAGTATCAAAGGATTTCATACCGTAATCCTCGGTACAAAAGGGAGTGAAAATGAATAGCCAACGCCAAGAGAACGAAAATTGCATAACCCCTCAGAAAACAAGCTTCATCTCCAAAAATACGATGTTTACGAACTCCGTATCCACTGTTTACGGGATAATTTATGAAGACTGACATGATATGATAAAGAAAAATAGCATCTTTGTTAGAGATCTAGCGGCCAGCTTTCAAGAATATGAGGTGAATCTTGTGGTGAGCCTTTCTCTGAGAATCGTGGGTGCACGACACTGTCTGAGCGTCTGTCTTTCCTGTTAGCTGAGGCACGGTCCCTTCTGACAGATGTCTTTTATATTTTTTGTTTTCTCTTTCTTTAATATTTTTTCTTTTCTCTTGCTGTCAACAACATTGATGAATGACTTTCAATATGAGGCTTTATATAGTGTGGAGGCGGTGGAAGTCTCTCTCTCTCTCTCTCTCTCTCTCTCTCTCTCTCTCTCTCTCTCTCTCTCTCCTATGTTAGATAGCCGTCGGTCTCTTGATTATTTAACGCAAACGACTGTCACTGACCTATTTTCAATGTCACGACGTTACAAAAATGTGCAAAAATCTCTCCACATACATAAATAATAATAATAATAACAACAACAATAATAATAATAATAATAATAATAATAATAATAATAATAATAATAATAATAATAATAATAATAATAATATTTCTCTTACTTATAATTTTCTAACCGTATGCTACCTCGAGGACTGGAGGCAACTTGAAAATGGTTGATCATGTAACATAACTATGAAAACTTCCATTTGTAACGTTTATGGGAGAGTGGTAAGCCCGAGCGATGAGATAAAAAAAAAAAACTGTCTGTAAGCAATGCTAGATATTCCTACATTATTTTTCCTCTCTTCCTCTCCTTTCCCCGCTTTCGTTGTCAGCTAGGCAATCTACCAAGGGTCATTGTCTCTACTCCTGGTTATCTCTCTTGTGTAGAGATTCGTCGCGCTGCACCTGGGTGCAGTGATCCGAATTCAAGTTTTGTAGGTCAGGAACAAATGTTTGTGTTTCTAGCTTTAGGATTTTGGTTGGCTTCACACCGTAGGGAAACAACAGTAACTAACGACCAGGTCTTGGTCCCGACGGCGATGTAGGATTAAGATGTTTGTCAGCAGGACGCTCAAGGGGAAAGGGGCCAAACAACAATAATTCCCTGTCATTTTAAACTTCCCAGGCTCTGGACAGCCGAGATTCTTCGTCATGGTAAGTCTGCCTATCTGGCCATCTCAGGAGGCTGTTCGTAGGTGACGGCGTTGATGCTGGTCGAATCTAAAGCTAATCAAAAAACACTGTTAACAAACTCCAAAAGTCCAAATTAAGGTGTTAATACACCTTCCGTCAAGATTGATACTAGTTACAGGATATACTACTCTTTTCATCGACAAAATCTGGCTAGTTACCAAGGGAACTTTATTCGTGTAGATGTCCTCTTGGTGAACTATGGCATTTATTGGTATCTACGCATCGACTTCTCAGGCCACTTAGTGACCCCTTTCTTCACACATAAAGTGCATAAAATAATGTTTAATCTATAGGTGCTCTTATTCACTACATTTACAAATTTACATTGCTACCCATTTCTGTACAGCTCGAACTGGACCAAGCCACCATTTTCTCAATGTTTCCTTCTGCTACAAGGTTTGTCCTTTACGAGGTCATTTCATACAAGTTCTAGTGTGAAGGTTTGCCTGCAATATCTGAGTGATCCGAAATGGTTTTTATACATGATAACTACCGACGCATTCCAATGGGATTCCCACTGAGTTTAAAATTGCTGTATCAGGAACCATTATATTTACATAATCGTTGAGTACATTAACGCTTTACTGAAGGGTTCAAAATCTGACATCAAACTTGAATGTCTTGTCTCTCTCATATGCAGCTCTTCTCCCAATTCCATAATGAGAGTACAGTTACACCTAACTTCATAGCAACTGATGAAATTAAAGTTTCATGGACACTTGTTAAATCTATCTTCTTGTAAAATATAATACGAAAGTACCTCGTAATACCGTGATAATTTGGTTGTAATCATCGGTTTTCAAGCTTACGAGGCTTTAATGGTAAAAGTACATAAATCTTTCTTAGGCATAAGTAGGTACTACAATTTAAACTAAAATGGTAATACTTGAACAGACTATCCCAAATTACCTGTTACTCACATTTTCGAATGTGATTGTATCATTCAACAGCATTTTGTCTCTGCTCTAAGCTGGTGAGAATATCATAAATTCGTATGAAGCTGCTCTTAAATAAATGTTAAAAAATCATAAAATGACAGGTGCCTTAAAATTTCTACAGATTTTTCGATGACTTTACAACTTCGTTGTATAATGCGCAATGACATTGACATAATTATGGTGTCGATAAATTTTTTTATTGATTAATGAAATTTATACATCGTGGGTAACACCAAATAAAAACATTCAATGGACCATTATTCCATTTTTTTAAAGGAAAGTATATGCAACCTTATTAGGATGTCTACAATAGAACATCGAAACATTCTCTGACACGGTAAAGTTTACTAAATAGATGCTAAGGATTATCAGACAGATGTATTTGATTAAGTTAAATAAACTATTCTATTTCTTACAGACAAAGTGGCCGATTTGTCTAACTTGTGCATTTATTCTCCTTACGAACTCCTTTAGCCAACTTTACTCATTTGCGTTTACCATGTTTCAGTTTCTTGACTGGGAGCGTGAGAAATAAGAATCACTTTTCACTTTGCAGGCTTTCTGTGACTTCAGTGCTTTAATGACATTCCTGGCCATTACGAAAACGTTTGTTTATACTACTAATTGAATAGTCGTTCTGCAAGCGTGAGAACCTTTAATGAAATGAAATTACCTCACATTTCTGGAGGCAAGACTTCTCTTGACGATAAAAAATGGCAAACTATATCAAGAAATAATCATTTCCCCATGGTTTTTCCTTTGTTCTTTTTACTTTGTACCCTGTCATTGTACTTTTTTGTTTTATGTTCATATAAAGCATTGAATAACCAAACATGAAAATGTGCCTATTTGATGATTAGTTCTTTTAGTATTATTTATCAAATAGTGCTGTAGACTTTCTATCAATAGTTTTAATAATTTCGAGCACTTTATTTCTTTTAGGTAATTAAATGCCATGGTTATTTGGAATATGAGAATACATGAGCTAAAATCAGATTCACGCACAATGCTGAACCTAGAGTACTTGAACGACAATGTTTTATTTGAACAGACGTCTTTAGAAACGATTATTTCATACACTTAAGGATAGCGAATAAGAAGATAACTTTCTGTTCTTTTCAGAAAAGAACAAGAACTCATAAAAACATTATATATATCATATATAATATATATATATATATATATAAACACACACACACTTATATATATATATATATATATATATATATATATATATATATATATATATATATATGAATGGCACAATATCTTGTAACAGTCTAATGAGTCGGACATGAAGATTCCAGATTCAGTAATGCTGAGTGAACAGTTTAATCTAGAACTAGAATATCTCTTCCATGTTCTTAATGGCCTTCGCAAGTATCAGCAATTTTAACTTGATAGTATACTTAACAATAAGGCACCGTATTAAACCTCACGGAGAGATGAAATATGGTCCTATTATAAATCTCCAGTTTCACTTAAGAATTGGATTTGATCCCACCCAGGCAAATTAGACACATACCTACAACTCTTAATAAACGTCAAACACAATACTTAAGGAGATAAATTTTAAGCTGGGTTCCAAAATAGTTCATAAATATCAGGATTATGTTAAATCGCAATGTTTGCTTAAATTCTTTCAACATAACTCAATACTTTATAAGAAGATATTGCATTCTCTTATAACAATTATCCTGTCTTCTTTGAGTAAGTATATCCGAACATATGCCATCGCATGAACCATGAACATAATCAAATGAATATGTGAATAGCAGGAAGAAAATATGGACACTAATTAAAACAATGAGCTTTCTAAT
>NC_087200.1:113198725-113298725 GCF_015104395.2 Macrobrachium nipponense | reverse complement strand
GCGACGATTAAGCAATATTTCAGCATCTGACAGAACAAGAAAAAAAAAGAAAAAGAAATCTTCTCGGACGACATTTACATCAAGTAATAATAAAAAAAGAAAATAATTGACCTTCCTCGTTACTAACGCACCCAAGAGAGGAAAACCTATACATAATGCAATATTATTCCCAAAACAGAATGCACACCGTCACGGAATTTGCTACCGCAATAATCCCATCGACCAGAAACGACCGGAAAAGAATCCCATTACATGATACGTTCCCATGGAATGCCATAATCGGCATCTACAAGAATAGTGCAAATCCCCGAGTAATCAATTCCAAAGGGAAAAATCCGCAACCAGACTCATTACAGCAACATTAGCAAAAAATCCACCTGTGAACACTTCAGGTGCTTAGAACTGCAGCATAGTCAAACTTGCAACGCCAGAAACTCATGATTCTCAAAAAAATGTTCTATAATGAAACTACATCAGCACATTTCACAGAACTATCTCCAGGATATGACCAAGGTGCTCCAAAGTTATCTCGAAGACATAATCCTCCCAAATGATACTGTCCAATTATATAGAAAATTATCACTTATTCAGGACAAAAAAACTATGATAAACTCACAATTCCATAATTATATACCACCAAAAAAAAAAGAAAGTCACCCCCAAGGATTAATACCATTTCCTTATATAAATATAAAACGTCATCTTAATAATAACACCACTCCAGTGATAAAAATATTTCCTCCATTTAATTAATGACCCCACGCCAAAAAAAATCATCCCCTTTCCAAAAAAATTGTCGTTAAATCATAACACCCCACGACATTACCCGAATTATATAAAACTCCAATGTCATCTATTCGGCTCATGAAACCCAAAAATTCAGCCCAAATATCATACACACAGGAACATCACGTTTCTCAGCTAAAGCAAAAAATTTGCCGTATTTCAACACGTACCCACGTAAAATATTAACCCCAAAATCTTTCACCAAAACGCCGCAGATTTGCGCATAATAAGAAAAAAGAACAGTAGAAGGAAATAAAAGAGAGAGAAAAAAAACCATGAAGGCATTCTGCCACCAAATCGCAAAAACAGACAGCAAGAAAAAAAAAGGAAAAAAAATGCAATTGCGCGACAATATATTAATCACCACAACCAATTCTTTTCAATTTCGAGATATGTGTTAACCTCGACTGACCTGTTTTTTTCATTTAAGACTATAAATCTGCTTTCCATTTTCTCTTCAATGACTTTTAAAAGGACCTTTAAACTTCAGGCCTAGTTTGTAATTTAACTCATTTCTCACGTTAAGTTTTAAAAATACATTGTCTCCGACATTGATCTTAGGATCATATGATTTACTATTACTCTTCTGTACCATATCTCTGGTTATGGATTCGAGATTACGGCTGAGACACACGTGTCTCTGTCTCGCTGTGGATATCAACGCTCGACCGTATCCTCCCCATGATGAGGCATAGTTAGCAAACAAATCAAATGTGCCTCGTGCTGGACAAACCAAACAAAGCTTCAAATGGGGACATTTTAATTGAATCATAACAATAGTGTTAATACTATGTCTAACAACATTAATATATCTGTCCCAATTCTTATCATTACCACCTACAGGTTTTCCTGAGAGCCTCGAGGACTTTCCTGTTTGCTCGTTCACACAACCCATTAGCCTCGGGTCTGTATGGAATAATTGTTACTTTCTGTATCCCCATGACTTCAAGTAAATATTCCAAGATTTTGTTCACAAATTCCCTCCCATTGTCGGTTAATAGAACTTCGGGTGAGCCATATCTGCAAATGATACTATTGAAAAATGCTATGGCTACTTCTTCGGCAGTTTTATGCTTAAGTGGGAAAAAAATTTCTACTATCCTTGTAAGTTCATCTATTATCACTAACAAGTACTTGTTCGCATATATAGACTCACAAAAAATTCCCTAAGATATCCATATGTATTCTCTGGAAAGGTCTACTCAGTATAGAATACGATCCTAATTTGCATGAAGTTGTCATTGCAGGCTTACATGCGTTGCACACCGTACAATTCCTTACAAAATTTTCCACCATCTTTCCCATATTTTCCAAATGTATTTAGCACGAACATCATCATACGTTTTTTCTATTCCCAAGTGAGGACTACTGAACCTGCAAGGAAAACTGTATCCACAAAACCACTGTAATTAGGACCTTCGGAATTACGATCTGTGTCATATCTCCTTTACTTTCACTGGTTCTCAACTTATATTTAATTTTCCTAACCAATAGATTACCTTCGGAATTACGATCTGTGTCATATCTCCTTTACTTTCACTGGTTCTCAACTTATATTTAATTTTCAAAACTCCTGCTGAGAGCATCAGCAACAACGTTAAATTTGCCCTCTATATATTTGAGCTTTGCATCAAAATCTCTGATAGTTAAAAACCATTGAGCTTTTTCGGGCGACAAATTGAAAGGTTGGGTTTATTAAAAAGATCTAGTAATGGTTTGTGGTCTGTAAGAACAACTTATACTTTATTCCCCATCAGTAACATTTTAAAATGAACAAAGCTCGACACTATTGCAAAGGCTTCTTTATCTATGGTGGCCATGGATTTCTCGTTGCTGCCCTTTGTCCTGAACTTCCTGCTATAAAAAGCTATAGGATGATATTTCCCATTGAACTTTTGCATAAGGTAAGCACCTATACCTTCCTGGCTTGCATAAGTCACTAATGTAAAAGGTTCCCTAAAATCTGGAAACTTCAAAACAGGGAGATTCATTAGCGCGTCCTTGAGCTTTTGAAAACTCTCCGCCTGGGGTTCCTTCCATTGAAATTGAACGTCTTCCCGCAACACATCAGTTAGGGGAGCTGCTATATTAGAGAACCCTTTCACAAACCTCCTAAATCTCTTTCTTTGATCTGGGGGTGCGAAAATTTGCTATTGCTTTAACTTTATCGTCATTTACTCTAACCCCTTCCTTAGATATGACGTGACCTAGATACGTGATCTGCTTTTTCAAGAACAAGCACTTGGCTAGCTTGATTTTCAACCCCTCTAATCTAAGCCTCCTAAGTACTTCTGTAAGCACTTCCAGGTGTTGCGCGATCGTGTCCGTTGCGATCAGGATGTCATCCATATACACAAAAACATTTTTGCCCAATAACCCGTGCAAAACTGTGTTCACCAACCTGGTAAAAGTCATCGGACTGCCCGATAAACCGAAAGGCATTCGCGTAAATTCATAGTGTCCCTTGGGCACTAAAAAAGCGTTATATCCCTCGCTACTCTCACTACGAGGGACCTGTAAGAAACCCTGCGCCAAATCAATTGAGCTATAAATATTATGTCCCCCAATATCAACAAAAAGATCTGGTATGCATGCGACTGGGTAGCGGTCAGGGATCGTCCTCTCATTTAAACGTCTAAAATCAACGCATACATGGACAGAACCGTCTTTCCTAGGCACCGCTAACAAGGGAAAGTTGTAAGGAGACACGTTGGGTCTATTATCCTCTTTCTCTACCTGTTCTCTGAATTTGAAAGGTATGCGATATGCAGAAATATAAATAGGTTTTGTGCCACTCTCCAAATTTACCTTATGCTCTAACACATTAGTCAACCCCAATTTATCACCTTGTAAGGCTACCATATCCCCAAATTCTGCCAAGAGCCCGCTTATCGCTTCAACGTGTTCGCTATAATCTGCATTAGCTAAATGTTCTCTAAATGTTCGTTTCCTTGATTGCATTTCTGCCTCAGAAAACTCATGTTTCCCCTCCACGATAGCCACTGAACCACTATCACAACTCCAATTTTGGAAATCCAATATATATGTGTTTTTCTGGTATCTCCTAACTGTATCATTACAGTTTAGCAACTCTAACCCTGTAAACCCATCCTTGGATACACTATTCACCGATGCCATGCTAACAATCCCTCTAAGCTTTTCGCTATTTTCAATAACACACACATCTGTGGGTTTTCTCATTTCCTTCAATTTAACTTTTACCATAGTCTTCGAACCTGGTAGCAACATAATATATTCAGATAAAACACCTCTATATTTGTGGTTAGTACCTCCCCTTTCCACCGCCCCATACACATTACCACCCTCAGTATCATCCCCAGCATTGTTAGTATCAGAAATAACATCCATATTAGTATCATCACCACCATTGTTATCACTGTGAACTCTGATAGAACCCCCGTAATCATTTCCCATATCAGCAACGTGTGTTTTAATATTACCTTTCTCCATAACACTCGTATCACCGCCATTAATACCACCGAGCACATCTCCTCTTTCAATAACCTCCATGTCCTCCACTCTATTCACGTCCTCATAAGGCAGAAAAAATACTGGTATCCGACTGTTATCCCATTAGCACCCGCATGGATCGAAATCTTGTGTCTTCTACAAGAGGATGACCCAGCAAAAGTTTATTGCCTTACGCAATTCCTTTCATTACCAAAAATGGTTTCGTTAACCCTCTGTCACCGAGAGTAAACGTATTTGAACACAACCCAGGGTATTTAATCTTTGGGCTTGCACATCACACACCATCTCCGTTGAGGGTTGCAAAGGGTAATTGGAAAACATGGATTGATACAGATTATAGTCCATTAGATTTATTGAAGCCCCCGAGTCCATGAATACCGGGATATCCACATCCCCTACTGTTCCATAGACTATAGGCTTTGGCTCTGGGGCGTCCCCCACAAGACCACAATGGCATTTACCAATCACCTGTACCCTTTTTGTTGATCGGGCATCCAAAAATTTTGCTGATCCCTTTGTCCTTTGGTTTGACCCGCCTGGGAAGTTCTCGCATTATAATTACCAGAACCTTGAGGTGTAGGTCTCGCATCTTTCCATATCTGAGATGGACAAGACTGCCAATAATAATCAGTACTTTTACACATTCCACAATATTTAACCCTACACAATTTCTTTGGATGCCCTGGTTTATTGCAGTTAAAACAGCGCAACTGCTGTTGCTTTTGATCGATCAATCTTTTGTTATACTCAACTTTTGCGCACAGACGGGGAGGAGAGAATTCTGTCTCTTTGTACTCTATCCCTCGGGCCTGGCCCGTTAAAGATTGTGCTATCTACAGTGGGACATTTACACCTATGTTTTTCAATTTGGGTATAAAGTAATTCTTCGTCAGAAGTAGGTTCAATCTTTTCATCAAAGCTATCAACTATCGCATCCGGTACCTCGTGCAAGAGCAGGGAAAAATAGATCAGTTTATGAATATTATCCAGCGAGAGAATATCCCCTGTAACCCATTTAGATGTTTTCAATTATCCTACCCAATCCGCCACTGCGTCAAACAGTTTTGAACTATGTTCTACAAGGCTATTAGTGCCCTTCCGTAGTTTATAATGACCCCGAAGGTCCCTCCCCATATCTCCGTGTTCCTTTGAGCCATGTGCTGTTTTCAAAAATGCTTGCAAGTCCGTCCAGGTACGACATTTTGTAAATTGGAAACTCCTGGAACGGTGGGAGAGGTCTCCCCTATTGAAATCTAGCAAAGCTTTCGCCTCTCTAAATACCTCTACATCATCTAATATATTCTTTCCCGCTAAATAATTATTAACTCCTTCCATAAAAATTTGTATAGGCTGTGATAATGCACCATCTACAATCCCTCTGAATGGACTCACACCTGCACTAACATTTGTTATGTGATGTAATAGCGTTGTGGTATTTTTAGTGTCCGCCATTTTTCTCTGTTCCCAACAGCTATTTTGTTCTATAAGCTTCCCTGATCTCAATAACATCAATGTATTTAAATACACCAAACCCAATCAAGAAAAATTAACACAAATTTTCCCCCAATAATGGAAAACAAAAGGCAAAACGCGCCCACGCCCAGCATATTTCCCCACGAAAGCAACAATAAAAAAAAAAAAAAAAACAGGGAGGGGATAGAAAAAGGAAAAAAAAATGCAAAACGCTTATCAAGCAATGCACCCTGGCAACCAACCATCTCAGTCCTCAGCTCTCTCTCTCTCTCTCTCTCTCTCTCTCTCTCTCTCTCTCTCTCTCTCTCTCTCTCTCTCTCAGGAGTGACTCGCAACAAAAACTCCGCTCAAGTAAATTCGCCACAAATAAACAACAGGAATATAAACAACAAAAAGGTAAAAAAAAACATAAAAGATAAAAAGAAGAAAATAAGAAAGAAAACTTGAAAATACACTCACATCTTCATATGACTTGAAACCAAATTCGTATACGCACCGCAAATATGCGTGAACTGTTTACTATTATACTTGTGAAACACTTTAATATGTCGAAAATTAAACTTTTCCTCTTCACGTTTTAAAACACTGTTATTCTAGAACCCCAAGAAGCTGCTAATACTGACTTAGCCCGTGAGACGAACAGCTTCTCTCTGTCCGACCCATTGAATCAGCAAAAAGAGCCCCAAGTTGCCTGTGACATGATTAATAACCCCTTTTCCTACTAAAAAAGAAAACCCATCTAACTGGTAACCAGTCTCTTCGTTAGCGTACCTACAACTTATAAAATATATAAAAAGCCTCTTAAACCGCCTACCACCACTCTTACCCCCCCTTTTATTAAACTACACAAACCATAAACCCTTACCTGTCGTCAATGGTGCCCTCTGTCTGCAATTATGTCGTTAGGCAATTAAGATCTCGTAAGTATAAAAATATACTATTTATTACCCAAAGCAGTTGAATATAAAATAGAATAAAATGAATAACAAGTCATAATGACAGAAAACCCAAATCTGCCCATAAAGAAAACCAGTAAGTTAACATTCTACCATTCTGACTAAGAATTCACTCCCAGACCCAAAATGTCAATAAGTTCATCGTATTAGTCAAGTTAGAGACTCCCGTCTCTAAATTAGCCATGGAATAGGGCCCATCTGTAATAAAGATAATAATGGATAAAAGATACACTATACACATCACTCTTTTCAAAGTATTCACGTAAAGAGAGTATTTCACACTTCTCTCTCTTTTTCAAAGGTAATGGTTTTCTAAGTTTTTACAAAATATGTCCTACCTCTACAATGGGGCTTTCTCTCCCGGCACTCGGCGTGTACCACCTCACCTCTTTAGTGTTCACCAAAAAAGAATGTGACTTTCGCAAGTGCCTTGGACTATTAGGCCTGTAACATCCGTACAAACAAATGTACATGCCTCACGACAGGGTGAGTGATCTCTCGGTTAAACTGCTTGCGTATTCAAATTTCTTCTTCAAGTAAGGCTTTGCCCTTACAGCTCAGCCTGTCTCCAAGCGAGCCGTGGATATGTGATTTCACTTAACATTACATACTTGATGGAAGACATATATAAATCATATATATATATATATATATATAATATATATATATAATATATATATATATATATATATATATATATATATATATATGAATTAAATCTTACACGCTTGTTTGAAAGTAAAACTGGTTATGGGCCCAAGGGACATCTGGAAAGAAGTTCCTGTCTGGTCTTTAAGAGTGGAAAAACGGAGGTGCCAATTAGCTCCCAGGAATGCTAACAGATTAAAAGAGCTAAACAATTTTGATGTTAAATTGATTTGTCGCTGAATTCCAACGCAGAGATTTAAAGTCTTTTGTTGTATTAGTTGCCTCATCAATCTTGAAAAATGAGAGAAACAATTGAACAGCTATGGAAACAGGCTAATGTTAATACCATTTCACAACCCAGGAGATAAATTGAAGCTGCATTCTCAATGTTCTCCTTTTACTGTTATTTCGGTATAGGAACAAAACTAGTAAGGAATACTAAACTATATATATATACATATATATATATATATATATATATATATATATATATATATATATATGTGTGTGTGTGTGTATATAATGTAGTGTACAACTACGTGAGGGCATCATTCTTTGAATCAGTGAGGTATGTTGCAAACTGCAAATTGCAGCTGACCCTCATTCTAGTCAAAACAAACCACTTTAGTGCACTTAGGTTACATTATCAACCAAGTATGAAAAACATCTGACCTAACTATGCTATTCAAAAAACAATTATTTTTTAAAAACATACAAATTTTGTCTAAGAACCCCTAACCCTTATTTAAAAAAGATAACCACAGTGAACTTTTAAATAATAATGTATATTTTTTGTTTTATATTTCACTTTTCGACGTGCATGACCATGAGCCATCGAAATGAAAATCCAAAATGCAGGAAAGGTTACGCAAGGGGAGGGAAAGTTAAATAAAAAAATGGTAAAAGAAAACAAAAAATTTTAAAAAAGGAAAAAAATCGCAAACAAATATGGTTAGCATTAACAAAACGGTCCTTTTGCCCCTCTCTCTCTCTCTCTCTCTCTCTCTCTCTCTCTCTCTCTCTCTCTCTCTCTCTCTCTCAGTAAGCTTCATCATCTCGAAGATGCATAACTTTAGAACAGATATATTCCAGATGTATACTTTCACAAAGATGAAATACCAGCCCGAGAAGGTCTGGATAAACTAATCCTTTATAATAATACTGATAACAAAAAAACTAAATACTTAACACCTGACCATCCTTACCAAGCGATATATATCAAAGAGAAACAAAGAAATTAGATCAAAGCAAACCAATTAATTTTAGTTCACACAAAATGTATAATTCCATTGCATATGAGTCTAAATTTTTTTGGGCAAGAAAACAAGAGGGTGGCATAAATAAACTATTTCTCAACTAATCTAAGTAACTCTGATATCATTATCGGTCTAAATACAAAAACCTGCATAACTGGCCTAATATAAAAATCTGAAAATATCACTTCAGTGACAAAGAAAGTTTCGCAAATAGGTAATCGGTAGAAAAAATTAGAGCTGATAGAAAAATTATTATCTTTCCATTATAATGTTTCCATGACACAAAATTCTGATTAAAAATGACTCTTCGTAATTACAGCTTTGAATATAACTTCTCATTTCCCATAAGCGAACCTGGCTGTTATTTGATGCATGCCTATCTTCTGCTCTTATCTTTTCAATCTTTTTCGCAAAATACACAAACCTGCTGATTGTGCGCGATTCTTTAAGCCAGGAAAAGTATTTATCAGCGAACATTTATGACTTAATCACTGAAATGACAAGCTTGAGCTTTTCCGAAATACAGATAAGATTGCAGGTTTTTTCGTACATTCTTCAATAAATAAATGAAAGAACGAAACACTAATTTGGAATTCAAAGATCCTAATCGTTAAGAAATACAGAAAATTAAATCTCTATAGACATTTATCTGCAAACCACCGCTGGGACAGAACTTGTCTGTTCATCGCGTGCGTTTTACTTCTTTAATAGTAATTATCAAGCGCTTCCTATGAAACTCACTTGCCAATTATAATTCCTCTAGAGTGTAAGCTATTCCAAAGTATAGTGGATTTGACATCATGTCATATTTGACGGTAAATATTTGTTTATAAAATATCACGAAATACAAGTACTTATGTGACAAAAACTTCATATGCATATAATATATATATATATATATATATATATATATATATATATTCAAAATCAACATCAAGCCGCTCCACATAAAAGGTTCCTAAAAGCAGATTTGACAAGCAGCTTTATCACGTTTACAATTAACCTGCTGAATCTTGGCCAAACCCTAGGTAGAGAAACACGCTTCAGCTGCTTCATATATACAGAAGCGATCAGCATCATCTATAATCACCCCCCCCTTGTACAGTAAGTTCCAGAAGTGAAGCGACAAATCTCAGAATTGATCGTACATCTTTAGAAAGTTGTGGAGTTGCCAGTTAGTATATTTTATTCCAATTATTGTCATCCTATTTATCAGATAATACGTATCAGTGATTAACTGTATAAGGGCAGAAAGTATTTCCCCAGTGAATGATCAATTTTAGTTCAGTAATTGTTTATTAAAAGAAAAAAAAAAAGAATTTAACCCAAAGAAACACTGCGGCCTCTCAAAGTGTGATATGAGTGTTTTCACCATAGAGTGGCAGCAGGAACCGTATGCATAAGCATTGGCCTAATATTTGTAAATTAACTTTCTACTTTTATAGCGTTATATCGAAAGTTATTAGGATTTCTTTTGATAAAGCACAGAGAAGTTTAGCATCTGATTAAATTAAATATAAATAAGTTAGTGTAGAAAAAAAAAAAACTAAATCCAAGTTATGTGCGCGTTTAGCGTTGATTACGTGGTTAGGCCTATTTCAAAAATCAAGGAAATATATTTTCCAGCTTGTTAGTTAATAATTTCATGGAATTTCTCGATTGTGCAAATTTTTGCATGCGGAATTGCGTTCAGGGTCGCACCAAACAAGTATTTTCGTAGGTTTCCACATTTTTTTTTCAGTGCATAGGTGAGTCTATTCTTGTCCATACGATCCGGAGTGTGAATATGCTTGGCGAACATTATTTTAATTCGAGTATCCCCTGCTATGCTCTCTCTCTCCTCTCTCAGGACGTTTTTATCTATCAGGAATAACCAGAGGTCTGTTTTAAGAATCGAGCACTAGGCCTATTGGTCATGCTCGGGGTGCTTCTTTATACATATATATATATATATATATATATATATATATATATATATATATATATATATATATATATATATATATATGACTGGTAAAAATGTTCTGTAACAACAGAATTCCATCTAATAAAAGGAGCCCATAAAAACACCAAAATGTAGAGAGAAAAGTACTATATTTCAGAGACTGCTGTCTCTCTCTTCAGGTATATGAATGAGAAAAGTTTACAGAAAAGGTGGTATTTATACCAAGAGATTCGTCCACAGTAAGCCAATTTAGGTCACCCCCGCTGATAATCTTCCTTTAATCTTCTTAAGCGTTGGTTGAATGAACACTGCGTCGACGATGTCCGATGTCCAATTCCCTTTTGAGATGTTCATACCTGCTTCTCTTTTATTAAGGCCGATTCCATCATTTGACTCTTGTACCGGCAGTTGCTGCTATAAATTACACGTGACATATTCCAGTTTATTCTATGGTTATGTCATTTATATGGTTGAAAATAGCCGAGTTCTGTTGTCCATACCTAACTGACCGTTTGTGTTGTATTAATCTCTGGGGAAGTGATTTACCTGTAAATCCGATGTAAGATTGGTCACAGTCCTGGCATGGGATCTTCATATACCCCAGAGTCTTTGGGCGATGTCTTTTGTTGGACGTTAATCAGGGATTTGGCTAAGGTATTGGGTGGTAAATGCAAAAGGGTTGGATTTCCCAAGGGTGTGAGTTACTATTAATCGTCTCAAGGTGGGGAGGTTTGAAATTTTTATTTTGATTGTTGGGTGTGTCTCTGGTCTGTTTTCTTTAGGGGGTCGGTAGAAAATTACGTTTGCTTTTTGAATTGCTTTCTCAATTATATGGTCGTAGGATACTTTAAAGATGAAAGTTGCTTGCGAATTAGTTCAAATTCTTTTTCCAGGAAATCTGGGGAACAAATTCGTAAGGCTCTTAAGAATAGGTTGCTAGCTACACCTATCTTGATAGTATTGTCATGATAGCTAAAGTAGTGAATATATGAAAGTGAGAACGTGTTTTCTGTATATGGTAAATTTGTATTCGTGTGTCTCTGATTATTAAAACATCAAGAAAAGGAATTTTGTTGTCTGTTTCCCATTCAACTTTAAATTTGATGCTGGCACTAATGCGTTTAATTTTGAGAGGAATTCATTAAAATTACACCACTTATTATCCCAAAATGTTAGTATGTCATCCACGTATCTCATCCACAGCAAGTTTTGGGTTTTATTGCATTTATTACTGTAGTTCAAAGTATTCCATGTACAGATTGGCTAAAATAGGACTTAAAGGACTACCCATACTTACACCCGAATTTTTGCTTGTAGAATGATTCCCCGAATGAAGAAAATACGTTATTAGATGCACATAATTCAACTAACTTTATTATTTTGTCAAGTGCCAAAGGGAAATGATCTGAATAGGGGGATAATTTTTCCCTTAAAAAACTGAAGAAACGTCCTGTACTCGGTACTTTTGTGAATACTTACGAAAAACTGACGAAAAATCCCCTCCAGAACGTTCCCACAGAATTTTTTCGGAAAAGTAAGATTAATGGCCAAGACAAAAAGAGTATTGAACTATTAGAGAAAAATTAAAGTAATTAATCCTAAATTACCCTACTTTTATGGTCTTCCCAAAAACTCACAAAGACAATCTTCCATTCAGACCCATCGTTTCATGCGCCGGAGCTTTCAATTACAAAATTTCTAAATGGTTAGCTGGCCTCCTTTCTCCTTTTTAGGCACTTTTTCTCCCAGTCACATCAAACATTCGGAAGACTTATGTCACAAATTCAGAGAAGCACATATACACTTCACAACATAAAACTTTTAAGCCTTGACGTAGACTCCCTATTCACAAAAGTACCAGTACAGGACGTTCTTCAGTTTTTAAGGGAAAAATTATCCCCTATTCAGATCATTTCCCTTTGGCACTTGACAAAATAATAAAGTTAGTTGAATTATGTGCATCTAATAACGTATTTTCATTCGGGGAATCATTCTACCAAGCAAAAATTCGGGATGTAGTATGGGTAGTCCTTTAAGTCCTATTTTAGCCAATCTGTACATGGAATACTTTGAAACTACAGTAATAAATGCAATAAAACCCAAAAACATGCTGTGGATGAGATACGTGGATGACATACTAACATTTTGGGATAATAAGTGGGGTAATTTTAATGAATTCCTCTCAAAATTAAACGCATTAGTGCCCAGCATCAAATTTAAAGTTGAATGGGAAACAGACAACAAAATTCCTTTTCTTGATGTCGTTTTTAATAATCAGAGACACGACAGAATACAAATTTACCATATACAGAAAACCAACGTTCTCACTTTCATATATTCACTACTTTAGCTATCATGACAATACTATCAAGATAGGTGTAGCTAGCAACCTATTCTTAAGAGCCTTACGAATTTGTTCCCCAGATTTCCTGGAAAAGAATTTGAAAACTAATTCGCAAGCAACTTTCATCTTTAAAGTATCCTGACCATATAATTGAGAAAGCAATTCAAAAAGCAAACGTAATTTTCTACCGACCCCTAAAGACAAGACCAGAGACACACCCAACAATAAAATAAAAATTCCCA
This sequence comes from Macrobrachium nipponense, assembly GCF_015104395.2. Lineage (NCBI taxonomy): Eukaryota > Metazoa > Arthropoda > Malacostraca > Decapoda > Palaemonidae > Macrobrachium > Macrobrachium nipponense. Next base: position 113,285,583 of record NC_087200.1, on the reverse strand, counting down.
CCTGGAGACGATTAAGAGAGTAACTCACACCCTTGGGAAATCCAAAAACCCTTTTGCTTTTACCTACCCAAATACCTTAGCCAAATCCCTGATTAACGTCCAACAAAAGACATCGCCCAAAGACTCTGGGGTATATGAGATCCCATGCCAGGGACTGTGACCAATCTTACATCGGATTTACAGGTAAATCACTTCCCCAGAGATTAATACAACACAAAACGGTCAGTTAGGTATGGACAACAGAACTCTGCTATTTTCAACCATATAAATGAACATAACCATAGAATAAACTGGAATATGTCACGTGTAATTTATAGCAAGCAACTGCCGTACAAGAGTCAAATGAGGAATCGGCCTTAATAAAGAGAAGCAGGTAATGAAACATCGCAAAAGGGAATTGGACATCGGACATTGTCGACGCAGTGTTCATTCAACCAACGCTTAAGAAGATTAAAGGAAGATTATCAGCGGGGGTGACCTAAATTTGGTTACTTGTGGACGAATCTGGTGGATAAATACCACCTTTTCTGTAAACTTTTCTCATTCATATACCTGAAGAGAGAGGACAGCAGTCTCTGAAATATAGTACTTTTCTCTCTACATTTTGGGTTTTTGTTTTTAGGGCTCCTTTTGTTAGATATATATATAATATATATATATATATATATATATATATATATATATATATATATATATATATATATATATATATATCCCCAAAAAAATTCATAATTTCTGTTATGCAATAATACTTGACTGGATCGAACTGATACTGGTTGTCAGTGGAAATATGAATTTGGGTGATATCACTCCCTTATGATACGCCCACTTACGCAAATTCAGTCTTAAATTTCACGGCTGGGATATTGATCGAAGATTTGAGGTAATAGGTGAAGTGAGTTAGTAGTTGTGGTTAGAGGTAGAGGTAGAGGGGGGGGGGAGGGGGGGAGGGGTGGTTGAGGTCTGTCGTCTCCCTACTTAACCAGATGGTGATTTTACGGGTGTTCTGGATGCTTGCGACCGACTTTCTTATTTTTTATATATAGCGAGTCTGTTTCCCAGGTGCAAGGGCAGGTCCTGGTGTCGGTCCTGAAGGTTCTATCTTTGCCTAAATAACAGACAGTGGCCCTGCATTGTAAGCCTTGCAATGCCCGGAACTAGGCCTAGTCACCTGAAGGTAGCAGCATAGGTTAGAGCCTTTCTCGAAGATGGTGTTTTATGCTCGGTCCTATACCTGCCACACGCTAAGTTGGCGGTGATGCCCCGCCCCTTGCTGAGCGAAGGTGGTAATTGGATTACAACAACTATTCGTGTGGCTATTCATTTGAGTGTGTTGAAGGCGCTTGTAATTACTAATTCAGGAATTTGTTTTTTTATTGTAGAAGTTAATTATACTCTTTAAAGAAAATGAAAATGTATGTTAAATGATGAAAACGTTTGAGAACTTTGAGAAAACTATCCCATAAATTTTAACTCAAATAGTCAAAGTCAAGGATTTTACACGATTTCGAATGTACTCTGATTCATTTATCTTCAATATCCCGCCATCAATATATAAGAAATTGGTCAGAATCATGTATATTGTAAAGGTCATTTAAATACGGAGATGCTATATAGTATGAATATAGTAGTCACGTGTCCAAATAACATACTTAATGGTTAGAGAAAAACATGCGCCTTATCTAGGGAGGCAGAATGATCACTAAAATAGCCAGTTACTGTAATTGGCGGGAATTTCAAACGCAGTTGTTAACCGAGCTAACATTGAAAAAAGAGAAACAGCTCTCAGATCAGTAACCATTCAGCGATATACTATACATACACTGAAGTATAAAGGAGTAACTATAATAATGGAGGATTGCTTAAAAAACACAAAAGGTATGGGACGGATAACAAGCCAGACAAGAATCGTCGTAATTAAGGTCTGCAATTATCTTCGTGAGCAATATGATAAGGAAGGCGAAGATGATATCGTAAAGAGGACTGCTGCTGCAACAGGATTATCTGTTCGTTCCATTCAGCGGATAAAGCAGCAACACAAGCGTGGAGAGATGCACTCTCCACCCCCTAGGTCAAGAAAGTCACCAGTAATGGGAGCCTTAGATGATTTTGATAAGGACTGTGTACGTCGGGAGATAATGGCTTTCTATGAAAGAAGTGAAATTCCAACAATAGAAAAACTGCTGGATAAGGTGAAGAAGCCACCTCTGAATTTCCCTGGTGCTTATATGTCCCTTCTCAAACTTGTTAAGGAACTCGGCTTTCGTTATAAGAAAGTTGAAAGCGGTAGGAAGCTCTTGATGGAAAGGAACGATATTGTTCTAGGCAAAATAAATATATAAGGGCTATGATGAAAACCGAAAATCCGACTCTCCAAGACCGAAAATATATCTGGATGAGACATGGGTAAATCAAAATGAGTGTGTGGACAAATGTTGGACTCTACCCGATGGAATTGTTGGCCCACGAGTGAAAACGGGTAAAGGAGCTAGATTTATCATAGTGCATGCTGGTGGAGAATATGGATTCGTACCAGGAGGATTGCTATTTTTCCGATCGAAAAATGGTAATAAGGGTGATTACCATGATAGTATGAATCATACAGCTTGCCTTATCATGGTTTAAACACAGCTACTGGTAAACATTGCCGCTAGGTCGCTCATTGTCTTAGATAATGCTTCATATCATTCAAAAATATTGAACAAAGCACCTGTCAGCAGTTCAAGGAAATCGGATATTGTCTCTTGGTTAACTAACCACAATATAGCTCATGACCCTTCTATACCACCAAAACCTAACTTCTAGATGTGGTAAAGCAGCACAAGTACCTCCAGGAGTATGAAATTGACAAAATCGCTAGAGATGCTGGCCATGAGGTACTCAGACTTCCTCCTTATCACTGCGAGTTCAACCCGATAGAATTGATTTGGGCACAAGTAAAAAATGAGGTTAAGAAATGCAATTCAAATCCCAATCAGACTTTGAGAAATGTTGAACGTATAACTAAACGTGCAATAGACAGGGTAACAGCAGAGGACTGGAAGTCATGAATGCGTCATGCAAGAGAAGAGGAGGATATTTATAGGAAAATGGATATAAGACGTGACCATCTAATTGAGAAATTGATTATAAACATCACCAGTGACAGTGAGGAGTCGGAAAGCGATGATGAATGATTTTGTTATTTCAAGTTATTGTTTGATGTAGCCTATCCAATGATTGATCAATGTATTTTCTTTTGTTGAATCAATTAAATGTTTAATGTATCAAGATATATGTTTATTTTACTTAAGCATGTTTACATATATTTGAAGCAAATTTCCATTCTTAAAAGTTTGTTAGACCAGGTTATAACGCAGTGAAACTTCAAGGTATCAGTAGCAAAATATAGTGGGTGGAGGATGAGGGTCAAGTGCGCTCTCTCTCTCTCTCTCTCTCTCTCTCTCTCTCTCTCTCTCTCTCTCTCTCTCTCGATTTCTACGAGTTTCTGTAGAAATTGCAAAATATTCCGGCGCTCGAATTTTGCCGTAGATTTCATAAATTAATTTTCAGAAGTAGCAAATTATAGAAATGGCAACACTGACTTAATCAATCGAGTTGTCTACGGTGAACGAGCTGTCAAAATCGGGTGATCGCTGAGCAGCTGTTTCTCTCAATACACCTCCTCCCTACTTCCAACAGGCATATTTCGTGGTGTTTTATGTTTCATATAATTATACGGCATATTCAAAGGTATGCAATCGACAGCATATAAGTTATCATGAAACTTGGATAGCATTGTTTGATTTATTGAATCCATATTTAACATAATGCTCCGAAATAAAGCATTGCTTACATTCGACAAAGGTTTTTATCTTTGGCTTCGATTTCCTGTAATTTATAAAACTTCTGGTTACCCTACTCCGAATGGCATTTTAATGATATGAAAATATTTCTAACTCTAGTTCTCCAATGATTAACACTTAATAAGGTAATAGAAAGAGGATTCTATCATAACATACTATTTTCTGTGAATATACAAGAAAGGACTCGAACTAACGAAGTGGGCGGACCATCACCGCCAACTTAGCGTGTGGCAGGTATAGAAGCTAGAATCATAACTACCAACCACCCCCAACTTCTCCATTGAATCTAGGTGCATTCACGGTTGATTATGTTTAATGTCGCGGAGATTTTCCATTTACATTCTATTGATACTTGCATGGTTTTATGCATTTTCGCTAAAATAATTGATAATACACTATGATATTAAATATTTGTTTCCGCATTGCTCGAAATATACATTGGTAATGTTGGAATCCTGTGTTGAACGAGAATTTCAAATTGTTTCGTTTCTATAGTTTGAAGTAATATCTATACTTTAAAATAATTATTATTACAGTAACTTTTTCTTATGATTGTTATAAATATCATAGATTTGATATTTGTGCACCATATGTTAGCTTTATTTTGCGTGATAGAGCTTTCACTGTAGGAAAAAAACAAAAAACCAAAGGTTTTTCCAGCTACGTAGTTTGTTGAGGTCTTGCCAGTTAGTGAATTTCGAACGAAATCCTCTGAAATTTGTCGCTTCACTTCTGGAACTTACTGTACTGCATACTATAAACCACAAGCTTCCAAGCTTTCTGGATGTTGAGGCGTTTCCTTCCATATACCTTTGTCACATTATCCACCACCTCTTCGTAGGTCTTCCTGCCACCTATCTTCCTAACATTTCCTAGCTGTACGCATGTCACCAACCTATTATCATCCGTTATTTCTGTTATTAGCTTTAAAAAACACTGATATATACTTTCACTACACTAACCATTTTGACCACTCCTTATTTCATATACCTCACCAATTCTAACGTATCTATTATGTTAGCATTTAAATTAAATGGGTTTGACCTTTGTCTTTTATTGATATTCTACATCCACTCTTCATTTCCATAAAGGAAATCTGGATCACCCATCGCTTTTTTTATATTCGCACCTTGGAGTCCATAAATATTATTTCTCTTCAAAATCTGTATATTCCCTTCCACCATCTTTGCTTCACCTTTTCAGTGGCTCACCACTTTTATGCAACCATCACCCAATGCATTTACTCCCATAAATCTACGAGTATACGAATCATCGAATTTCATTCTTCCGTCATTCATATTTTCATTCAGTGTTCCATCTTACTGTTTCCCACCTCGTTTCCTAACATTCCACTCGCCCACTTTCACTTTCAACCGCCCTCTCCTGCAAACATCCTAAATCTCGTTCCGAAGTTTCCACAACGACTTTTCCCTTCCTCAGTCAGCAATATCATCCAGTGCATTCCAGATTCACGATTCTATTCTGCTACTTTACTCACATACCTATCCATGAAGACAACACTGTTGTTCAGGACCCAGTATTAAAAACAGTGCCTCTCATCTACATTTTCTACAATACACTAGACTTCCATCGTACAACCATTCATTTGCCAATAAATTCAGAAAATAATTCATTATTCCACTTCTGAGAATACCATGTGTAACTCTTCTCAAACTTTTCACATACTAGTTTTATAACAAACACTTGATTCACATGCATTCTTCAATCTCTTTCTTCAATCTCTGTCGTCTGCGTTACCTTCTTATACAAAATTTCACCATGCATTTTTCCTGCTATATTAAAAAGCAATATAACCCACAAATCCTTATGCATCCTATACTAACTTTACCTTTATACATGAAGGAACCCTCAATCGTCCCACCAATTTTTGGCACCTTAACTTTATCAGTTAATGCCTCAAGTATCCTATAGTAGATTCACATTAACCGTGCATCTGATGTCTAGACCAGTCCCTTACGACACTCCTAATTGGCTGTTGATAAGCCAATCAAGGGGCTGGAAACTCTCAGTCTCTCTCAAGAGTTCACATAGGCAGGATGTATGTTCCACCTGTCCTGAGGAATACGTCTTTCAAAAGCATCCCAGAGGTGGAACATACATCCTACCTATATGAACTCTCTCGAGAGACTGAGAGTTTCCAGCTCTGTCACAGGCTTATCAACAGCCAATCAGGAGCGTCGTAAGGGACTGGCCTAGACATCAAATGCACTCCTGATGTGAATCTACCATAGTATGTACCTAAATCACACTTACATCTCACCCATTATCCCATCAATTAATGGTTCCTTATTTTCCTTCAAAATTAACCTTCAATATACTTATCTGTCAGTTCCACAATTATTCTCAAACTGACAGTAATCCCTTCTTTTATCGAGTCATTCAGCCCTGACTGTCATTTATACTTTATATTTAACAAAGATGAAGTTAATTACAGTTAACCAAGGATTGCACTCCCTGAAGCCAATATCTCTGTACTCAGAACTTTTAGTCAGATCTCCATTTGCTCTTTAATTATCTGATTAGCATTTATGGATTAACCTATTTGTTTTTTCTAAGTTCTTCCTTATATACAATTGTACTTTCATTCCTTCTTTTTCTCTCACTTCCTTTCTGTGTAGCTCTTCATCTATTCTTATGTAGGTCTGGGGAAGGTTTTCTCATCTGTTAAGCAATTACACTATTTGTTTCCTTAGCCTACCACTGAAAACATACAAATACTCCTGGAACGCAATAACAGCTATCATCATCTTCTCATCGCCCCCCCCCCCCCAACCCCAACCTTCATTTCCATGTAAAGCATCAATCACAACTATCCAATTATAATCTTTTAACCCAGCCAGACACCCATTTTTCACCAGACTGAATTGATACATGTTAACTACCACACTATATGTAATCACCAAACTAAGACACTTACTCTTTTCCCACTCCACATCCTTTTGTTGGTAAACTCATAACTCTGTAAATTAAAATATAAATTTTGCATCACACTCCATACATAAATTTTTCTTGGCAGCTCTAACAATATATGAAAACAAAACAGTTTGTATTTTACGATAACATGATTTTGTTTCTTTTTTTCATTTCACATAAATAAGCCTCTTCCCTCCTAATGAAGCTATTTCAATTAAGATATGCCTCATTACCTTGGTCAACATTAAATCATTATTTTCAATTCCTCAGCTTGAAGATTTAGCATTATACCATGTTACCAAAAGCCCTTAAATTAATTAATATTCTTTTCTTTACAGGTATGATGTTCATCATAAAGTAGACCACTCTGTAAGTAGGCCTATCATTTTTTACAAATTATGACTGATTCATTAACATCTGTTTCCTCAAGTTTCACTGCTATCACATAAGAAAACGTTTCAAGGTGCACATGAACGTTTTCCTTCCAAATAATATACTCACTCAGCCTTGCCATTTTAAAGCATATCAAAATCTTTCATCCCTTTCATAATTTGAAGTGGCCGGTAACACAGATTTCAAAAGACTAGCCAGGAGACTACTATTCTGAAATTCAAACATATAGCCTTGTTACTTAATAGGATTTTCGGCTGTCTAGTACCTGTGCTATATTCCCAGATTCCTGATGTATAGCCATTGACTACAGTATTCGATTTACCAGTGTCTTGTAATTGTGATACATTCCCAGACTTTGAGTGTGAAGAGCTTAGGCCCACGGTGGGCTAGATTATAAGACAGAAGTTCTGTTAAAATAATATCGTCTGTGTGCTCTGAATTGTCCATGTGGCATTTCTTATAAATAGTATAATGTTGGAGATGAGAAAAATTGACTGTATTGAAATTTAAAATCTAAATAAGCCATATAAAGAAATTTATTTTAGAACACAAAATACTCTGACGCTTTGACTAGATACCATTTGACTTCTGCTTTGCATTCAAATGATGTACATATGTTAACAGACTAGACAAAATTTGTTAAACATAATAAATAAAGCATGGCTATGTAATTATAACATTCCATTCGTATCAAATCTTTAAAAAATGCAAGACACTTTGAACTTCGATATACAGACTGCCATTTTCCAGCATGTCCATTAGATGGCCCCCTAATATGTGGTATATGCTTAGAAATTATTGTATTTAACACTATGCAGGTAAATCACTGTGACAATTTAAAGGTTTTTGCCATGATAATACTGAATATATTATAAACATAATAATGTAATATTTACCCATCACTCACCTGACTAAATCTGACAAGGCATAGTGGAGTAGAGCATATTGTAATATTTACCCACTTGATCCCTCCACCACCACATTCGTTTTGCATCCCAATTTTGTCCATTCCTAGGGGATTTTAGGAATGGTTTAGTCAGGTGGGTGACGGGTAAATATTATATTATTATGTTTATTAAACTAGATTCAGTATTACCTTGGCAAAAAAAACCTTTAAATTGTCACAGTGTTATCAAATTCCGTGTTATCTAATTTCGAGCATCCCCATTTAGAAGGACACTGATGTTCTGGCTGGCAATGAAACACTAGCATCAAATATGCCGTCCTTGAGAGGTACCTTATTCAGCATGTTCCTCAAAAACGTTTTGTTAAATGGGGTTTATAGTCCAGTAGAAATTGACATAGACGGATGATGGACCCAGACATTTTGTATAAGTCTTTTTTTTTTTTTTTTTTTTTTGTACTAAACACTTCATTCTGATGCCAATAAGGTGTGAACAAAAATCAACCAAAACCGACCTTGGGGAAATGTGTTTTCTAAGCCAAAATCCAAAATGGCTGTCCTTGTCAGGACAATAAGGAATTTCCAGCACTGTGTAATGATATTAATTCAGTAACTATCAATTTCTGAGAGCAAATAACCAACAAAATAATAGAGAGACATGTGAAGAACTATCTATTGGTTTCAAAAACATCTCCTTTGAATACCAAAATAAAGATAAATGCATTGTAAAAATTATATACGTTACACATGCATTTCTTTTCGTGATGATAATATAACGAAGTGTTTATCCTTTTTGTTAGACAAGAATCCTTGCTGTCAAGCTATGATTATGATAATAAGCAAATAAACAGCATGCGGTAAAAAACAAGCTCTACTGTTTCTCAGTCATACCAATAATCAAACTTGCAACATGCACCAAAGCTTTCAACAGAACATCATGAATTGGTAGTGATATCGCTGTCTTATACCAGAAATGTATACTTTGATAAAAGAGTTCAACGTTCTAAGAGAAAAATATCACTGTCATGTTTCATGACCTGCAACTTTTGAGTTCTGTCTGTCTGTCAAATGGCTATGAATGAAAGTATGAGATTTAGTACATTCTAAAGATTGTCATCAGTGTCCTGTAAGCACTCAAGTACTTTGGGTCTGTTTTCACACTGCATTTTATTGCAATAAACGCTGCAGGAAACGCATTGGCGCTTGGTACTCTTGCATGAACAGCAAATATCCTGAAGGAGATCTTGTGGTATAGGCTCTATATCAGTGATAATTGGTACAACTGACCCATTTTCGATGTTGAAGTCACATTCCTCCATTTTCAGTACTGTGCTCAGGTGCTTCCATTTGCTTACTTGATGAATCACCCTTAAAGAGTGAAAGTGGCAGGCTCCACCTATGGGTGGCATGTGCTCCACTGGAACATACTTGGTCTCATGTACCACCGTAGAGACAGCACAAACCACCTCTATCCCACATTGCCAATGGTTTCCTTATCAGCTGATATGTCCCCAAATAACTTCATCTGGTGTCGCACTTCAGCTGATGATGTGAGAATATTCAATGTTTTCAGTGTGCCAATTCCAAAGAATGCTGAGGTGGTGTCACAGCCAGACATTGCATGCATTACTAACAAGCTCTTGCACAACTCCTTTCCAAAAGACTGATGGAGGCTATGTTGTCTTGTCACCATGAAAATGGTTATCTTTTCTTGGAGGTGGTACAAGAAGAGTATCAAAATGTCTGTATCCTCAGCTTGGATAAAGAGTATAAAAATTTCTGTATCCTCAGCCTGGATACAAACCTCTTTGTAGCTGAGGAACCTTGTGGGCAATGACATCTGCAACACCTTCCTCACCAGCATGCTTCACAGGAATGCCGGCGTCCTCAAGAAGTGTTCATAGTAGTTTGATGAAATTTTGTATAATCTTCATATTGGCAAAAAAGATGTCTTCTTTCGTGGCACTGGTGTTTGCACACTCACCAAAATGCCTGGAGCTAGTGCATGGTGCGGTTCTCTGCACTTTTGTTCAGGATCTTTGCTTGTTTTGATTTCAAATATGTCAAATATTACCCAGGCAAGAACTTGCTCATCCCTTCCACGTTTAACAACTGATATGAAGAGTTCACAGACATTTCCCATAGTTCCAACCTCAGGCCAAGGTATCTGATGGATGAGCACACACACCCATCAATGACTTTTGGAACTGATTTGTTGTAATAATTGGTGCAAACCTCTGGATTCATCTGAATCAGATGTTTTGCAAGCTGTGACTTCTGTGAATTGTGCATGTGCCCATCTTCATCAAAGAGGGCAGGTGCTACTGTTGCTAACTCATGGGCAAATACACCTTACTGTGGTGGATCATTAACACATGCACTGGCCCGCAACCTCTGGTATACTTCACTAGATGACACGTGGATAGTGTCACTTTCAACCTTCAGTGGCTTGCACGTTGCTGCAAAAGTTGTAGCCTGTTGTGATCTTTTCAGAGAAATTTCTCCATGCTTCTCATCCAGAATATCCTGGATCCTCCTCCCAATAGCAACAGCTTCATCAACATTCACCCTTTCATCAGCAATAATTCCTGTTGCAGTGTTAATAAACAGATTTCCATCCTTGTTCACAAAAGGGTTATGACTTTCAAGTCTTTAGATCCTTCAAGTCTTGCTTGATGTTTCCTGGATGAACATCTCGATGTTGTCTGACCATGTCCCAGTGACACTGTAGTACATGCATACCTTCTAGATTCATGAATGACTCACTATGATTATTCAAAATATATACAAAGGCACATAAATTATCAAAATATAGTGAGTAATTTTCACAATAACCTTGACATACTATTGCCACACCCCCAATACAAGGTGGAACACACACAATATATATTACCCTGGGATTTGCGAACAAAATAGTAGGTGGATACATATAGAAAGGAGTCATCAGTTGGACTTCAGCATACACATACTGATGGGTATGTTCTAGCATTTTTTCCTCAAGCGTGGAATCTGATACCAGCTCAAATGACATTTTCTGTATGGGATTCTCCATTTTATTCCATTTTTAAATATATTTCCATTTCATCCTGAGCAAATGCATATATAAAATATTATAGTCAAAGTGTTAACCGGTCTGATAAGTGTTGCAGACCATTTGCATTCATTGTGATGATATAAGCAAGTGTGCGAATACTGGGTTGTCTTTAAGTTTGTAATGAAGAGACATGCTGATGGCAGCCTTGTTGGAAATTAATTTTAGGATCTTTATGTACTTAAAATAAACTATCTCAAACATGTTTACCAATTATTGAGCTTGAATTCTGATACTTAGTACTGGCCAGTGCATAATGTTCATCTTTCAGGTAAATTTAGTGGCCCTTTTGGTTTTTGGCCCCAAAAAAAAAGATTTCCCTAAGGTTGATTTTGGTTGAATTTGTTTTGGTGTTCCAAGACACCCAGACAAAAGGTTCTATGCACAAATTTTTCTATTATACAAAATGTCTGGGTTAGGCCATTTTACTGTCAATTTCTACTGGATGTCAGCCAGGTAACCCCAACTCCCGACCATGACGTCACTCATGGTGGTAACCATTAGTAGACAGCCTCACTTACTCGCCCCAGACGGGAGGCGAACACCAACCCGCAAGATAACGAGACCAATGTGTTACTAACTGTACTATAGTAGATTCACATCAACCGTGCATTTGATGTCTAGGCCAGTCCCTTACGACGCTCCTGATTGGATGTTGATAAGCCAATCACAAGACTGGAAACTCTGTCTCTCTCTCGAGTTCACATAGGCAGAATGTATACCTCAGGAGAGGTGGAACATAGATCCTACCCATGTGAACTCTCGAGAGAGACTGAGAGTTTCCAGCCCTGTCATTGGCTTATCAACAGCCAATCAGGAGTGTCGTAAGGGACTGGCCTAAACATCAAATGCACGGTTGATGTAAATCTACTATAGCCAGTGGCTTTATTGCTAGAGGCTTTACGATTCACGAGCCATTGGGGCATATTGTGGGCAAACATATGTATGTCATCTTCGTTGCCACTCCGCAGTTTTTGACGCAACATTTGCATGGGTGGGTATGTATGTATGAATACATACATACATGCACACAGATATATATATGATATATATATATATATATATATATATATATATATATATATATAGTATTTGCCTTTTCGTAATATAAAATAATAAAACACACATACATTATATACGTATATACGTATATATATGTATATGTATATATATATCTATATATATATATATATATATATATATATATAGTATATATATATATATATATATATATGCATATATATATATATATATATATATATATATATATATATATAGTGTATATATATATATATATATATATATATATATATATATATATGTGTGTGTGTGTGTGTGTGTGTGTGTGTATGTATATATATATATATGCATATATATTCTAACATTTTGGGATAATAGGTGGGGCAATTTTAATGAATTCCTTTCAAAATTAAACGTATTAGTGCCCAGCATCAAATTTAAAGTTGAATTTGAAACAGACAACAAAATCTCTTGGTATAAATACCACCTTTTCTGTAAAATTTTTTCATTCATATACTTGTAGAGAGACACGCAATCTCTTAAATATAAGTACTTTTCTCTCTATATTTTGGGCTCCTTTTATTAGATGGAATTCTGTTGTAACAGAACATTTTTTACCAGTCATATATATTATATATATATATATAATATATATATTTATATATATATATATATATATATATATATATTTTATATATATAATATATATATATATATATATATATATATATATATAAATATACGTATGTGTCTGTCTTGTAACCAAGAATCTAACCACTGCTAGTTATGTTCTACATATCTGGCAATTCAACAAAGATGGCAATTCTCTCGGGATACAGCAATTTAAACCATGCTCCACAATAACTGAAATCCGGGAACATAGCACAGCTACAAAGAACAAGAATAAAAAGGAAGTAGCATCAACCTTCCTTACTAGAGATGGTATTCCTTCCATACCCTTTATTATTAATTTTACTAGTAATAGGAAATAAATAAACATAATATTTTACGTCCCTCTGTAATAAGCGAAACAGACCACCTCTTCGATTTCCACCACAAAAATCTCTTACAAAGAACTGAAAATTAAAAAAGTTTAAGAACTACGTATCATCGCCGTTTGTAAGTGTTGTGATACCATTCCTTCCACGTAGTAAAAATCAAACTGGCCATGAAGCATAATTATGGTATGGCTGACAAAAAAAATAAATAAATAAAACTGTCGTATTTAGCTCTGCAGATATGCATATAAAAAATACAACATTGTAGAGCATGATCGTGTCAAACGTATATTACGAGAGGTCACATAATGGTTTGTGTGTTCTGGCAGTTACATACCATATATAATGTAAGAACTTCGTCATGAGGAGAAATTAAGAGTTATCAATCCACCAAGCGCCCTACTTCCATTAAGATAACGAGCACTGTTCTTCCTCTAATTCTCTTGGGAACTCTACCACAACGGACAATAGTAGACTCACTTATTCTCTATGGATTTACCCTTTGTTTCACATTCTACTCCACTCTACTAAGTATGGGGAGAATGAAAATTTGGCTTTCATTTTATACTTTCACCTATCCTGTTATTCTTCTTAATAAAGTTACGCAGAATAAAAGAATGCAATATTAATAGTTATGCTGATCATGATGACAAAGCAAACCAATGGCGGGTCAGGTATAGCTAAAAAGTTACTGCAGCAGAACAAAAGCAACTATATTTATGAATTTTGTAATATCTCCATGATAAGTTCGAGGTACTTCCAACGCTTAAAACACTCACTGAAGATAAAGGATGAATTTCATATACTCCTCAAATAGCTAGACAATATGAAAATTAGCTAGATAAAATATAAAATGGGCGAAAACGTCAGAAATTGAGTAATAAGGAGCACATTACGTCAATCCTTTTAAAGGCATGCTGCTATAATCTAGGGACAGTAAAAAAATACTAAAAATAAAAAAGTATGTGAAGAATACAAACACTCGTAGATACACAACATTTCACCTTTTTGTTTTGTACAAGAGAGAGAGAGAGAGAGAGAGAGAGAGAGAGAGAGAGAGAGAGAGAGAGAGAGAGAGAGAAAGTGTGACTTGATATGCAAATGGTGTTATCCACGCCTGTCATCATTTATGCATCAGTTTCTTTATTTAAGATACATTGTTGTCCAAGTACTGATGAGGTTACTTATTTTTTAATACTTTTTCACACAGTCCACACTTGTCGCTTCTCCATTTCCCCTTGGGCCTATTTATCCACTAACAGATTACCTGTAAATCCTTCGATATATTTCACGTCGTAATGCCTTCAATTGATACTAATAAATGGAGAACGGTGATGACAGAATGAGCCGGAGTAATCTATTCTACTTGGCGAAGTCATTTATCTTGTAGGCACCGTATCCACGGAAGGCCATCCCCAACACCACAATTTTCTCTCTCTCTCTCTCTCTCTCTCTCTCTCTCTCTCTCTCTCTCTCACACACACACAATCTTGAGTCCTTGATATTCAAAATACACGCTACCTGATAGCAAGGCACTAAATATTGCCCTAGCGCTCTACTACCTGCAATTAAAATTCAATTGGTGAGAAAGGCAAGTCAAATGAAGAATTTACTTCATATACAGTCTTTGAAAATGTCTATTACAAATGGATACATATTTTGGAAACGTCAAATACGATTACTACAGTAAAATAATGAATACAGATGGAAAATATTAACCACATATATTCTCACCTTTTATTGATTGAATGCAATAAATACAGAAAAAAAATAATAATTTGATATAAAGCCAAGTCTGTTAACGGGACCATATCGCCGCTGCCCCCCCCCCTCTCTCTCTCTCTCTCTCTCTCTCTCTCTCTCTCTCTCTCTCTCTCTCTCTCTCCGACTACTTAGCCCTTACCCCAATCTCCACGATTTCTATTTTTTTATTCTTTTTTTTAGAGAGGGGGGGACGGGGCCAAATAGGGTTAAGCCATAGAGAATATCAGGTATTCTACGCAGCATATATCTTGGTGCTAAAAGTTAGACTGGGGCGCGTATATACACCTATACAGTGATTTTATTTTCCATCGATAATAGTATTAAGGCTGGAGAAATACAGAATAACATAAACACACACACACACATACACACACATATATATATTTATATATAAATATACATATATATATATATATATATATATATATATATATATATATTACATTATACTAACATACTCGTGTTAACCTAAGCTTTTCATCATATAGAAAAAGTAAAACAGAATGGTAAGGCCTTTCAGCTTTCAGCAAGTCCCTAGGGTTGAGGTTGCTAAGACCACATCTTTTCCCTGTCGTAAATCTGAAGCTGACAAGGCACATTAGACACATACACATACATACATATAAATTGTTGTTTGTTTGTATGGTGTTTTTATGTTGCATGGAATCAGTGGTTATTCACCAACGGTACCAACGGCTTCACGTGACTTCCCAACCACGTCGAGAGTGAACTTCTATCACCAGAAATACACATCTCTCACACCTCAATGGTATGCCCGAGAATCGAACTCGACGCTACCGTGGTGGCAGGCCAAGGCCATATCGATCACGCCACTGAGGCGCTATATATACATTATATTTGTGATATATATATATATATATATATATATATATATATATATATACACATGTGTGTGTAAAATATGCTTATTCCCCGTGGAGAGATGTGATGTCGACTAACGTTGCATATAAATTTAAGTGTGCCGAGGAGACATATCAAGCCCTTAGCAATTGCTACGTAGGTCGCACCACGACCGCTCTACACAGTCGACTGCCAGCCCATCGCATCCAAGGGGGAATATTCCAACATTATGTTGATGACCATGATCGTAAACCAACACTGGCAGTATTATTCGATGACACAGAGACCGAGCGTAGAAAGCCTAAAGTAGAAAGGAAACCGATATAACTTACGGCAAAGACGAAGCGCTAGGAGCTATGAGGTCATTCAGCGCTGAAACAGAAATTCACAGAATTTTTCTATCTTGAGCCAACTGCGGAACAACAACAACCTGACAATTTTAGAATCTATCATTATTAAAAAGACTGTACCGTCGTTAGATACCCAAACGTCCTCTGTAAAATTGTTCTTAGCCTAGTTTGGGCAGCTGGTCTGCCTCACTGTATTTTTACCTATATTGTGTTAGTTTTACTCTTTCTTTTGTATAGGTAGGTGTTTCTGAAATTTTAGTGAAGTCCTGTACTTTTAATATGTCAGTCCTCTGCTTTCGTCCAGCGTCGTATATAAATATACTTGCCCGAGATGTGATCACGGGACATACGTGGGATGCACGAGGAGGCTGTTGAAGGTTCGAATTGATTCCCACAGGGGCATAAGCCATAGAACAGGTAGTAGGTTATCTAATCCAGAACAATCCAATATACGGAATCACTCAAAAACATGTAAAACATATATTGACAGCAAGGATTTTTCTATCTTGGGCCAACTGCGGAACAACAACAACCTGACAATTTTAGAATCTATCATTATTAAAAAGACTGTACCGTCGTTAAATACCCAAACGTCCTCTGTAAAATTGTTCATAGCCTAGTTTGGGCAGCTGGTCTGCCTCACTGTATTTTTACCTATATATTGTGTTAGTTTTACTCTTTCTTTTGTATAGGTAGGTGTTTCTGAAATTTTAGTGAAGTCCTGTACTTTTAATATGTCTGACTTTGGAGGTGCTGTTGAATTTTAACTTTTAACTTTTAACTTTTTACTTTATTGAGAGCTGTTGCCATGACATTTTTAATATAAATTAAATTAGATCAATTATTAATGTTCGTAAACTTATATATATTTTTAGCCTTGAAAATGCGACCTGGAATTCGTCGCGAAACGTCGGCATTAAATAAACTGTTGAAAGATGAGGATGCCTTTCCCTACTACTTCCTTCGGGATATATCTTCTATATATATATATATATATATATATATATATATATATATATATATATATATATATATATACATATATATATATATATATATATATATATATATATTAATTATATATATATATATATATATATATATATATATATATATAATGATTATAAATCACAGTAGATGCACATGACTTCATTAAATAAGCGAATACCACAAGAAAATCTAAGCGATTTTGTCTTAAAGACGAAAGCACTTGGATTTCTGCCTATCATTTTCCTGTGGTATTCGCTTTATTTATTTACTTATATATATGCATATATATATGTGTATATATATATATATATATATATATATATATATATATATATATATATATATATAGATGTGTGTGTGTTGACCTATAAACCGTATGGGATTATGGGTTTTCTTTCGTATATAATTTTCAAAACTAATGAATGTATTGTTTTCACGTAATGGTAAGGCTGTAGCCTTACCATTTCTCTTCATCTGTGTGAATATTAGTTTTAAAAATAACAGAAATATGGTTTATCATGAAATAATTACATTTCATTCATGAAGGCTTAAAGAAATTAATCTATGACAAAACATTAATTAATTTTCTTACGTTAGAAGTACTACATATTCTTATTTTTATTTTTATATGTTAAAATTTAGATTTGAATTGTGATTTTTTTTTTTAAATCACACCAAGTAAGAATCGTAGCACTCCTCTAGCAGAGAGAACCAGATGTTTCCGCAAAGAAGTCTTTCTCACCCACGCAATGTCTCGAACACAGTAAACCACAGTATATTTGAATACCTCCAATGACATATTTATGAGTCACATGCACAGAAAAACCTAAACGTCTTCATCACGGCCAAGTACAATAAACGACATGAGGTGCCTGACAAGTCATTATTATAAAACAACAAAGCATGCCGTAAAACCCATTCTTTCACTGAGGTTGTTAGCTCCCTCAACCTCATAAACTACCCACCCACCAACCCACATACCAACTTCATAATTCAACGGACCCATCATCCTTGAAGTTAGCCCTGAAATAGGTACAGGAGCTAAATGTGGATATTACACAAACTGCTTCTTTGAGTTTGTCATCGGTGACAGTCTAGCCAAAGTAACAAGAGATGCGGAAGGAGCTGAGTTTGGACTGGTGAGCAATGTCATTTCCTCTCTCTCTCTTCTCTCTCTCTCTCTCTCTCTCTCTCTCTCTCCTCTTCATTTTCTTACTTCAATATCACGGCGGTATATCAGTCATTGCCACTCATTATCTCTTAGCTTACTCATTTGGGATAATCTTACTTTCATTGTCTATATCTCAAAGATCAGCGTCATTGCCTGTACAATTAGTCTTTTTGTTTGGAAATAGTTGTTTCCTTTTTGAACCCAGACTTTCACTTCTTGATTAATCATATGATCACCAGTGACACATAATACTGGCATTTTTCGCATTTTCATATGCAAGGCTAACCTACAAACATATCATAATCCTTGTGGTAAACAAAAAATCATTCCACCAACCCACTTCCAACCTTGATTTTTAACATCCTAAGATTCTAAAGGTAAATTCAAATCTGTAATTTATCTTTACAACTAACAAAAGCTCAACTTTTGAAGCTTCACGACCGTAAAAATCCAAATGTCTGGCAACCAATCCTTCAGACAATCTTCTCATCTCCCCTTCATTGGAATGTTAAGGATTTTTTCGCGATTCCGGACATTTGTTTTTTCGAATCAACCTAACAATTTTTGGTATCTCAGGTAGGTCAAGTATTTTTGTTCTTTGCCAAGTATGAGAGAACTGCCTTTTCCCCAACACGTTTTCATTCATTGAAGAGTGGCTGATCTTCCAATGCATTTCTTTTGTTTTTTGTGTGTATGTAAGGCTATAGCTATTCGTGTTTATCAGATCTACGATTATGCACGTCTCCCATAAAATTCAGCCAGCAGCAAATTATTCGCATAAATTACAGACACACCACCACTTAGAATTAATGGCTTTAAATATTCCTTCCTTAGCAATAAAAGTAAATCATTGGCGTGGGATATGAAAAATAACGTTTTAGCCGAAGATTAACATTGCCAAACAATCCTCTTTAAAACAAACAATAAACTAAAAGAAAAAGCTTGGGCTCTATTTTGTCTTGTATACACCAGCATGGGAACAAGCACCATGGCAGCCACGATAACCATGTTAAAAAATGCTTGATATACTTAAAATACAAAAGTTCTATAAATTTACAAAGGTCATAGATCAGTGATCTAGGGTCAAAGTCAACCGGTCACTCGTGGCAAAAAAAATAAATAAATATATACAATAATTGGCAACTGGTACAAATTCTGAAAATTTCACGAGTGTATCTGAAAGGAACGTCAATGTTTTTCAGCCTGAATACTGATTCATCAGTTAATTTTTTTTTTTTTATGAAAACAAAGGTGAAATAAAAACACCCACAATATGATAATGGACATTAAATGAAACGTCATATTTCCGTTTAATTCGAGCGCTCTTCAATAAGAATATGTAGTATAATCTGAAATAATATATTCCTTTTGAGAGAGAGAGAGAAGAGAAAAGAAGGAGACAAGACGAGAGAGAGAGAGAGAGAGAGAGAGAGTAATTTTCTAACTGCTTTTGATGTTGTCTATAACATCATATGTTTATACTTTTAATTTCTTTGTATTCATATAGCATCTCTCAATTAAAAAATACTATTAAGAACGTACACCTATGCTCAGAACAGATGCTAAGTGATTGCATAGGATTTCGTTCAAAATTCACAAACTGGCAACTGGAATGCTCCATATTTACCTATTATTTCAATGTGAAAACACGATTATTGCATACAATAAGGCCATAATAGGTTTCATGAGAGTGTAATCTGTCATATATTTCAAACTGTAAGAAAATGTCACGAGTAGCTAAATTTCAGAAAAACACTTACGAAACATTTTCAAAACTTTCGTTCACTCATCACTGATGCATTTGACTACTTAGTTCGATTGTTAAATAAAGATAACGAAGAAAACTGATAACATTAGTATTGCTTCCAAAGCAAACATAAATTCTTAAATTGTCCTACTTGATTGTTATTTACGCCTCAATGCTGAAAAAATATAAATATTCTTAAACACAGCCTAAAACTTCAATATTCAAAGAAAGATTGTTGTAATTTATATTCCTATTTTTTAAAATGTTGGTATGACTATTGATCTTATTAGGTCTACTGTTATAATGCTGCAGAGGTATTTACGTAAACCAGCCCGAGGAGCACGTTAAGTGCGCTGGCAGACGGCACCACTCACCTTATCACACCATACTATGTATTAAGCAATGTGAAAGGAATAAGTTCAAATCACACAGGTTTTTAAGAATTATACTAATGCATAATCAGGATCATATTTACATTTATACAACTATAAGAAAAATAGTGCTGCCTGTGAATTCCCATACATGTCGACATGTATGACATTAGAAATGAAAAAAATCATTTAACACTACTTAGCAACGTCTGAGATTCAGGACGATACAAAAAGAATCATATCGCATCAGATATGAGCATTCCTGTACCTAGTCAGATAATAAAAAATAGAACAGCAAAGCGCCAGACTTAACAGATCCATTGTTTCTATTAAAAAAAAAAAACAAGAGGTAAATTGTTTCACGGGTGCGCTGTTTCTTAATTGTAAACAAATTTATAGAAACACAACGGCTAGATTTAAGATTACGAGAGAATTGTCGTATATTCATCTGGAGATCAAACAAAATTAGAAATATTTCAATAGACAACCTCACACACAGGACCATTTTAGAAAGAGAAACCTTCGCTACCTTGTATAATTGAAATCACTGTAAAAGCAACACAGCAGACTCAGAAAAACTTCGGTCTAAACGAAAACCTGTCATCACCAACTCCCTTCCTCGAAATAAGCTTTGACATGATTGACTGAAGCAACTCGGTTGCTATTTGTGGTTGCTGGATCTTCTGTTTGTGACATTGGGACAAGTTGCCTTATGCAACATGGCGACTATGTAAGTATGTCACAGCCTCTGGTATATGATCTTATTACAGTGTTACAGTTTCCTCCCTTAGGGGTTCAGTCAAGCAAACACTTTGCTTTAGCAAGTTCCCTGTCTTTTTTTTTTTAAGGTGTTCCGGACGCTTACGTTAAATTTATCAAACGTTTGCCACACTACCAAGGAAATACATTTCTCTCAAACATGCTTTTTACATTGGTTTCTTACTTTTAAATGCAGGATCCACCATCAAAGCCCTTGTTGGTCATGGCAGTCGTGGTAAAAAATGACCCATAGATTCCATATATATATATATACTATATATCTATATCTATATATATATATATTATAATGATATATATATATATGTGTGTGTGTATATATATACATACACACACACACACACACACACACACACACACACACATATATACGTATATTATATATATATATATATTATATATATAATATATATATATATATATATATATATATATATATATGCTAGAATTATGGTTGTTGTACCGCAGTTGATCTCGACATATGGCTCAGTTTTATGAGAACGTATGATGCAAAATTCATGTATAGATAATGCTAATTTGTTAAATCCTATTGGTATATATATAATATACATATACATACACACACGATTACGTTGATATATATATATATATATATATATATATATATATATATATATATATATATATATATACTCATCGTGTGTGTGCATATATATATATATATATATATATAATATATATATATATATATATATATATGTGTGTGTGTGTGTGTGTGTGTGTATGTATAATGTGTGTTTCGAAATTAAAGGCCCCCCCCCCCCTCCACAGAACAAATGGAAAGTTATGAAGTTTTCTGCTATAGCCTATCTCCTAATGCACTATCTTAAGTTTCTATTAAGCTATCTTTCATTTTACATTTCTTGTATTTCCAGACTGAGTGACGGAGTTAGATACAGCCATGGCTAACGACACAGAGGGTATCAGATGGATTGACCGAATCCAGGCTATAACCTTCAGAGAGGCCCGGGATGCTTGCGCATCCTTCATTTCACGTTCCTGGATAGCCAATTACATTAAAAGAGATGAATCCTTTGTTAAAAGAAACTAAAACAAAAATCCCTATGACTGACATCGCAAAAAGAGTGAGAATCTTGGAAGGCCTGAAGTCCTTTCTCAGGAGTCAAAAGACATCATAGCTGAGGCAGTGGGCAGACCAAGAAAGTCTTTATGGAAGTTGGCACTTGAGCTAGTAACAAAAAAGGGGAAAGAATAGAACTTATAATGCTGTATATCGTTAGTTGAAAAAATCTGGTATCAAGCCATCTCATGCTATCAGCAAGCCCAACATCACTCAGCAATAGAGACAAGACCGTGCATGGTTTTGTGGTTCATTTCTTAAAGAGTGGGATGAAGCTAACTTTCTCCATGTTGACGCATCAGATGAATTCTTCATTTACACAGTCAGGAAGCCAGATCATAAAAATGACATCATTTGGACTGCAAAGTTGGATGATATCAGTGATAACGTGTGTGAAAACATTGGAAGTATCTTAAAGGATTGTGTAGAAGCTTGCACAGTGAACTATGATGGTATACCACACCTCGACGACCTGCGAAGAGAGGTAACCGAAGTGCTCAGGGAAATGGAGTTTGAGTCTCAGTTTTTTTTTTTTGCGATATGCTGAAATCATACCCCTCAAGAATGCAGGCTGTGGTACAGGCAGATGGAGGCCACACAAAATATTAAATAATCAGAGAGAAACTTAAATAAATACCTGTTCTGAATTACTTTTCTTTTTGTCCATACAAATTTTAGTCTATGCTGCAGAGGGGTGGGTGTGTGTGTGTGTGTGTGTGTGTGTGTGTGTGTGTGTGTTGTGTGTGTGAGTATACACACAATAAACATAACAAATTAATATTAACTAAACATAAATTTTGTAGCATATTCGTAAAACTGAGCCATTGTCGAGATCAACTGCGGTGCAGCAACCAAAATTCTAGCATCGCTTATTTAATGAAATAATCTGGAGCAATAAAATATTTGACTTTTGGCCGCATGCAAAATTCATGTTATTAAAAAGCGAGTGCATAAAAATCAAACTTTTGATCTGGCTTCCCTTTCATTATGTTTGTAGCGCAGAGAAAACAGCTGCGACAAAGACCAGCTAACTTTTCGAGCTAGAAAAATCGTTGCCGTTTTTGCCGCTGCATTAAAGGGAGGGGTCTCCACAATAATGGAGGTCGTCGGTCGCCCTTTATAGTAGAAGCCAAAAGAGTATATACTTGGATTTTAATCATTTCAAAATACGGTCAAACGATTTTTAGGTTTCTAGTTGCAGAACAAAGCCTTGTGGATTCACTAGAAAACCTTATTAAGGTATCGGAACCGTTGTGCAGAGCGTTCTAATATACCAGCAATGTATTATACGCATTACAAGTCCCGCAAGTGAGCCAATCTTATTGTTCAAGGACTCATCACATAGTTTTCGAATTGTCAAAAACACTATAACTTTTTTAGTATGACTGAATATAACACTTTTCGAATTGTCAAAAACACCCTTTTTGAGTATGACTGAATAAAGCACTTTTCAAATTGTCAAAAACACTCTTTTTGAGTATGACTGAATAAAGCATTTTCGAATTGTCAAAAACAAATCCGAACTTTTTGAGTATGACTGAATAAGAAAGCACTTTTTCGAATTGTCCAAAAACAATCTAACCTTTTTGGAGTATACCTGAATAAAGCACCCATTTCGAATTGTCAAAACAAAAAACTCTAACTTTTCAGTATGAGTTGAATACAAGCCACGTTTTTGGAATTGTCAAAAACACTAACTCTTTTTAGTATGACTGCAATAAAGCACATTTCGAATTGGTCAAAAGCAATCTAACTTTTTGAGTATGAACTGAACTCAAAGCACATTTTTCGAATTGTCAAAAACAATCTAACTTTGTTTTTGGAGGTATGACTGAATACAAAGCACTTTTCGGAATTGTCAAAAAACAATCTAACTTTTTTGGGAGTTTTAAAAAAAAAAAAAAAAAATTGAAAAAAAACCTGCAATAAAGCACTTTTCGAATTGTCAAAAACAATCTTAACTTTTTTGAGTAATTGACTGAATAAAGCACATATTTTCGAATTGTCCAAAAACAATCTAACTTTTTTGAGTATGACTGAATAAAGCACTTTTCGGGGGGGGGGTAAAATTGGGTCAAAAACAATCTAACTTTTGAGTATGAACTGAATAAAGCCACGTTTTCGAATTGTCCAAAACCAATCTAACTTTTTGAGTTATGACTGAATAAAAGCACTTTTCGAATTGTCAAAAACAGAATCTAACTCTTTTTGAGTATGACTGAATAAAAGGCACTTTTCGAAATTGTCAAAACAATCTAACTTTTGTTTTTGAGTTAAAAAAAAAAAAAATGGGAAAAAACTGAATAAAGCACTTTTCGAAACTTGTCAAAACAAATCGAACTTTTGAGTAATGACTGGAATAAAGCACATTTCGAATTTGTCAAAAACACTCTAACATTTTCAGTATGAACTGAATAGAAAGCAACTTTTTTGAATTGTCAAAACAAAACCTAACTTTTTTAAGTAATGACTTGAATAAAGCAACATTTCAGAATTGTCCAAAAGCGAATTCTAACGTTTTTGAGGTATGACTGAACTTAAAGCAATTTTCGAAATTGGTCAAAACAATCTTTTTAACTTTTTTGAGTATGAACTTGATAAAGCAAAACTTTCGATTAATCAAAACAATTAACTTTTTGATATGACTGAATAAGCACTTTCGGAATGGTCAAAAAACAATCTAACTTTTTGAGTAGATGAATAAAGCACTTTTCCGAAGTTTGTAAAACAATCTAACTTTTGAGTATACTGAATAAAGCACTTTTCGAAATTGTCAAAAAACAATCTAACTTTTTGGGTATGATGAATAAAGCACATTTCGAATGTCAAAAAACAATCTAACTTTTTGAGTTGACTGAATAAAGCACTTTTCAGAAATGTCAAAAACAATTGTCTAACTTTTTGAGTATGGACTGAATAAAGACTTTTCGAATTGTCAAAAACAATCTAAAAACAATCTGAATTTTTTTAGTATGACTGAGTATAAAGCACATTTCGAATTTTTGTCAAAAATGCAAGTCTAATTCTTTTTGAGTATGACGCTGAAATAAAGCACTTTTCGAATTGTCAAAAACAATCTACTTTTTTGAAGTATGACTGGAAAAGCACTTTTCGAATTGCAAAAACAAATCTAAACTTTTTGAGTATGAATGAATAAAGCACTTTCGAAATTGTCAAAAACAACTAACTTGAGTATGACTGAAAAAGCACTTTTCGGAATTGTCAAAAAAATCTAACTTTTTGAGTATGACTGAAAAACAATTTCTAACTTTTGAAGAAATGCCACCATTTTCTTGAAATAAAGCCAAACTCGAATTTTTTTAAAAAAACAATCTACTTTTTGAGTAAGAAAAAAAATCCTACTTTTGAAAGTTTTAATGACTGAATAAAGCACTTTCGAATTGTCAAAAACAATCTAACTTTTTGAGTATGACTGAATAAAGCACTTTTCGAATTGTCAAAAACACTCTAACTTTTCAGTATGAATGAATAAAGCACTTTTTGAATTGTCAAAAACACTAACTTTTTAAGTATGACTGAATAAAGCACATTTCGAATTGTCAAAAGCAATCTAACTTTTTGAGCGTGACTGAATACCTAAAGCAGTTTTCGAATTGTCAAAATCACTCTAACTTTTTTAGTATGACTGAATACCTAATGCAGTTTTCGAATTGTCAAAAGCACTCTAACTTTTAGAGGATGACTGAATAAAGCACTTTTCGAATTGTCAAAACACTAACTTTTTTAGTATGACTGAATAAAGCAGTTTCCGAATTGTCAAAAACACTCTTAACTTTTCGAGTATGACTGAATAAAGCAATTTTCGAATTGTCAAAAACACTCTAACTTTTCGAGTATGACTGAATAAAGTAGTTTTCGAATTGTCAAAAACACTCTAACTTTTCGAGTATGACTAAATAAAGCAGTTTTCGAATTGTCAAAAACACTAACTTTTTTAGTATGACTGAATAAAGCAATTTTCGAATTGTCAAAAACAATCTAACTTTTCGAGTATGACTGAAGAAAGTAATAAAGAAATTATTTAATAAATAAATGAACAGAATTTTGAAAATCATTCAGTTTGCATCTGTAGCTTATATTCGAAAATATTTTCATTCGAGCAGTTCTCCCAACGGCTTCACGGCAATGAACTTAACCTGAAATGGTTCCAAATGACTTCGTAAGAAAAATCCAGAATGAAAATATTTGATATTACGGTAAGCAAAAAACATTTACAATACCACCAAAGATAATAAAGAGTACTTCGTGAATTTTCTTCAGTAGCACAATAATGGAAGCTCATCATCATCAACATAATAATAATAATAATAATAATAATAATAATAATAATAATAATAATAATAATAATAATACTAGTACTAGTATTAGTAGTAGCATGATTCTTCAATTGGAGAAACAAACTAACAGTTATGTAAATGTACATATATTTAAATTTGAAACTAAGGATTCCCGAAAGCTATCCATAGTTTTATATCTAAATATATACAGCCAGTTACAAAACCGGTGTCACCCCGCCAGGCCTGGCTCGAAGAGATCGTGCCCTTCTTGCCCTGAAAGTGGCCCACGTTCAAACAACCGATACATAGTTAGAATAGCTCGAATGGGGGGAGGAGGAGCGAAATTACGGTAATCAGCCAAAAAGGAATGCATTAATGAATGAATTATATATAGACAGAGAGAGAGAGAGAGAGAGAGAGAAGGGGGTGTGTGAGATGGTGTAGAGTACGAGGAACGGTAACAAAAGAAATGCATAGTGTACGGAACGAGAGTGAGAGAGCTTTTATTTCTGTTTAGTTAATCTGATGGGTATATTTGGGACCTCCTGTTTATAGAATATGTTAACTTATATTTCTTGGAAAATAACTATTATGAAATCTTATCACATCGTATTGTTTTCACTCGTTACCATATTGTCTATATAAAAAGCCTTAAATATTGTTGGAACTGACTATTCATATTAATATTATTCAGACGGTAAGCAGCTGTATTCTCTCTCTCTCTCTCTCTCTCTCTCTCTCTCTCTCTCTCTCTCTCTCTCTCTCTTCATCTGTCCTTCTGCCCTCCGTCTTAAATCACCTGGATCCACTATTTGAATTATGGTAAACGTTTGATATGTTATTTGGATGCGGCCAAGGATAAAAAAAACCGTAATTGGCTACTCAGTCAACTTGTGCTTAGCTGCATCTATTTTTGCCGCCCTAGATTGACTGGACTATAATTACCCGTATTACCAATAATATACGAATCTGGTCACAAATATGTTACACACCAGGTTTTGTAGCCTTGGGTTGTATGATTCATCAATTTTGCAAGGGTAATATTTTATTAATCTATGCTAAGAACACATTACAGGATATGCTAATCTAGTACCACAGGATTTGTATTTGTGACATAACTTAATTGAGCTACCAGTATTTGAGTGTGATGGGCCACTTGGCTTCGCCTCTCGCAACAATCAAGGCTACTTAATAGAAAGTATTTTAATTTGCTATATTTCTTATATTATATATATTTATTATATTGTTTCCGAAACTCTTGGTGAAATTGAATTATGTGAAATGAAATGCAGTGAATGTGTGCATCGGTACCTTAATATAATGATGGTGGGGTGTAAAGGATGTATACTATTAACATATTATCTACTATGGGATTCAGGGTCTCAGTAACACGGTTTTTTGGACTTTGCTCCTTGTCAAAGCATCGGATGTAGCTGAAAGTTGACATATGTATATTTTACAACCACACAAATTTTGTCAGCATTATCAATAACCTAAACCCGATAGTTTTCATTTTTATAGAGTAAAAATGATCTAGCCGACGCCATGGCCAATGATTACGAGCCAAGAGTCGAAAAACATTTATTACGTAAGCAAGGTAAACAAACACCTTTTGACTAAATGTTGCCCCGCCCATCCACCAGACAGAAATTCCATCGGCTCCGAAACCCAAAGACTTTATGAATGGCGGAACGATACATAGATGTGGGGGGGGGGGGGGGGGGGGGGGGGGGGGGGGGGGGGGTATCAGTGCTAGCGTAGTAATACTACTGTAGCAGTAGTGCCGCAACAGTATAGCAGTAATATACATGAATTAATTGTTTAGGCCAACTGCTGGGATCCTTGAGGATCATTTAGCACTTCTTACAACTACTCGAGAAATTAGTTTTTATAGCCAGATGTTAAATTTTCTAATCCAACAATGCCCATGGTAGCCTTCAGTGTTATCCTGAATTATAACGAGGCGAAAGTGGGTGGAGCCTCATGAAGTCACCATTCTGACGATAATTATTGGTGAAGGTTTAAAGCCAATATACGGTACCGGCTATTTTTTTTCAGTAAATAGGTAGATAGCCAATAAATAAAAATTGCTTGACATTGGATATAGCAGTTATCAAATCAAGTTTGTCTACTATGTTTTTGATAATTACCAACTATTCCCTACATCTTGTCAATCTGATTGTGACCTATAAAGTAGACTGTAATTTCTTTGGAAACTTATTTTGGGAGTTAGACTAATAATCGAAGTGTTTTTGTATTTATTAACATACTTTGTTGGTTTGTTCATCATGATAATTATCAGTGGAGAGGTTCCAGAGTTCATAAAGGTGTACTGCTGTGCTTGTATTTAAATTTGTATGTCATTGTTGCCAGAGGTTTAGCCTTCGTTACGTATAGCCAATCATCCATCGAGAAAGAGGGAAGAAATGCTGTCATAAGTTACGTAACGAGTTCGTTCGAAACCTTTTCTCTGAGTAAGTTGGCCCGTCTTCAAAAAAGGTAACTTTTACATTATAAGTACCAAATTTATTCAGCCTACGTAGTGCAGAATACACTCAAAATTTATGTGTTGACATAATATGTATTCTGAATAAGCGTTATATTTATGAAATGCATAGATAAAAAGTTATTGCGAAAAAACCGTGTTACAGAGGCCCTGAATCTCATAGTAGTGTCTCAAGTTATTGGGTGACAGTCTTCAGACCTGGGCAGATCGGTCACGTCTTAGCTAACCCCCCCCCCCCCCCCCACCCCACCCCCAACTTCCCCAAACCCCACCCCGGCTCACGCTTGCTCACTAACTCCAGTCCAGTCTCCGCGTCTCCGGCTCTCCGCCTTTATTTGTCGCTTCTACGGCTAATGTCACAAGATGGAATAAGATAAGGTGAGTTACCTAGAGGTCCCGTTTTCAACGCTCATGCGCATGACGTCACCTGGAGACTTGGAGAGTTCAGCCAGGCGACACATAGGCGGAGAATATCCCGCTTTTTTTCACAGATGTTTATGTTTTCATTTGCGAGGACAGATTCATCATGGCAATATGTGCCATATATGGGTGCTCCAATTCTTTTAAGACCAATATAACTGATGGAAGAGAAAAAATTTGATTTTACCGTTCCCCAAAAGATGCAGAACTATGCAAGAAGTGTTGGATATATGCAAAAGAAGTGATGGTATCAATGCCAAAACTGCACGAATTTGTTCGTCACATTTCCAACCTAATGATTTTGCCAGAAACCCTAGGCACGAATTGCTCAGTTACTGCCCTAAGACTGCCCGAAATCTAAAATACGGTGCCATACCGACACAAAATCTTTATAATAATGTTACTGTTGCTTCAGGTAAGCCTATCACTAATATCTCGTCACTTCAATTTGGTGTACTAGGCCTATGTATGTTCCATGTAGCATTTTGGTCAACTAAGCGAACTGTAACTAATAGGCTCACTTATAAAAAATTAAGAGATTATATGAATATATCAATTACATTTCTCATGCAAGTAAACCTTTAGCCACGATCGGAAGAATGTCTCTGAAGATCGGATGGAGAGAGAGAGAATTTTGCAAAAATGTTTTCGTGTGCTTAAATAATATTTCTTGAGCTTTAAATTATATTAAAACAGTTTGGTTGCTTCGAAATACGTCCTGATCATCATATGGATACAACTACGAAAAGATGTCTTGTATGTTTATATTAATATGACATATAATATATTATATATACATATACTATATATTATCATATAAATACATAATATAGATACTTATATATATTATGATATATATATATTACTATTAGATTAGATATATAGATATAAGTTACTGTGCAGCATGTGCGTTTATTTTTTCACCAAATCGAAATGCCAGAGCGATGAAAAGGGATCTGGCTTTAAGAGACATTATGAATTAAATATTCAATTTACATTTCGCATGTCAAGTAAAACCTTTTAGCCACAGATCGGCAAAGACAATGTCTCTGAAGATCGGATGGAGAGAGAGAGAATTTTGCAAAATGTTTTCGTGTGCTTAAATAATATTTCTTGGAGGCTTTTAAATTATATTAAAAACAGGTTTGGTTGCTTCGAAATAGCCGATCCTGGATATCATTATTGGTTAAATAATATTTCATGAAGCTTTAAATTTATTTTTTACAGAAAATTTGGTTGGGCTTCGAATCGTCCTGATATCATATGGAATTTAAAAATTTTTCGAGATGTATTGTATGTATATATAGGGATATATATATATATATATATCTATATATATACATATATAATATATTATATTTTATATATAGATATTATATATATAAGATAATATATAATTATATATACTATATATATAAAGTTAACTGTTAGCAATGCTTGCGTGTTTTTATTTTTTTTTTCACCAAATGTCGAAATGCCCAGAGCGATGAAAAGGGATCTGGCTTAAGAGATTTATATGAATATATCAATTACCATTTCTCATGCAAGTAAAACCTTTAAGCCACGAATCGGAAGAATGTCTCTGAAGATCGGATGGAGAGAGAGAGAATTTTGCAAAAATGTTTTTCGTGTGCTTAAATAATATTTCTTGAGCTTTAAATTATATTAAAACAGTTTGGTTGCTTCGAAATACGTCCTGATATCATATGGATAAACTACGAAAAATGTATGTTTATATTATATTGATAAATATATTATATATATATATATATATATATAGATATATATACATATATACATATATATATATATCTATTATATATATATATATATATATAGATATATATATATATATATATATAATATATATATATATAATATAGATATATATATATATAATTATAGATATATATATATATATATAAGTTACTGTAGCATGTGCGTTTATTTTTTCACCAAATCGAAATGCCAGAGCGATGAAAAGGGATCTGGCTTGATGAACCTGTGCATGAAATATGATATGGTAAAGAAAGGCAGAGATGCTTTCTCGAACAGTCCACGTCAAGTCGAAATACTTGGTTAAATTTTTTATTTTCCTAGTAATGCTAAAGTGAAAGGCAAAATGTCTCCGTTCCAGAACGGCGTTATTATTTCATCTAAATCAGTAAGTAAGTATATCTTAGTTTTACCAGACCACTGAGCTGATTAACAGCTCTCCTAGGGCTGGCCCGAAGGATTAGATATTTTTACGTGACTAGGAATCAATTGACTACCTAGCAACGGGACCTACAGCTTATTGTGGGATCCGAACCACATTATATCGAGAAAGGAATTTCTATCACCAGAAATAAGTTCCTCTGGTCCCGCGTTGGCCGAGCCCAGAATCGAACTCGGACCACCGGATTAGCAGCCGAGCACGATGTCCACTCGGCCAACGTGGGACTATCTAAATCAGTAAAAGGATTGTATAACATGCTGCATGAACTGCATGGATTAGAGTGCTTGTTGACAATTCGGCTAAGTCAAGGCACAGTCGAACATCTCTTTTCTTTCATACGACAAATTGGTCATTTTCATGATCATCCGTCACCTTTGGAATTAAATATGGACTACGGTTAATCATAATGGGTAGAGACAATAGTTTAACCAGTCAGGGTCTTAATGTTTGTAATAATGATGAAGCTACATCTTGTGTCAGTCACTACAGAGTGCTTAAAAGTAAGTGGTCCATCTCAAAGCTCCAATGTTACTCCCAATGATCTAGATTGCGAATTATGTATCTCTGTGTGTCTCATGAAGCACCTTCTACCTGTTAACAATGAGACTGAGACTGAGGAAGATCAAGTACAAAATTTGATAGAGATAGAAACTGAAGCAATGATAGGAAATGAGTCCTTAAGTTATTTGGGAGGGATCGTAGCTTTTAGATTCAGAAATAAGTGTACATCATTAGGCTCAGCTGATGTAGATGAAACAGGCGAGGACTGGATATCATATGTAATGAGAAAGGTATTATATAGGCCTCCTAATCATTTTAGCGAAAATCTATAAGAAATGGAAGATTTATTCAGAGTTTTCCATGGTGATGCTCTAAAACCAGGAGTCGGAGCAGTTTCAAATCTTACTGACATATTCAAGGCTGCCAATATTGATGTTCCGGAGGAGATAATGATCTTTTTTTTATTAGATGTAGGCTTCATTTTAGAATAAAAATATTAAACTCTAAGAAGGAAAAATTTCGTAGTAAAGGTGTGAAAACGATAAAAAATATTGTTCAGTAATAATGAAAATTTATTTGATTGAAATGAGAGACAGAATGCAGAAATCCCATAGAAAAGTTATAATTAGATGAAAACAAATTGTTCAGTAATCTTGAAAAATCGCTTGATTGAAACGAGTGAGAGAGAGAGAGTTAATTGCAATGAGATTTCCAATGAAATGTTAGGAATAAAGCTTATATCATGCGTAAATTTTTATTTCCATTGTTATTATATTCCCTATCATATATATTTGTATTTTGGAAATATAGCCATAAAGAAATTAATATTAGCCAACTTTCATAAACGCAATGTTAGGAATCCAAAAAGAGGCATGAACAATAAGGCTGATGGTCAAGATCATAGCTACAGGACAACGTCACATATACACTCAGGAGTCTCCAGGTGACGTCACAGACACACCTTGTCGGTGTTCCCCCTCCAAGCTATTCAAGAAACCCATTACTTTCGATGTCTCCTGTTCATTCTTTCTTTTACATATCCATGGTTTTAATTTTGATAATGAAATAATAGTAAATATTTGGAAAATATAATGGCATATGAAATACTGTCATCCGAGTATTATTTCGCCTTCCAAAAAAACATCCACCAGAACGATCTCATAATGACTGTGAGACTTTGAAACCCCGAACATGAGGATGTGGGGGGCTAGGGGGAAATAACAAGGTGGGGGTTAAAGGTGATGGGGGACAGGTGGCATTGGGTGACCTTAATGTAAGGCTTGACGGGTTCGCGTATCAACATTTATAAGGTGGTGATCGTAATACCTTCACTGATAATAGTTAATATCAATGATTCTAACTCACCATGACGACTGGCACATTGTTTTATATGGTTATTGAGATCATCTTTGTATATTTATTTATTAAAGGAAGAAACTTAACCACCCCAGTGAGTCAGGCTTGACTCCCACAGGGCTGGCCCGAAAAATTTCGGGAGAAAATATACACACAATTATTTATATATAATATATATATAAATATGAATAATTATCACATCGAACCGTGATCCATTTATATATCAATTCAAGCTACAAATGTCCTTTAATATCTAAATTCACTTTACCTCCCAAATGATATATTTTCATATATGTACCGAAGGGGAATTTTTTAGTTGATAATAATTTCGTCCCCCCATGGGATCGAACCACCGTCCAAGTGGACGGGGACGAAATCAGGACAGTCAGTGACGCTATCCAATCAGCCAACAGAGACGCTATAAGTTCATATCGATTCTGACCTTACAAATCACCCTCGATCTCGGTGCTTTCGTAATTAGGATCGATATGGAACCCCGTCTACCATGTTAGCCAATTCGAGCGTTTGACAGCACGTAGCCTTTTTGTTATGAATAATCATCTCATCGAACCGTGATCCCCATTTTATATCAATTCAGCTACAAATGTCCTTTAATATCTAAATTCACTTTACCTCCCAAATGATATATTTTCATATATGTACCGAAGGGAATTTTTTTTTTTTAGTTGATAATAATTTTCGTCCCCCATGGATCGAACCACCGTCCAAGTGGACCGGGACGAAATCAGGACAGTCAGTGACGCTATCCAATCAGCCAACAGAGACGCATAAGTTCATATCGATTCGACCTTACAAATCACCCACTCGATCTCGGTGCTTTCGTAATTAGATCGATATGGAACCCCGTCGTACCATGTTAGCCATTCGCGTTTGACAAGCAGTAGGCCTTTTTGTTATGAATAATCATCACATCGAACCGTGATCCATTATATATAATTCAAGCTACAAATGTCTTTAATATCTAAATCACTTTTACTCCCCAAATGATATATTTTCATATATGTACCGTAGGGGAATTTTTTAGTTGATAATAATTTCGTCCCCCCATGGGATCGAACCACCGTCCAAGTGGACGGGGACGAAATCAGGACAGTCAGTGACGCTATCCAATCAGCCAACAGAGACGCTATAAGTTCATATCGATTCTGACCTTACAAATCACCCTCGATCTCGGTGCTTTCGTAATTAGGATCGATATGGAACCCCGTCTACCTGTTTAGCCAATTCGAGCGTTTTGACAGCAACGTAGCCTTTTTGTTATGAATAATTATCACATCGAACCGTGATCCATTTATATATCAATTCAAGCTACAAATGTCCTTTAATATCTAAATTCACTTTACCTTCCAAATGATATATTTTCATATATGTACCGAAGGGGAATTTAGATATTAAAGGACATTTGTAGCTTGAATTGATATATAAATAGATCACGGTTCGATGTGATAATTATTCATAACAAAAAGGCTACGTGCTGTCAAACGCTCGAATTGGCTAACATGGTAGACGGGGTTCCATATCGATCCTAATTACGAAAGCACCGAGATCGAGGGTGATTTGTAAGGTCAGAATCGATATGAACTTATAGCGTCTCTGTTGGCTGATTGGATAGCGTCTCTGACTGTCCTGATTTCGTGCGTCACTGACTGTTTTCCTGATTTCGTCCCCGTCCACTTGGACGGTGGTTCGATCCCATGGGGGGGACGAAATTATTACAACTAACAAAAAAATTCCCCTTCGGTACATATATGAAAATATATCATTTTGGAGGTAAGTGAATTTAGATATTAAAGGACATTTGTAGCTTGAATTGATATATAAATGGATCACGGTTTGATGTGATAATTATTCATAACAAAAAGGCTACGTGCTGTCAAACGCTCGAATTGGCTAACATGGTAGACGGGGTTCCATATCGATCCTAATTACGAAAGCACTGAGATCGAGGGTGATTTGTAAGGTCAGAATCGATATGAACTTATAGCGTCTCTGTTGGCTGATTGGATAGCGTCACTGACTGTCCTGATTTCGTCCCCGTCCACTTGGACGGTGGTTCGATCCCATGGGGGGACGAAATTATTATCAACTAAAAAATTCCCCTTCGGTACATATATGAAAATATATCATTTGGGAGGTAAAGTGAATTTAGATATTAAAGGACATTTGTAGCTTGAATTGATATATAAATGGATCACAGTTCGATGTGATAATTATTCATAACAAAAAGGCTACGTGCTGTCAAACGCTCGAATTGGCTAACATGGTAGACGGGGTTGCATATCGATCCTAATTACGAAAGCGCCGAGATCGAGGGTGATTTGTAAGGTCAGAATCGATATGAACTTATAGCGTCTCTGTTGGCTGATTGGATGCGTCACTGACTGTCCTGATTTCGTCCCCGCCTCCACTTGGACGGTGGTTCGATCCCATGGGGGGACGAAATTAATTATCAACTAAAAAATTCCTCCTTCGGTACATAATATGAAAATATATCATTTGGGAGGTAAAGTTGAATTAGTATTAAAGGACATATTGTAGCTTGATTGAATAATAATATATATTAATATATAATTATATATATATAATATTAATATTATATTATATACATATATATAATAATATATATACATATATATATATATATATATATATAGTATATAATATATATATTTATATATAAAAAATAGAAAAAAAATATATATATATATTATATATATATAATTTAATTTAATATAAATCAAAAAATAGAAAAAAATCTGAATTTTATTTATAATACCTATTTTTCATAAAAACGTTAAAACCCTACCTAAAAAACAAAGAAACTCAGAATATAGATCTCGTTAAAATTACTTCAGTTTTCTTGCCATTTTGATTTGATGATTCCCATGCAGAAATTATTCGTTTTATTTGTTTCAATTAATTATTTTCCGACTTATCATTCCAAATTTCCTGCCATTTTTTAACCATAAAATTTCTTAAGTATAGTTAAATAATCCTTGTCAGGAAGTTTAATGCCGAGTTGTGGTAAATGTATGGCCGATTTAGCAGCGGCATCTGCTTTCTCATTACCAAAAACTCAACATGGGCCGGAATCCAGCATATTTCAATATTTACCCCTCGAGAATATAGTTGGTCAAGGAGCTTTTTAATTTATAATATCAGTTGATTTCTATGTATGTAACCTTTGAGGGCTTCTATGACACTTCTTGAATCGGAAAAAATAACAAATTTGAGATTCACCCTATCTTCAATTGTTTTAACCGTGTCAATTGTCAATAAAATCGCTGATAGTTCAGAAGTAAATACTGATGCTTCACTAGGTAATGAGAGCCGACTTGTTTTGTCTGAGGATACTGCAGCACAGCCAAT
Organism: Macrobrachium nipponense; assembly: GCF_015104395.2. Taxonomy (NCBI): domain Eukaryota; kingdom Metazoa; phylum Arthropoda; class Malacostraca; order Decapoda; family Palaemonidae; genus Macrobrachium; species Macrobrachium nipponense. The sequence goes on along the minus strand of NC_087200.1, from coordinate 113,248,576 downwards.
CTCCATTGAAGACTTAAACCATCAGTATGTATATTAATATATATATATATATATATATATATATATATATATATATATATATATATATATAAATATTTATATATATATATATATAGCATAGCGAGGTCCATTCCTCTGAATATGTTACAAGGTATGCTGTTTATGGTGACTCGGAGTATAGTTATATCTTTTTGATAAATAAAAAAGATGAGAGCATATTCTTGTTTTCTTTATGATCCAAGGATGGGAAAAAAGATGGTTGAATAAAATTAATTCTAATGATTGTTGATTGAAAGACCCTATTCGCTCACATTGGGAATGGTGGTTCATGATTGTTTATAAATACATCGCTTTGATTAATGAGTTTCTTTGTTGGAGAATTGGTGGATAGGAGCTTCAATGCACTTTGCATTGTTACAAAGTCTCGATGTAAGGACAAAGGTGGCTCCCCACTTTCACATAAGACTGAGATATTAGGGGAAGATCTAAATGCTCCACTGCAAAGACTAAGGCCTCGAGTATATATTGGATCTAAAGACTTTAAGGTAGCTTTAGATCCTGATCCATATATTGGGCTACCATAATCTATTCTAGATAAGACTAATGCTTCATAGATCATCCGTAGAGTTGATCTCTTTGCTCCCCATATTATATGAAACAACTTCATCATTAGGTTGAGAGCATTATTAAATTTAGATTTGATGTATGACATCTGCGCTTTCCAATTGAGGTGGGTATCGAATATTAGTCCCAAAAAGTTTACCTTATCCTGGAATTGGATTTGAGCGTCGCCCAATTTGAGATTTATATCCTGGTTTTGCTTCCATCTGCTATTCTTGTAGAACATTATTGCTTGACTTTTTTCAGCTGAAAACCTGAAACCAACAGAAGCAGTCCAAACTTGTATTTTACGAGTAGCGTTATTCAGAATTCGTTATAAGTGACGAAGATTATTTGACGAGTAGTATATTGCAAATTCGTCCACATACAGACTACTTTTCACTCCCTGTGGCATTTGAGCAACTGTGACATTGCCTCCTAATGCAAACATAGTTCCACTTAAAGCACTACCCTGGGGTACATCACAATCAAGGTTGAAAGATTGAATAAATATTGTCTATGCGAGTTTGGAATGTTCTTCCACTAATAAAATTTCTAATAGAAATAGGAAGGTGTCCTCGAAAACTGTTGTGATGTAAGGATTTTAATATTGAATAGCTCCAAATAGTATCTTATGCCTTCTGGACGTCAAAAAATATGGCTACTGTGATTTGCTTTCGTTAAAAACCTCTACGGATATAATTTTTCAAGTGTGATAGAGTCCAAGGTGGATCATTCTGTTTGAGAGCCAAATTTTGGAGTTGATGAAATGTTGTCACTACGTAAACGCCGGTTCAATCTATAATTTACCATTTTTTCCAGTAATTTCCATGCCTTTGGAAATAGATCTTGTGTCCAAATATGATTATAAATATTATTATAAAAAGGGGCTAGAATTTTTATCATATCAAAACTTACATTATCTTTACCAGGGGCCGTTGAACTACATTTTGATAATGCAAATTCCATTTCCTCTGTAGTAAATCTTTTATTGTAGAAGATATCTTCCCCTGTATCAAAATTCAATTGAATTGCTCCATCTTTTCTTTTAATGGGTCGAAAGTGGGCATCTAAATTATTTATGCTGCTTATGTTTTCAATACTGCGTCCAATAACATTTGAGATTGCCTGTGTATCATGAATTAGCGAGCCATTATTCATTAATACATGTCTGCTGGCAGGTCTACTATACGAGCCATTAATTTCTCTAAATTTCTGCCACACCTTTTTCCATTGAAGTAGTTTCTGATATACTGGATACATATTTTTGCCACGAATTTATCTTTCTGAATTCAGCAGATATCTTATCAAAATATGGTTTCATAATACTGATTTCTATGGCTATATCAACAAGTTTATTTATGGTATTTCCCAGCATTAGGGGACCAGTACTCAAATCTTTAAATCTTTTTTTTAAGGTTTCTAATTTTCTTCTAATTGCATGCTTTTCATTACTTAATTGGGTTAAAGTCTCTGACCACCAAAGAACAGAGTGTCTCATTGGTCGGGCATCCGTCAGAGGCATAGATTTATCAGCTGCTTTCGTGATGAAGTTTTCGAAGAAATCATTTGTTTCATCCTGATCTTGTGAATAATTGAAGGGAGGCATTTGACCCGTATAAAATGTAAACTTACCCCAGTCAGCTTTATTTGTATTATAACGTTGAATACGAGTAGTTGGTGTATGTCCCAACATGGTTATCAAAATAGCTAAATGGTCACTGCCATATAGGTCATCTAGGAAGTTTCATTCAAACCTATCAATAATATTGTTGGAACAGTTACATGTGTTGATGAATATGTTCCATGAGTTTTTGAATAGCAAGTGCTCATATCTCCCTCGTTTAATATACAGAGGTTATGATCATTTATTATTTGTTCAATCTTGGAATCATTTGTATCAACACTTAACACAGTTCGTGTTCCAAAGGGGATTGCGGGCGTTGAGGTCTCCAGTTAATATGAAATCCTCTTGCATATCCGGCAAATCTTTGGGTAAATTTTACAGATCATAGTTGCAAGAGGGTTGATTATACATATTGTGAATATTAAAGGTGTTATCATTCAGATGTAATTCAACTCCAGATAAATGAAACTCTGAAGTTTTAATTATCATAGCAAGTAAGTTACTTTGTTATGAATATATATCGCATTTCCTAATGGATCAGTTAGGTTTCTGTTTAACTGCGCTAGCATTACTTTTTTGATTAGGTCTCGATTCTTTAAATATTACTTCCTGATGTTTACTCTGATTATGATTTGCTTTATTATCATTTGGATTATGGTTAGGTTTTTCTATAAAATTTTCAAGATGAACAGTGCCTGTTGCACGCTTCTTTATAAGATGATCAACACACATACAACCAGTATTGTGTGTTTCTAGTTTATCACATTTTTTTTTTTTTTGACAGTTATCAATTACATTATTAATTTTGTGTATATTCATGTTCTTAATATCATTAATTTCAGATAAGAAGCAATTGTTGCACTTGCAAGAGATTTTGTGGGCAGTTTTATTCTCGGTTGTTTTGTGAGAAATCATTGATTTCCAAGTTATCCCTATAACTGGAGAAAAATTTATTTCTTCGAGGGGTGCATTGGTAATTGGATTTTCTTCAATTACTTGCGTATCAGAGGGATTCCTATGGGCCTCAACCTTTACCACATGTTTAATGGCTTCATTAATTTTTATATTGAGTTCAGATTCAGTGACTTGGAGTTGAGAATGTATCTGTTTCTTCAACAAGTCGATTTGGTACTTCAACCAACAAATCTTCCTCCATAATAACATTAGAAGAAACCTCTTCAGGTTCACCCAAACATTCTTCTTCATTAGATTTTTTAATTTCATTTTTCAAGGACCCGTTTTTATTCTCTCATGGTTAGATTTTGGGGGTTCAAAATTAACCATATACACTTCGGAGAGATCTTCTATATCTTACGGAGTCTCCTTAGTGGTGAGTATCCCAAATCTGTTTTGTATTGGCGTAAGAGTTTCTTATTCTTAAATGAATAATGAGGCATAGCTGTATTAGTACAAGAATAATATGGTCCAGGGTGATTCGATGAAGAAGAGTTGGAGAGGCTATGATTCTGCAATTTAGGTCTTGTGGAAGAAACCATCGTTTTTGAACCATCAGTCGAATTACGTGGACTGGATAAAATACTTGAATAAGATGTTCCTCTGGTATTGTTATTTCACAAGAGTTTTTTCCTGGCTGCTCCAAAGGTAATATGCTCATTATTAGCTGTTTCAACTAGAGCCTGTTCCACTTTATATTGGTGACATAGTCTAGAGTTCGGAGAATGAACTCCCTTACAATGGAAATAGAATTTCTCTTGTGCATTCTGAAGAGAGATCATGGAACTGAGCAGTTCAAACATCTTTTCTCATTGGTGCATCTGACCTGACATGGCCAAAATCATAGCACCTATAACAATGCATGGGCCTTTTGTGAAATTTTTTAACATGGATGTTTAAGTGTCTAATTTTAATATAGTCAGGAAGATATGGTGGGGAAAACACCAATAAGATGGCATTGCTATTTACTTTAGTTTTTTAACAGTAGGAGGGCACATCTTTAGTATGGCCTCTTCTGAAAAATCACAGAGATCACCACAATAAATTATTCCCTTTGCATGGTTGAGGGTATGGTGGGGAAAGACACTCAGAATATTATCCGAAGAAGAGGACGTAAAATTATTTAATAGTACTCCTTGGGTCTCATTGCCAGCTTTTATTAGTATATTATCGCCATAGCGTTTTAAATTTCCTTGTGGGTTGGTACCAATTTTTTTTTCTAGGTGGAGTGATCCTGTTTATTACCTAGGTCGATAACAGGGTTTTCCTTACTCATGTTGGCAGAGGTCGTCAACAGTGTCTGGGGTTCGCCAAAGGATCCAAGGGTAGAGGAAAGATCATTAATATTAGTTTTTTTTTTTTTTTTTTTTTTTTTTTTTTTTTTTTTTTGTGGGGGGGGGGGGCGGTGGGGTGATGTGGGGGGATAGTTTAGAGGAAGAAAATTTTCAGACTGCCTGTCACCTTAAAAGAAACCTCATTAGCCTTCCAGGAATATAATTTCACTACCAATGACACAAGGAGAGCTGACTCCCGAATGTCCACTCCATACCCTACCCCGAAGGGATGGTAGTACCATCATGATTAGAGTGGCTCAAGTGTAAGTCAACCTGCTTGATAGGACTGAGAGCATTTCAGGAATACAATCATCCCCACTTTAATCATGCGAGGGCCAATTTTTGGTTCTGAGATAGTTCCGCATGCCAATAAAAAGATACTGACATTCTTATGGTCCAAACACTCGGGTATTTGGTTAGACAACCACAGCTCCCACAATTGGTTTCGAAAATAATTCCAATCCCAGCAATGGTATTCCTTCCCAGAAATCATGACAGTGAAAGGAGGATAAGAGATTGGATAGCAAGGTGGACGAGAGCTGGTAAAATTTGAAGGAGGTTGAAGTAATAATAAGAAAAAGAAAAAGTATGAGAGATATTTGGTGTCGAACTGAGTAAAAATCGTCTTCGCATATCTGGTTAATGACTGTTACTATCGTTTGCTTTAAGAATCCTTGTTTTCCTACTAGGTAACGTGCCACACACAGCCATATGCGATCTGTATAACGTCCGTGGTCTTGACAGTCGTGTGTTTGCAGCCCTTATGGAGGTTTATTCAGTAATTACAATTATCTACACTTATAGTCGATTTTTTTAAACCTGGCAAACTTGCACTTAACTTGCACTTAGCTGCTTGTCGCTGATTGGATGAATGTCGTGTTGTCCGAATCTCTGAGTTTTGTTTTCACACCGTTTCAGAATTGTGATTATACGGCCATAGATTGAGATAAGAGCCAAATTATGTAATGTTATGTAAATACCAGTTGTAATAAACTTAAGTATTAAGAACTTACATAACAAATTATTATATAATAGTTAACAGTTATGAAACAACACTCTCCGAAGCTGTAGACTTGAAATATGTTTCAAACGCATGAACTTTAATGTTTAAATTTCTAGCTAGATTTTTAGCGCAATCATACCAATGGTTGTTTGAAAAAAAAAAAAACATATTTATTGTACATTGCTGATGTTGTATAACGCCTAAGAACAAAATACTATCGTAGAAATGTAAGCTTGTCAGAAAATTTGGGGTGGAGGAGTTGTGGGAGGAACAGCCTCGGGGTTGACAGAAAGTTGACGTACTCTCAGCGGGAGGTTCAAATGCGGGTTGTGGTGTTCTTGTCGTCATAAAATAATAAAGATGTTTATATATCATAATATTAATTTTTTTGCATTTCAAAACTTGAGTTGCTGTTGCTGACGCCTTAATGATTTCTTTCATTGTCTTGCTAGGGCCCTGTGAAGTGAAATATTGAAAAACATTCATATTATATTACGGCACTGACTGGTAAGCCTATTGCCAGCAGCATGTATATATGCCTGGTGTTTGAAGTGCCTTCATCTCTGCTTTGTTCCATATCGTCTCTTGTGGCCATGGCTGAAATAGGTGAAATCGACGACAGTGAGCAAACTGCTCGATAGCCGATTCTAAGCTGATTGATGATGGCGGTGTGTGCAGAAGACAACTCGCCGGCTGTTCCTTTCTCAACTCCTCCGCCCCAAATGTTTCGGCAAGCTTATATTTTCTACGATGGTATTTTGTTCTTAGGCGTTATACAACCTTCAGCAATGTACAATAAATACGTTTTGCTTTTTTCCAAACCACCAATGGCACGATTGCGCTAAAAATTTAGCTAGAAATTTAAACATTAAAGTTCATGCGTTTGAAATATATTTCAAGTCTACAGCTTCGGAGAGTGTTATTTCATAACTGTTAACTATTAAATAATAATTTGGTATGTAAGTTCTTAATACTTAAGTTTATTACAACTGGTATTTACATAACATTACATAATTTGGCTCTTATCTCAATCTATGGTCGTATAATCACAATTCTGAAACAGTGTGAAAACAAAACTCAGAGATTCGGACAAAACGACATTCATCGAATCAGCGACAAGCAGCTAAGTGCAAGTTAAGTGCAAGTTTGCCAGGTTTAAAAAAATCGACTATAGGTAAGTGTTAGTTGCAGTCGATGTGTTTATCTATATGGTTGGAATAACTGTTATAACATATAATGTTGTACACTATAGTCTATATATTACATACTATATATTATATACTTATCTATGGCAATGTTTGTAGGGATGGCGGCGGCAAACAAAGACAACTCTGTTGAGCATGTAACTCAATGAAGGCGGATTATTGGTGAGTGGCAGCGTGGTGTTCCGACACGAGATATTGCCGTCAGCATTGGAGTGTCAACACGCACAGTCCAAAGGTGGATATTAAGATGGCAGGAAGAGGGGATATTGGGAAATAGACCAAGGAGAGGACGACCACGTGTAACAACACGACGAACAAATCATTGCAGCATCCAGAGCAAACCCCAAGAAAGCAGCGGTAACCATCATGCAAGAATTGCATCTCCCGTGCACTCCACAGACAACCAGACGTCGACTGAGGGAGCACGGATTCGGTTGTCAAGTTCCGGCGGTCAAAGAAGAGCTAAAAGAATGGCACCGAGACGCTCGTCTGGGATTTGCTCTGCAACATCTCGTTGACGATTCCGATTATTTGAAAAATGTCATCTTTAGTGACGAAACTTAATTTACGTCGGTGGAGGCCACAGCAAGGCATGTTTGGCGACGCATCGGCACAAGATATGATGCTAGCAACATTCAAGAGAGCCAGGAGCGGCAGGGTTGGAGTAAACTACTGGGGCTGGATGTTGAGTAACGGCCCAGGGGAACAAGTAAGGGTGAACGGCGAGTTGAATGCCAGGGAATAATATTACTTCTACAAGATGTGATGCTGCCAACAGTAAGAGCCATGGCAATCCCTGACAACGAACCCATCATCTTTGTCCATGACAATAGCCCCATACACACCGCCCACATTGTGACCGAATGGTGCAGGAGGCACCCTGAAATTCAGGTAATGGACTGGCCTGCCAAAGGCTGTGGTATCATCCCCATAGAAAATCTATGGGGGATAATGAAACATGAAATAAAAATGGGACCAGAACGGACATGCAATGCTATTGACTGATCAGTGAGAGAGGTATGGGAATCTGTGCGACGCAGACCAAACATTTGCGAACGCCTCATAGCCTCCATGCCAACCCTCCTGAACGAGGTAATAGACGCCCGCGGTGGTTGGACCCGCTATTAACGAGGTCCTTAATTTGTTATGTAGATATACGTATTCATACTCTTAAGGTGTATGAAGTTGCACATTTAAGTATATTTTATTTTTATTTTTACATGCAGTAATTGTTACCCGTTACCCATGTTATTTAATTATTTTTTCATGCAATATAATTGCATCCAAATCCTGTACTAGATTAGTATACCCAGTAATGTGTTCTTATCATGGATTAATAAAATATTACCCTTGCAAAATTAATGTTTTGATGAATCATACAACCCAGGGTAACAAAACCTGGTGTGTAACATATTTGTGACCAAATTCGAATATTATTGTTAATACAGGTAATTATAGGGCAAAAATAGATGCAGCCAAGCCAAAGTTGGCTGAGTAGCCATTTATGGTTTTGTGACCTTGGCCGCATCCAAATAATATATCAAACGTTTACCATAATTCATATAGTGGATCCAGGTGATATAAGACGGAGGGCAGAAGGACAGGAGAGAGAGAGAGAGAGAGAGAGAGAGAGAGAGAGAGAGAGAGAGAATACGGTTGCTTATAGGGTAATGAAATGGAGGATATTACCGTCTGAATAATATTAATATGAATAGTCAGTTCCAACAATATTTAAGGCTTTTTATATAGAAAATATGGTAACGAGTGGAAACAATACGATGTGATAAGATTTCATAATTTTCCAAAATACATACGATAACAGAGAGAGAGAAGGTGGAGGGGGCCCCCTCCACCTTCTCTCTCTCTATCTCTCCTTCTTTGTCTATATATATATATATATATATATATATATATATATATATATATATTTCATTCATTATTGCGTTTCTTTAACTGATTACCGTAATTTCGCTCCTCCTCCCATTCGAACTTAACTATGCATCGGTTGTTTGAAAGTTGGCCAATTTCAGGACAATAAGGGCATGATCACTCCGAGCCAGGCCTGGCGGGGCGACACCAGTTTTGTAACTGGCTTACATAACTGTGGATTTGTCTCTCCAATAATAATAATAATAATAATACAACTGTCATTTACACAGATGACTAATGAATCATGGAAATGCCCTTTATCGCTAGTAATCTCAAAGCTTTTGTCTATACTTGCACTATAACGTAGATATAATTCCTTCAAATGTATAGAAATATAACAAAATGCTTTATAAATCTAGTTCCGTTATTGTGAGGAATTTTTTATATTCATTACAAATAACTCTTCCCTTTCATGGGAAATAAATAAACAAAAAGAAAATCCACTCCCACGAAAAAAAAAGTAAGATGCTGTAAGCGAACAAATATGGGGAACATTCCAACCCGACGATTCTGGCGTAGTATGAGTTTAGTTCTCATAGCTGCTCACAATTTTATAAATAAGAAAACAAACTCCGCGCCACTTTTAGCTCCCAGATGACTAACTAATTTATTGCATGTGACAAGCAAACTCGCCTGATTTTATATGCTTTTCCCTCCTCCCTATTAACAGTTAGTAGTGTTTGTCTCTCTATTGCTGTGAATTGAATTGAATTGAACTGAACATAAAATTTATGCCCAAATCCAAACAATGGACCTTTAGGTCATTCAGTGCTGAAATGGAAATTGACAGTAAAAGGTCTGAAAGGTGTAAAAGGAGGGAAACCTCGCAGTTGCACTATGTATCGAGCAATAGAAGAGGAGGGAAAGTAAGAGGAAGATAGAGTACATGAAAGGAGGTACAGTAAAAGCAACGAAATTGGTTGCAGCTAGGGGCCGAAGGCACGCTGCAAAGAACCTCAAGTATTGCCTGCAGTTCACCGCATGAGGTCACTGACGGAACTAACCTCCTACGGAGTCTATTGCTGTGGCCCGTGTTATTTCTGAAAGCAGCCATAAACAATGTAAATCAACTTGTTGTTCCTCTCTCGATACCCATTCGCCTATCGACCAATTTCTTGTAAATCTCTACTATGCAATCCAGAGGCCACAAAACCGTCTCTTGGATTTCCACGTCACTAAAGCACCGAGTGTTTCAAACTTCGTCCTCATTAGCGGAAGTACTGTGCATTGCCATATGTGCTTCATTCAGTTTTTTTAACTTTAGAAAATGAGGTTAAAGCAGCGCTTAGCCACCCATCATCCGCAGGAGTGGTGGTGACGTGTATCCGTGACGTCGGTATAGCGTCATAAAGCACCTCTTGTTCGAAACGGTTGGTCTTTTTTCTTAGAGTAAACTGTTAAAGTAAGCACAGTTGTCAATTCTGTGTACTACTACAAATTAGGACAATGTTAGAAACACTTAGTAGCATGGAAATCCATCCGCCGGAGTAAAAGTTGTTCACCAAAAACACTATGTATTTCATGACCTCTGGATTGCATAGTAGGCTTGGTCACCACGTAGGGAGGATTGCCATCAGTGCACCTCATGCGGTGCACTCTTATTATCTTTCTTTCATCTTAATTTCCACCCTCTCCTAACAACTGATTCATAGTGCACTGCGAAGTTTTCCTCCTGTTACACCTTTCAAATCTTTATAGTAACTGTCAATTTCCACTTCAGCACTGAATGACCTCATTGGTCCCAGTACTTGTCCTAAATTCTATATTCAATTCAATCTAGGCTTGGTTATTATCTATTACCTGGTAAGCTATACATCTCTTACGTAATGTAATTATGCAATGTAGTGTTGGAGTGTGAGTCTGAATTCATTTCCGTCACAAAAGCCCTCATATGATGCTCGAGGACAACTTTCTAACAACACGCTCATCATTTCTGAGAGGGTAATTCTTTGTTGGTTCTATGAATAGCTCGAACCAAGACAATATCTACCTTTGAATGACAAACATCTTAGTATTGTATCAGTTTTTGGTTTTCTTTGCAAAACGTCAAATGTATAACTTTTAAGACACAGAGACAAGAATTAAGGCGAATTAAGGTGACAGAAGGACAAACTATAATGGTTTACCAAATCCCTCATTTTATGCATGAGAGATCTATACACGAATCACCTGGAAATGCATGGTTTCTCGCTTTTTTTTCCTCTGGAAACCGCCCCCCCCCCACCCCCATCCCACTTCTTCCGGTGGACTCCTCATCTTCAGAAAAAATACGCACGAAATATATAACGTATGTATGTGCGCGTGTATAATTCTGTAATTACAAAAATGACCTTTTGACTGTTTTTTGGGTATGTTTGTCACCACAAGGCCTTCAGCGCAAATGACGATAAGAATGAAGAGACTTTGGCGCCTGTGACGAAGATCAAACATGCAATGTTTATGTCAAAACTGAGGTTAGCTTTAACCACTCGGCAGTACATACATATGAATTTAGATGAGGATATTTTCAAGTCATTCGCGCTAACGACACTAAATTCATATTCTCCTTAGAGAGCCTTTACCACTAACCTGATTACCCAGCATTAAGTTAACCTCTCCCTCCTTTACTCTGGGACTGAGGAAAGGGTCGCTTTCTAGGAACCATGAGAGTCCCATTCACAGAATCAATTTAACAATATTTGTGAATGTCCTCGACATGACTTTCACTCTCCGGAATAATCATGGAGAAGTACTGCACTACGCTCTACACTGCTTCGCTAATTTCAATAATATTGCCTTTTGTTATCAACGGTTTAAATGGCAGCACTGAAATTTTAGAATATGACGAAGATGGAATTATATTTTATTTACATGGAGAACCTCAGAGGAAGCGGTAAGCAACAACTAGTTCAACAAAGATTTTGAAATACCAGACGCTTGGAGGAACAAATCCCAAAATCACACCTCAAGAAACCACGGAAAGTGTTCATATTAAAATGGCATAAACTTTAGAGTAAATAAACGTGAAATGTAACACAGGAAGTCCCCCAAAAGAGAAATACACAACAATGTCCCTCTCGTGGAAAAAACACAAGAGCCCCAAGAGGGTGAATAAATTAAACCAAAAAAATAAAACAGAAATGGATGGCTTCTAAAAATGCCCTTTAATTTATGCAACAGTTCCATGTAGTTATCAATGGAGAAAAAGGGAACAGTGTTTATAACTGCAACGAGATTAAAATCACATTACGGAACCCTGCGACGGTTTGTCACCTGGCTATTTTCAGGCACCAATGCATTCAACGTCAGGAATATAAAGGGGAGCTTCTCAGCAAAACAATCATGCACAAAATGAATGAATTCTAGCAAGTGTGTGTGTTTGGAAAACATCTTTAAATATAGTAACTGCATCACTGATAAAAAAAAAAGGAATAGGTACAGAAATCCCTCAGTAACCCAACTTTATCCGCAAATCTGAGAGAGAGAGAGAGAGAGAGAGAGAGAGAGAGAGAGAGAGAGAGAGAGAGACCTCCATTTAAGGTAACCGCTAAGTAAAGACAGATATTCCCAATATTCCGGTAAAACCCTCAGCCATTTTATTCAGCTCCAGAGATCTTGACTAACGCGACCAGACACTCATCTCTCGCAAACATTCTTACATTTCACACTGAGGGGAAAATTCTCCTACAATGAGAAAAGCAATGGTGGAGAGAGAGAGAGAGAGAGAGAGAGAGAGAGAGAGAGAGAAATCGAGGATTTTTTTATGTGTTATTTCTAAAACATAAAAAAGGTAAGAAAGGTTTTGAATATTACAAATTCTTCTTACGATGATTACAAGAAATAAAAAGGACTTCAGATGACCAAGAATTATAAGATAATTGTCTAACCAAGAATTTGATTTTGTCCAATATTGGAAAAACACAAATTTCCTACTATTTCCTGCGGTACTACCTGAAAACACTGGATTCCTTTTGCTAGCTGTTCCAACCCACAGAAACGGCAGGTGAACTTATTGCCAACCAAAAGTTTCCAGACAAAAAGATCCAAAATGGACTCAGGACTGAATGGATCCCCCGTATCCAGAGAGCTGCATGGGTCGGGGGTATTTTGTTAATTTTAGACTAAATCAAGCTGAATAATGGAGTGATCCTCCGAGGATTGCGAAGGGAGGCTTGTCCCCTTTGTTTGACCGATGAGGAACCACCACCGCTTCCCAGAGGACTCCAAAGACCCCTATACCACTCTACATATGGGGTGTAGTCTCTGGCTTTGCTCGAGAACCCAAGTACTCTAGTTGGGTTGAAGAGACGTACTCAGGTTCTTTATTTATCTATTTATTTATTTTCAGAGGACCACCAAATGTCCCCTCCATGTGAATGTCCCTTGGAGAACCTGATATTGAAGGGTTCGGCTTATTTCCGTATGCATCACATTTGACATTTAGGCCCCCGTTCACACGAGGCAGAAACCGCGGCGGAATCCGCACCGATGTAAAAAGTGGTGACCGTACACATTACGGCGGTTTCCGCGCGGTTCATTCAGTTTCGGCATGGAAGTGGAGGAAATAACATGCTTACGTTATGTTTCAAAGACTACCCAAAACTGAGAGAATATGAGCTCAGATTCTTCATTTATTTCAGAATGACCGTAAAATAATTTGACGATTTACTTGCATTGAATAAGGATTATGGTCATTCAAATAACATAATGCAGAGCGAATTCGTTTATATGTAATTATGATTATACACATCCACACACACACATATAATGTAAAAATAAAGGTATATATTATATATAAAATAAATTTATATATATTTATATAATATGCATAGAGGTGTACATATGTATATACTATATATATTATATATGTGTGTATATATAGTACATATATATGTATATATACAATATATACACTATATACATATAAGTATGTGTAATGTGTGTAGTACTCATGATAATACGTATATAAACGAATACGCTCTGCAATATCTTATTTGATGAACAATCATCCTTATTCAGTGTGAGTAAATCGTCATATTATCTTATGGTCATTCTGAAATATGTATATACAATTATTTCGAGATATATATATATATATATATATATATATATATATATATATATATATATATATATATATATATATACATATATATATATTGTGTGTGTGTGCGCGCGCGCGCATGGTGAATATCAATTTTAAATTCCTATTACTCGTGGATGTCTCTCATGTGCTCAACTACATAGCCATATTAAGCACTGGATTGACATGCACAAAATTTAATGCAGTAGGAAACACACTGGGGTTTAATATACGAAGCTCTTTACTGTGCGCGCAAATGTTTCTCAAACATTATTCATTAATAATGACTCCTCACCACCTAATACAACGGATGTAAATCAATGTACTATGAAGTTAAAACAATATAATAACATTTCTAAAATTACTACTGCTTGATATCCATAAATCACGGTATTTATATGAAGTAATCTCCGCCCAAAACTGGTGTACTGCTTTTAAATCACATCACTGAAGGCCGCTATCAATCTCTAGTGCGTCGTTTAGTAATATCTAAACAGATTTCAAGGCATTCCTAACACAACAAAATTTGAATTTCTTGCAAAATCAAGGTGCAGTAGGCAAATTTACAAATTTCATTAGTTTGTCCTTCGATCTATATATCTTGTCTGGATTCCTTACCCATTTTCTTTTTCCACTTGTGCTTGGAGAAGATCTTAGAAACTACTGCATAATTTGCTAAAACTATTGCCGCTGCACTGTGTCACTTTTTAATCATATGAGAGAAAGAACAATGACAATCATAGTGCGATTATATAATTCTAGCTGTATTTGAATACAAAGTAAGAAAGGGAAATGATATATTCAAAAAGCCACTTGGCATACAAGTACATTTTTCTGATTTTCTCTTCCACGACTGGTCTGCATTTTCATATCATTTTCATATAGCTCAAAACCGGAGAAAAGGATGTTTAACACAAGCCATAGTTCTTGTTGAAATAAATAAAAACAAGTTTCACCCAAATATCAGTTACATAAACATTTCAAACACTAGAACTTTGAAGTGTGAAATTTATCCGTTCACCTCGCATGAAAATATTAAGTTTTATATCCAGTTTGTCTTGAATTCAGTTCATTTCGTATCATAACAGCACACCGACGGCAACTTGACTAAGAACACAAAAATACGGACTGACCATCGAAGACATAAATGCAACAGAAACCTACAATGAAATGATCATTATTTTGGTAGAACAGAAATTGATGCAACAAGCCGAGAGCATTTCTAATCTCAAGTTTGGACATGAACACATCAAAACAAAATGAGCTTCTGATTTGTTCGTCTATCATTACTTAATACTTACTATTTTTACAAAGTGATTTATCACTAGAACTCGCTCTATAAATACAGAGCCTCAACGATGTTGCAGGGAAAAAATATTATGTAAGTGGAATTAAATGGTGAACCTTGCAAAGTGTACACAGACAGTTATTCACGGATCCAGCTGTACTTGCTGTAAATCATACAGTTTTCAAATCAACATACCTACATCCTGTTGGCACAGATCCTAACATACGTAAGTTATTTGGCTAAAACATAAACCTATACGTCATATAACAATGGGTTTAGCAGTGAAATTGCTTTGAGCAAAATTATTTATTGAGCTTGTAATGTGGAGTCCACATGCATGTTGACGTTGAATTTGTTCTGTTTGCCGTAAATTTATTGCTCTCATCTGAAAGCTATTATTATGATTTAGGTTTTTTTTTTTGCTAATGAAGTAATACACCACGAGAGAGAGAGAGAGAGAGAGAGAGAGAGAGAGAGAGAGAGAGAGAGAGAGAGACGTTCGTAACAGTAATATAGCTTCTGGCCACAGCAAAATCTGTAAGTTTCTTCAGTAGGTATTCTTTCTCATAAGATTAGGCTCTCTCTCTCTGCCCACGCCTTACCTCTCTCTTTCTCCCTCTCTCTACCCACGCCTTGAATCTCTCCTCTCTCTCTCTCTCTCTCTCTCTCTCTCTCTCTCCACGCCTTAAAGTAGTGATCTTACCGTCCTTCATCGATCATATAATTTTTCACTTTTATTTTTTTAACGCAACCATTAAGTAATTTACCGTATGATACCCCATTAAGAACCGTAAATTCGTACAAATTATTAAAAATTCTTACAAATTTCTAAGGATGTAGAACAAGACTTAAGCAATTGCATAAAATTTAACTAATCGTAAATATCCATCATCGGTCAGGATCATCTCTCCGTACTGTAAAATTTTTTGAGTTTTCACTCTCTTTGACCAAGTACTATATCTTATAAAGTTTCATTACTGAAACTTTATAAGATATTAATTCCATATTTAATACGTAATTAATCGCATATCTCAATGTAAAAATAATAACGAAATAAGGTAGAGGACTTTCCAGAAACCGAAGAACCCAATGGAACTTATACGTTAAAAAATAATTTTTGAGTCTATGTAGGTGAAAATCAGACTGTGAATAAGAGAATAATTTTAGAGCCCATGAAGGCAAAAATCGGACCCTTGAAAAAGAGAATAATTTTAGAATCCAAGTGGGTAAAAATCAGACTTTGAAAAAGAGAATAATTTCAGAGTCAATGTAGGTAAAAATTAGATCCTTGAAAAAGAGAATGATTTTGGAGTCCGTGTAGGTAAAAATAAAACTTTGAAAAAGAAAATAATTTTAGAGTCCATGTTGGTAAAAATCAGACTGTGAATAAAAGAATAATTTTAGAGACCATGTAGGTAAAAATCAGGGCCTTGAAAAAGAAAATAATTTTAGAATCCATGGAGGTAAAACTCAGGCTTTGAAAAAGAGAATTATTGTAGTCAATGTAGGTAAAAATCAGACTTTGAAAAAGAGAATAATTTTAGAGTCAACGTAGGTCAAAATCAGACTTTGAGAAAAAGAGAATAATTGTAGAGTCAATGTAGGTAAAAATCAGACTTTGAAAAAGAGAATAATTTTAGAGTCAATGTAGGTAAAAATCAGACTTTGAAAAAGAGAATAATTGTAGTCAATGTAGGTAAAAATCAGACTTTGAAAAAGAGAATAATTGTAGAGTCAATGTAGGTAAAAATCAGACTTTGAAAAAGAGAATAATTTTAGAGTCTATGTAGGTAAATGTCAGTCTTTGAAAAAGATAATGTATAATTTTAGTGTCCTTGTAGGCAAAGATCATTCTTTGAAAAAAAAAAAATAATAATAATTCTAAAGCCAATGTAGGTAAAAATCAGACTCTGAAAAAGAGAATAATTGTAGAGCCCCTGTAGGTAAAAATCACTTTGAAAAAAAAAAATAATTTAGAGGCAATGCAGGTAAAACTCAGACTTTGAAAAAAAAGATTAATTCTAGAGTCCACGTAGGTAAAAATCATGCTTTGAAAAAGAGAAGTATCGTATCACCTTCTCATTTGCAACGGGAATGTCACCTTGCTTATTGGCTCTGGATTCATACAGTGGAAAATTATCTCATTAGAAGGTGACTCCCGAGGAAGGTTTCTAACGAGCTGTTCCTTGTTATATCTCATCATTCCTCTCCTCTCTTTCCCCTTTCTTCTCTCTCACTCTTGCCCCACCTGTTATTCACACTTCGCCTAGTTAAAGATTCCCTAATGCATGAGGGAATTTCTTGAACTCGACATGAAATTTTGTATTGATTTCTAATGTTACTCTCTCTCTCTCTCTCTCTCTCTCTCTCTCTCTCTCTCTCTCTCTCTCTATATATATATATATATATATATATATATATATATATATATATATATATATATATATATATATAACTGGGTATGTTGTCGTTTCTAGACAACTTCAATTTAAGGAGGAACAGCATAGCCAGAAGGCGTGGTAATATTCCAGACATTATTATTTCCTTAATATAAAACAAGGGCACAGCAATGTATTCCCGAAAGCTCGGCTGTGTTCTTGTTTTATATTAAGGAAATAATAACGTCTGGAATATTACCACGTCTTCTGGCGATCCTGTTCCTACATACATATATATATATATATATATATATATATATATATATATATATATATATATAATATATTAGAGTGTCTGTAAATAAATTCTGTTAAAACAGGATACGTCTCAAGTATAAATTCCATTTAAAACACTTCTGGTTTAAAGCTAAGGACTATATTTCGGTGGACTGTCTTCCACACTTATCAAGGATGGGAGTTAGACCACCGAAATATAGTCCTTAACTTTAAACGAGAATATGTATATGTATATATATATATTATATATAAATAAGCGAATACCACAAGAAAAATAATAGACAGATATTCTAACGAATGCTTTCGTCCCTTAATGAGACATTGTAGAGGCACAAACGAGATACAGTTGAAAAGAAAGTTACAAGGTAAACAAAAATATCAAGAATACCAGATGGTTAATTGTCAAAAGGATAAAATTCAAAGAGGTAATCCAGGATAATTGGAGATCACATGGTCACAGACTTAACTATAAGAGAAACGGAAGCTTAGCCTTACAAAGTCCAAAAACATTTTTGCAGCTAAATAATTTTCATGTGATATTAATGTTAAGTGTTTAGTAAAAAAAAAAAAATTATCCTAAAAATGTTTCTGGCTGCATATATGAAATTCCTTGTAAAGTGTGACGAAGTATTGCGGACGAACTGGAAAATTACTTTCACAACGAATAAAACAGCAATAAAATTCAGTGAGAACTGGTCAAATATCGAATGCATTATTCGTACATATGTGAGATTTAGATCATCATGTTAACTGGAGTCAGCTGGTTTGTTTTAAACTCGATGCCTTCATAATTAAAAAAAAGTTGTAGTTATATATAAGCAACAAAATTAATATATTCAGTTGTTTAAATGTTTTTGGACCTTGTATGGCTAATCTTCCATTTCTCTTATGGTTAAGTCTGTCTTAGTTTGTGATTGTGTGATCTCCGATTATCATGGATTATCTCTTTGATTTTTACCCTTTTGACAATTAAGCATCTGGTATTCAACTGTACATGATCTCTTCTTCATGCAGCTGCATCACAAATAATATCCAATTTGATTCAGTAAAACTCTCATTTCTTTGTCACACCACTCACTGAGTTATCTTCTCTTCCTTCTCTCATATACTACAACTCCCCAGGCTGACCAAATGACCCATCATGGTACTTTACTGAACTTCATCCTTTGTCTTCAACCCAGGGCATATTTCATCCATTTTCTCATTTTATATTTCTCCCTTCCTTCTCATCACATAACCCTGTCTTAAATATAATTACGGCCACATCTTCGGCTTGTCCTCACTATGGATATTCATCTTATCTACTCTTTCAACCAAATAAAAACCATATCTACCAACAGTCATACCAGTGCTCACAATTACATCCACCAACTGGCTCTTCTGTCGACTTTATTTAACAAATAATTTACCAAACTCCTTCCCTCACCTTCCCGGCAAGGACAAAATTCATCGTCCTAATCATTACTTTTTATTCCTGAACCATATAAAGTCACAATTCCAACTCTTCTCTTGACACACTCAGTACCCATTTAACCCTCAAAGCAAAACGTTTATTCCCTTCCACTTGTCCCAGTCTCCTTGACACCACAACGTTAGCCCCACCAGGGCACTACACCTGACACACACTGCCCTTTCACATTTGTCTTACTAAGTGCCAAGATATCCAATATTCTCACCTTAAACACTTCAACTTCATTCTCTTTTCTTTCTCTCCTCGTCATATCTATTAAAGATCTTACTTTCTTATTTTGCAACATTCATACTACATGTACACCAAACCCCTCTGCCCCTAAACTTCTAATCATTCGCTAATTTTCATAATGCATAGAGGCAAGAATTCTATCATTTAATGGACATAGAAAACAGATTATCTGTCATTTACAGGCATTTTCTGATTTATATCTGTAACCTAAATAACTTCCACTTACAGCTTAAATTAATTTTCTTAAGTGTATATATACCAGACACCCTATATACAAACTTTCGATGGAAAAGTGCATTATTCTCTTTGAACTAAAATCCTTAAAAGGTTTTTACAATCCATGCTTATCCTTCAGTCTGGGTATAAGTCTTAACCTTTATGTTTACTTCAAATGAATATAGCACATCTGCCACTCCATGTAATAATCTATTTTACATTATGTTTCTACAGCTTCTTCTAAACCTATAGTCTCCAGTATATTACACTTACCACATACGTAAAGGTCACTAATCTGAAAATGGATGGAATTGTTGCTGAAAGGTTAGCAAAATACCCAGGGATTAATATATATATATATATATATATATATATATATATATATATATATATATATATATATATATATATATATATCAGCAATAGAAGAGTTCCGTGGAAATCGGAGACGAATAATAAATATTGAAACCAGGGCTTGAATGAAGAGCATCTTTATTTGCGACTAGTTTCGGAGATAAACTTTCCCCCGTCATCGGGCAATCTATAATGCAGTATTAGTTACACTTAAAATCAATGACGTAATATAAGTTACATTAAAACAAAGCAAAATAAGATAAAATGACATAATTTCTTTAAGTTACTTTAGAATTAACAAAACAAATTAAATAAAAATTACACAATTACAAAACATAATAACCTAAACCCGCAGCAGAATCCTAAAATATAGAGAAATACATTGTTTGTTGCCAAAGAGAGCAGAAAAAAAATCTAAAAACACAGCAATTCAACAGACCTTTCATTATTACAAAGAGAAGGTTTATCTCTTACGGTATATAGAGACTCAACCATTCCGAGCTCCATTGCGTTGGTTCTGCAAGTAAGGACTGAAAAGGAATCTACATTGATAGGATGGTCATATTCTTCAGAGTGTTGACGAATAGCACTAAATGGTGGTTTGCTTAATGGCCTATTTGTCCTAACAGATCTTCCGAGATCTTCGAAGATGCGAACCCTGAACTGCCGTTTAGATTTTCCAATGTACATTGCACTACAGCAATGACACTTATACTTATACACAATAGTTGACTGCAGTTCAGTTGGTATCACATCCTTGAACCTGAAGAATTTTTGTAATGCAGATTTAGGCTTAAATATCACTCGAATGTTTATTTGTGGGTAGAATTCATGCAAAAGTTTGGTTAAACTTTTTTTTAACATTAAAGGACCTATTTCCAAGAAACGTGATGGGAAAATATATAACTGCTCCGTTGACAGTGACAGTTGTAGGTTTTGGAAGTAATAATTTTTGAAGCTCCTTTCCTATATACGTATTAGTAAAACATTTGCTAAAGCCATTCAAAAAAAAACACTGCTTGATGAAATTAAACTCTAGGTTCATATTAACATAATTTGAACATATATTAAAAGCTCTCGATGTTAAGGTCGTAATCAAATTTCTCTTGAACTGAACAGGAATATATGAGGACATTTTGGTGGTCAAACCCGTGAAAGTCGGTTTCCTATAAACAGATGTGATTAACCCGTTTTCACTGTGGCTGATTAGTATATCAAGAAAGGCCAGCTTTCCTTCTGCCTCGGTTTCTGAAGTGAATTCGATATTGCTGTGCTTTGAGTTCAAGTATTCTAAAAACAGTGAAATGTATATATTTTAAGATTTTGCTGCAGGTTTAGGTTATTATGTCTTGTAATTGTGTAATTTTTATTATATTTTGCTTTGTTAATTTTAATGTAACTTTGAGTAATTATGTAATTTTATCTTATTTTGCTTTGTTTTAATGTAACTTATATTACGTCATTGATTTCAAGTGTAACTAATATTCCATTATAGATTGCCCGATGACGGAGGAAAGTAAATCTCCGAAACTAGTCGCAAATAAAGATGCTCTTCATTCAAGCCCTGGTTTTAAATTTATTATTATTATTATATATATAGATATATATATATATATATATATATAGATATATATATATATATATATATAGTATATGTGTGTGATAGCTAAACCATGAACCACTCTCAGGCACAAAACCTACTGAACCTTTTATTGGTCAACATATCCTGATGTCTAATAGGTTTGTGATTACATCCACATTGAATGGCCGTCATTTACTTTATACGTAATCCTCCAGTCCTTCTGCATAAAACAACAATGAATGTGCTACTTTTATCATATTTTTCCTTCTCTCGCATATATTATGGTGGGAGATGATACACAAATGACCATTGTACCTGGCGGTGTGTGTCCAGATGAAACTCTGGTGAAAGGATGGACTGAAAAGAAGTATTACTGGTTTCCTCCACAACATTCCGACCTAGACAAGTATTCTTTTTCTAAACACACCTTTAATGTTCAGCGTTCCTAGTACAATTCAGCTATCTAGTAAACTAACCCTCGTCCTATGCAATCCCTCGCTGCAGCTTCTGTTATCATTTTCATTTTAACAGTTTTTTTCCTGCAACTATTATCATAGAAAAGATTATAAAACCAGCAAATAACGCTCACCTAACCGTTACTTTACCGATATTTATAAGGAAAAACCCCAGCCCAGGTACTTAATGCAAGTCTGAAAATCGCAAATAACGTGACTTTCAAAAGACAAGACTAGGTGAATTAAGTCTTTGTGACATTTTCATCATGAAAACTATCCTAATTTATACCAATACACATCACTACTAAAACGAAAACGTAGCCCCGGGTGTATACTACGTATGTGGCAGTGAACAGTTGCAATCACCGTAGTCTTCTTCAAAGACCTGCCGTATTGTAAGTTTCAACAGTTGAATTAACCATTAAGTATGGCAAAGAGTTCAGCAAAAGCTGTGGCAAAATGAAAGATCTGTAGCAACAGATGATTAAAAAACTCAGGGAAATCATCCACGACCCCAGGAGGATAACCAAGCCATATGGATATCAAGAACGTTGATACCTGACCACGAGCTGACCAGTGGAAACCTTGGGACACTTTACTCATTTCCAGGCTGATCCAGATTAATTCCTCAAAGGGACTACCTAGTGGTCCTGAATGAGGCATAGGCTCACGACCAGGAACATGAATCGAACTCTCTAGTTCCCCAAAATATTCATGCTGGTGACATCGAACAGCAGGGTGGTGGACTTAGGTGTTGAGGGAACTACCTATATGCCATTCCCTTAATAAAGACGACTCCAAAGAATACCCACCTGAAAGTTACTGGCAAATTCTCCCCATCACTACTAAATCAAGCGTGACTGGACTGTGCAGAAACCTTCCAAAGCAAAAGCAGAATCCGTGGAAGTTTCCTAAACAAGAAAGGACCCTTACGAAATTTCCTGATTGGACAGGAAAGCAGGGCAGGAGCTTATTTGAAAGATAAATCTTTTCATCTCAGCTGGAGCTTCTTCAATGCCTATTATGTTGTGGGGCCAACTTTGAGCATTTGATCTCAGTTACAATATATTAAGTACAGTGCTATAACACAATTAACCACCAAGTGCCAAGGAAATCATGGCCAATTCTGGAACGAATAAAGCACCAAGAGATTTTCAAAGTACGAACAATGCCCAACTCATCACAACGTTGACGATATCGCATAGACACACTGACAAAACATAGATCGTATAGGCCTATGGTAACCTTCCCTTGCGTGAACAGACATAGGTCTCATGAGCAATACGTGGGACCGAATCTTTAGTAAAAGCAGAGTTTTACCTTACTATGCTAAAGTTAGAATGATAAGCGAATGGTTTGGAAGCAAAAAAAAAAAAAATCCTTAATGACAATAAGTCAAGTCAAAAGCTATAAAAGCATCATTATGTTTGAATTGAATTAAATATAGAATTTAGGTCAAAGGCCAAGCACTGGGACAACGAGGCCATTCAGCACTGAAACGGAAATTGACAGTAAAAGTGAAAGGTGTAACAGGAGGAAAGCCTCGCAGTTGCACTGAGAATCTCTTGTTCGAAGAGGGTGGAAAGTAAGATTGAAGAAAGAATGCGAAAGGAGGTACAGTAAAAGGAACGAAAGGGGTTGCAGCTAGGGGCCGAAGCCACCCTGCAAAGAACCTTAAGTAATGCGTACAGTGCACCGTATGAGGTGCATTGACGGGAGGAATATTTATGATATCCTGGAGGGGATAGCAACACCGATCTTCCGCGTCAAACCAAACAAAGACGAAATCGCCCAACACAGCACCTAATCCATCTCTGTACTCGAAACGGTGCTAGAAATTTTTGAACAAATAATTGCTCAACGGCAACATTTCCTGGAAAAACATCAAATCCTCTCCATAAGGCAATTCAGTGTCTGCCAGCATCAAAGTATGCAGTATGTAATTACACTAGTAGATTGTACTGTAAAATGCAACTTCAAAGCACGCAAGTGATGTAGAAAAGGCCTTTGAAACGGTATAGCACGAAGGCTTCAAGCGCCTCAGTGGCGTGGTCTGTATGGTCTTGGCCTGCCACCTCAGTGGCCACGAGTTCAATCTCGTACATTCCATTGAGGGGTGAGAGATGTGTATTTCTGGTGATAGAAGTTCACTCTCGTCACGTGGTTCGGAAGTCACGTAAAGCCGTTAGTCCCGTTGCTGAATAACCTCTGGTTCCATGCAACGTAAAAACACCATACAAACAAACAAACAAACGAAGGCTTCGCAGCAAAATGCACCACTTCTCTCATAACTCCACAATTTTCACAACATGAATCTACATCTTCGTCACTCCAGCGGATATAACCCCTTCATTTAACAGCGCGCTAGGTTAAACCATTATTATACTAACATAAATAAGGGTACTAAAAGGTTTTCCTGATCTTCGTCAAGCACATACACAGTTTAGACTGACACCTTAATAACAATCCGCAGACACCCTTTGAGCTCGGATGGTGGCAGAGTGAAAATAATAAATGAGGGGGGATACAAAAAAATCGGTGGGAGGAAAAAGTGGATGATTATAATGAATTCATAGAGGAGCCAGACGACAAAAATATCCACAGAGCTGCTACAATTAGAAAATAACAAAAACAGAAAGGTCAACATACACATTGGTTTGTGATATTTTAGTGATACACATTGGTATTCAAACAAATTTTACAATATAACATATCAATACAAAGTCATGAATGCAAACACACTCAAAATAGTCAAAATCTGTAGTTTGAATTTCTTCCAATTTAAGTATCACAATGCATTATTCAAGACACTAATACACACCTTACTCTGGCGGCTACCTCAAATAATAAATACTGTACGATGCAAACAACATTAAACTTCAGTTATACAAAATCAAGCCCTTCAAATTAGTTGTCATATAATTTTTCACTTTGAACTTTCACATGGACTTCTACTAAGAATACGTAAGATGGATATTATATTATGTCAGAATGCAAGTCACTTTTCCCCAGATCCTGAGGGGTAGGAAATCGTGAAATTTAATCAGCAACAGAGAAAGCAAGAGCGTTCGTAAGATAATTTTCATTCACATGAGATGGACTGTAACTTACTTTTAGGGCTTTCAAATTCATCTTGCGTTCGATACCGCCTCATTGATAACAAGCAAAATATGTTTACAATTTGTACACTGAAAATAATGCTTAAATACTTTAGCACGTACTTTTCCGACTGGTAACGACTGCGAATAGATTTAATTCCTTGAATGTACTTTGCACTAATTTTGTTCATGCGTGTCTACTGCTTCTCTCTACTTTGTACAGTAAATAAAGTAAACTAGAGGACGTTGTTAACAGTATTTTCATTCAGAAATGCAGAACAGTTTACTTAGCTACAATCAAGATAAACTTGATATAATTTGTTTTATAAGCAGAGTATATGTATAACACGTATGACTCTTAGAACTTAGGGCATATAAACAAAACGAAGTTTCGTGTGTCTATGCTTATATCTTGATGTTCTATATTGCAATATATGTATTGTAATACAGTCTAGTACATTTTTTAGTGTTGTTTTGTCATATGGCCTACAGTATTTTCCTTTATAATTGCAGAACGAAGTTTCACGAACCTCAACGAAAAGCCTAACACAAGCTACTATAGGTAAATAAGTAAGCACATAAGCTATATATACTTATTCCATATTACTGAAGATATAAAGCATTAGTAATGTTCACTTGCTGTGTGATCATATTTTTTATAATACAACTCAAAATCAAACAACGTAAATGAGAGCCATATGAGATGAGCTAAAAAAATAAGTAAATAAAGCATTTGTACCCAAAAGTAAAAGAGATCTCTTGCATAGGAACGAAGGGACCAGAGAGACCAAGGGTGTCAGTAAAAAGGTGGGCTACAATTTATTTTTTGGGAAACTCTCTCTCTCTAACCTTACTTCAAAGACCATTTGCATTCAGGATTCTTATTGTTATGACTCAATGATAATAAGTCAGTCAAACTTATATATGTGTGTGTGTGTATTCATGCGCATATATATATATATATATATATATATATATATATATATATATATATATATTATATATATCTGTATATATATATATATATATATATATATATATATTATATATATGTATATGTATATATGTATATATATATATATATATATATATATATATATATATATTCTCGCACTCAAGAACACTCAGTTAACCAACTATGGCACAAAGTACTGAATTAAAATCAAGGTAATAAGTTATTGAACAAATAATAGGGCAGAAATACTTGCATAATAAAACAACGTTTTACCCCAACAAACGATTCATTTATTAATCGCGCATTACCAGTTCATTGAAAGAAAAGATGGTGTCAAATTTTAAATAGCTTTGACCAAAGTCCTTTTATTGCAAGAGTGACCACCTCTTCCCTAATATTTGGGGGCAACGAGGCTACATAATACCCGGGTAACAGCAAGGCTGTAGACACAGATTCAAGTGAAGCAGCCTCCTGGCTTCATTGTTGTAAGTCTGATTAGCAGTTATTCAGATGTCGTAGGACATTTTATTACAATAGATTGAGAGAAAGCATCTTTTTATATATACCTGAATGTAGCAAGAAGATACGTAATTCTACGAAAACGTTCCGCAGGACTCTGTGTTTAGTACGAGCATCTCGGTAACGAACGTAACAACAAACAAAATTTCCCAAATGATCTCGCCTATACAAATTATAAAGCTACGCCTTTTGTATATCATTCAGTCCAAAAACCCGTTCCTCGCTGGACGAGCGGCTTTTGTGCTCGACTACCGATTCGGTTGTCAAGAGTTCGATTCCCCGCTCTGCCAACGTGGATTCAGAGGAATTTGTTTCTGGTGATTAGAAATTAATTTTCGATATAATATGGTTTGGATCCCACACTAAGCTATAGGTCCGGTTGCTTGGTAACAAACTGGTTCCTAGCCACGTTAAAATATCCAATCCGTCCGGCCAGCACTAGGAGAGCTGTTAATCAGCTCACTGGTTTGGTTATAAAGTAAGATATTCTTAAATTTCAGTCCAAAAACCTTTATCAAGAAAACGGTACCTCCGTGTAGAGCTCTTTTGTAGATTTACCAAATATTAAACAGAAAATATACCAATGATCGTATACCCTGAGCAACACCAGACCATGATTTTTTAAAGTGTCGAGTAAATACAAGGGGCTGAAGCCACCGACCGACCGAAATTCAGTAAGCACTAGCCTACCAATAGGAAAACTCCATAACACCGCAGCCACCAACCCCCCTGTCTTCATTCATCTACCTCGGCGTGTCTCCCTTCTGATAGTTATACAGAAAAAAAAACCTGATGACGTAACACCATTCTTACTATCACATCCAAAGTGCTAAATGCTACTTGTTTTGTACTCTATTACTAGCAGTTAAACTCTTCCACCATCATCCTGTCAGTTTCCATTCTTTTGACAACTCTTCCAACCCCCAGCCCCGGTAGTGGCTTTCAGATATCATGTCATATCACCTTAAGACACAAGTACTTACATACATGACGGAATACACCCGAAAAAACAGTCATATGTGTTGCTATCTTACCCTATACGTTTTTCAATTATGGTTATATAATATCCATCTTTTACTCCAAAGAGTGACAGTAAAAATGAAATTTTATCAATAGCAACAAAAGTCTCAAGTAAAAAGCTTAAAATTTCACGTGGTCATAATTTTTTTTTAAATTTATGGAAGTGATATCGCTTGACAGAAGTACCTAAACAGTTGTTTACGTCATAGCTATTTTCAATAAGAATGAAGATACGTAAAACCTTTTCTCAAAACAATTATTCTTAAAGTCAAAGCAAGGATGCGCCTTTTTTTATTTCTCGTATTTCTAAACAGTAACCTACGAAAACCAAGAAAATAAAACTGTTTCATTACATTTCATACTTAATTCATTACGTCTTTGATCACGTTTCGAATATAAATCCAATATATACAATATTTCTCGCATTCGAAATAGGACTTCGTATTCTGCTTCGGTGCCCTGCATTTCAGAATTTCATGCTGGAATACTGGGCGATATATTTTGAATAGATTTTGGAATTTTGTTTACCATTAAAAGGCCTGCCATAAAAGCCACTTTTAAACTATCCCAAAATGCGATAGTTAAATTATTTTGAATAAAAACTGAATTATCCCAACCCTCTGAAACAAAGGATATCGAATATGGACCAATAAATCTATTTTCATACCGCCCACAAGAGATACTTTCCGGGAAAACTAGGCATACAGGATTTACTTGCTTGCTTGTTTCATATTGTATATCAATACATCCCTGGCACGGATGTTCATGAACGCATTCTAGTTTCTTGTATGGCTTTTATCTTATCTATCTATCTATCTATCTATATATATATATAGATAGATAGATAGATAGATAGATAGGTAGATAAGATAAAAGCCATACAAGAAACTAGAATGCGTTCATGAACATCCGTGCCAGGATGTATATACACATTATATATATATATATACATATATATATATATATATATCTACATATATATATATATATATATATATATATATATATATAATGTATAATATATATATATATATATATATATATAATGTATAATATATATATATATATATATATTTATTTCAAAATATAATAATGATAGAACGCAACTATAGTCGGTGCCAGCTCATAAGTCATCGAAATGGTCTTCAATAAGCACTCTGTCATGGCAAAAATGCTGATGACATGGGCTACTACTATGAGATTCATGGCCTCTGTAACACGGTTTTTTGGACTTTGTTCCTTATCAAAGCATCGGATGTAGTTGAAAGTTGACATATGTATATTTTACAACCACACACAAATTTTGGCAGCATTATCAATGACCTAAACCTGATAGTTTTCATTTTTATAGAGTAAAAATTATCCAGCCGATGCCATGGCCAATGATTACGAGCCAAGAGTCGAAAAACATTCATTACGTATGCAAGGTAAACAACAACTGACGAAATGTTGCCCCGCCCATCCACCCAACAGAAACTATTTCACCTTATTCCATCGGCTCTGAAACCCATAGCCGTCAATAATGGCTAACAGGATTTGGAATTTTCCCCGTGTTGCAAAACTGCATTTGTCTTACGACTTGCAACTTTTTACAGTCAAGAGAAAGCCTGTGGCCATGACAAAGACTTTATGAATGGCGGAACGATACATAGATGTGGGTGGGGTATCTGCGCTAGTGCAGTAATACTACTGTAGTAATGGCAGTAATATACATGAATCCTTGAGGATCATTTAGCACTTCTTGCAACTACTCAAGAAATGAGTTTTTATAGCCAGAAGTTAAATTTTCTAATCCAACAATGCCCATGATAGCATAGCCTTCAGTGTTATCATGAATGATAACGAGGCCAAAGTGGGTGGAGCCTCATGAAGTCATCATTCTGACATAATTATTGGTGAAGGTTCAAAGCCAAAATGCGGTAACGGCTTTTTTTTTTTTTTTTTTTTTTTTTAGTAAATAGGTAGACAGCCAATAAATAAAAATTGCTTGACACTGGATATAGCAGTTATCAATTAAGCTTGTCTACTATGCTTTTGAAAATTACCAACTATTCCCTACATCTTGTCAATCTGATTGTGACCTATAAAATAGACTAATTTCTTAGGAAACTTATTTTGGAGTTAGACTAATAATCGAAGTGTTTTTTGTATTTATTAACATATTTTGTTGGTTTGTTCATTATGACAATTATCAGTGAAGAGGTTTCAGAGTTCATGAAGGTGTACTGCTTTGCTTGTATTTACATTTTTATGTCATTGTTGCCAGAGGTCTAGCCTTCGTTACGTATAGCCAATCATCCATCGAGAAAGAGGGAAGAAATGCTGTCATAAGTTACGTAACGAGTGCGTTCGAAACCTTTTCTCTGAGTAAGTTGGCCCGTCTTCAAAAAAAAAAAAAAAGACACTTTTACATTATAAGTACCAAATTTATTCAACCTACGTAATGCAGAATACAGTCAAAATTTATGTGTAGATATAATGTGTTTTCTGAATAAGCGTTATATTTATGAAATGCATAGATAAAAAGTTATTGCAAAAAAACCGTGTTACAGAGGCCCTGAATCTCATAGTAACTGACTTCATTCCTTCTTATTCGAATGTACTCTAATAGACTGAATTTCTACCAAAGCACTTAGCAATTAAGACGCGAGATTACGGACTAAAAATAAATGATCCCAAATTATTGACTTTAATAATAAATTTATCCTTTTTGAGTTACTATAGATATACCGGTCCATAATATACATATAAAAGCTGAGTACCAGTAAGAAAACTGGTAAACGTAGACAAACAACCAGAGAAGGAGGAAGGCCGCGGGATATTATCTAACCCAGGGGTTCTCAACCTTTTTATTTATCATTCCCCCTCTAAGAAGAGGGTCTACCCTCCACGCCGTCCCCAACCCCCGTCCTCCCCCACACTCTGTGAGTAAAATTCCCTCCCAGATTTAAAGGGAAAAAAAAAAGAAAAAATAAATAATAAGAGAGAGAAGGAGAATGGGTGTTTTTATTCTTTTGGGAGTGAATTAGTGAGATACTTGACACTGCTCCTTAGCTACTTGTAGGTCTTGAATGCATGGTTGAATGCCAGAGAGTGCACAGTGAGTCCCCTTCAACACTCAGCCTGTTTCTGTATTTGGTCTTGAGAGCAACGAGCGTGGAAGATGCAGCTTCACAAAGAAACGTCCAGCCAAACTAAACATCGAATGTAATTTTCAATGAACAGTGACTTATAAAATGGTCTAGAGCGGCAGCCCGGACCATTGAGATGCAACGAACGAGATAGCAACTGTAGCCCCTACTGGTATTTAGGAGCAGACTTGTAATCTGTGAAACTGACCGTCTGCCGAAAATATATGCTTGTTAGATGTTGGGTCTAGATGCAGTATATGAGATACCGGATGAAACTAATATAAAATATATCAGCGGACTCTCCTGATTACAGAATGACTATACTTTTTTTTTTTTTTTCATCTGTCCATCCGCCTGTGGCGTTTTTGTATGGTAACACTGCGTCCCGGCCTTTAGATAGTTACGCTATGTGTAAGTTTTACGTAAATAAAAGGATATCTGGGTGTACATTTGCAACTGAAAAGTGTTTTAATAATTTACTGTATGCGAATTACACCGTTAATATTCGACAGGCGGATGGACAGATGGAGAAAAACAGAGTATAGTGACTGACGTACTGGAGGGTGGGTCCCCCATGATAGACACATTGAAAGGGGTGGGGGATTAATTGGATCTAGATCTAACTTAGGAAATACCAAGTAAAATTTACACTACAATAGCACTGCACACCCTAGAGTACTGTGGTGGTAATGTCAGACATTTTAGTGAGTGGTTACCCCCTGACAGACACCCCACAACGAGTGGGGAGGGGGAGACAGGATCTGCGTCGAGCATTGGAGATATAAAGTAAAATTTACACTACAATAGCACTGCATATCCTAGAGTGCTGTAATGGCAATGCCAGACATTTTAGTGGGGGTGGTTACCCCATGACAGACATAACCAACGATTGGATGGGAGAGATGGGACACCTTGAAATTATTCAAAATCTATCATAGGCAATATTAATATAAAAAATATTCAACAAAAAATGCTAATTTTCTGAATTCGTAAGACTGATAAAACGTACAAGGAAAAAAATGCAAAACATATTGTGATGTTACAGGATAAGAATTTGTGCCGGGACTATTTTTTTCAATTCCTATTGAAGTGTGAAATATTTCACTTTATTACTCCCATCTCATCTATATAAAAACCTATGTACTTGACTTACTAGGCCTGGTCTACTTTCTATAGTTTCAAACACACACACATTATAATATATATATATATATATATATATATATATATATATATATATATGACTGGTAAAAATGTTCTGTAACAACAGAATTCCATCTAATAAAAGGAGCCCATAAAAACACCAAAATGTAGAGAGAAAAGTACTATATTTCAGAGACTGCTGTCTCTGAAATACAGTACTTTTCTCTTCTACATTTTGGTGTTTTTATGGGCTCCTTTTATTAGATATATATATATATATAATATATATATATATATATATATATATATATATACATAAATACATAATAATAGCAGCACTGACCCTTTCGTGTGGAGTTATTACTTCACACAAAGTAGTACTTTTTTCTGAATGGGAGGGGTAACAAGTGACAACAGCTACATTTACGTGTGCTGATCCATTTTGAATAATTAAACAAGTCATATAGTGCCAGTCTCAATTCTTCTCCTAAAAAAATATGTAACAGGTATTCTTGTTTTAATTACCAGTCTTTGGACATTTTCTTTTCTTTTTACAGAGTAGGCCTATAGTTAGGCACTGTAGCCATGTCGAGGTTCGTAGCCCACCGTGTCCTACAATCAACTGACTTGTTCTTGAGCTGCGGTTGGTTCGTGAGGATGAAATGAAATTTTTGTCGGATATGGCATTTCGATTGATATCAAGATCAAAGTCTCATCGTATAGAGCCGCTTTAACACCCGCACATTCACAAAGAGATGATGTAGCACAACACAAATAATTACTGGAAACGAAAATGGGAATGATGGATGTATGATATTTAGGGCTAAAGCCCAGGCACTGAGGCCAAGAAGGCCGTTCAGCGCCAAAATGAGAATGAATCATTCAAGATAGGCTAACTACAAAACACTTTCTTTCCCATTCAATTCCCCCTCCCGAAGTTGACGATCATACAACTTGGAGCTCCTGACCCCCAAGTTAAGTAGGCCTATGATAGCATGTCAGTTATCTAATAGTCCACTTATTTTCAGCTGCCTCACTCAAATTAATCTGTGCTCTATCATCAAGTACCCGGTACCAAATATATTCAGGGAAGAAAACTTAAACTCAATTAAAAATTTATACTTACGGGCAAATCAAGGCGAAAATTGGCCGCAGTTTATTGTTCAAAGCGAGCGGAGTGTGTCTGTCAATTAACTTCCCGCCGGCACGGACTACAGCCAGCCTATGCAATGTTTCAATACATGCTATCGACTATTATTCGCCTAATTTTCTCCCTAATAATATTTTTTCTTTCATTGTTCATTATATCCAGTAGACAGGCACTAACATCATATTGTATCCTCACGTCTGTTCGGTGTATTTACCATTGCTAATATGATTTATAATCCGTCTCCAACATAATCATAAAAATCGGACAACCGAAAGTGAAAATCTGTTAGCTGTGCGCAAAGAATAGGGCGTCAATCACTGGAGTGGCCATCTCTCTGCCGAGAGTGAACCTTCGGGCAGCCGTATTGAGATGTCTCGGTCTAGCTTTTTGTACTATACTTTATTACTATTATTTTTTAATCTTTAATATTATTATTATTATTATGTTGGACCCAATTTCACACAGAAAAATCACCTTACGAAAACAGGTTGGCCTAAGCACTCTAACCGTTGTGGTCAAGGCCTAAGCATCTGCTCTTGGATCTAAGCGATCTAAGCAGTTTCAAACATAAATGGTCCTGTGTAAATTACAGGACTTTCTATGCATACAGTCAATAAGCATTAACTAAACAGTAATGTAGTACATCACTAAACACCAACATTCACAATGCACTTACACTTAGTAAGTACTCACACTTACATACATTCACTATATATATACACACACACACTTAACATATACTCACATTCAATAACACTAAACACTTATTGAATCCTAAGCATTAATTAAACACTATACAATCACTAAGCATTCAGTAAGCACTCGCTATAAGCTAAACATTCACTAAGTACTTACTATACACGAAACACTCACTAAACATTCACTAAGCACTCTCTATACACTCACTAAACCCTAAAAACTCATTAAATACTAAATACACACTAAACCCAAAGTGCTCATTAAACACTAAACAGTGAATGAACATCCACTCATTAAAAACTCGATAAACATTTACACAATAAATATTCGCTACACACTAACAGTCACAAGACATTCACTACACACAAACAATCAGAAAAATTTAATTTACCTTAAACACTCGCTAAACATTTACTGAATACTTACACACTAAACAATCACTAAACTCTAATCACTCACTGAACATTCAGTGAATGCTTATGCACTAAACATTCGCTAAAACATCCACAAAACATTCACCAAACCCTAAAGACTCTCAAAACATTCACTGAATACTTACACACTAAACATTCACCAAGCACTAGCATGCACTAAACCTTCACTAAACCCTAAACACTTACACACTATACATTCACTAAACCCTAAACACTCACTGAATACTTACACACTAAATATTCACTAAACCCTAACATTCACGAGACATTCAATAAATGCTCACTCAACATTCACAAAACATTCACTAAAACCCTAAAGACAAAACATTCATTGAATACTAACACGATGAGTACATTTATGCTAGGTGATTTTTTTTCTAGTTTGCTCTTATATTTATTCATAATCTTCTAGGGAGAATGGAAATGTTCGGAATAACTTTGTGTGTGGAGAGCTTGTTTAACAAATAAAGATCCTCTGCGTCCTTCCTCACACAGGTGTATTATTTTGACGAGTTTTACGCCAGCCGAAAAAAAATCGACTATAGTAACAATAATATTTCATTCTTAAAACTGATAATAAAAAAATGTATCCTTGATTTCATCAGTACGAAAGTCAGTTGAAACCAAAAGAAGGTGGGCATACTTCGATAAAACAAACCGAGTAGGCTATATGTCTGTCAGGGGGTAACCACCCACTAAAATATGTCATTCCCACTACAGTAATCTAGGATGTGCAGTGCTATTATAGTGAAAATTTTCCTTGGTATCTCCTAAGTTGGAGCTAGATGTCTGTCTGGGGGAACCCGCCCTACAGTATGTCTGTCACTGGTCATTTAATAATCAGGAGAGTCCGCGGAAATATTAGTATAAACTAGTTTTATCTGGTATCTCATATATTGGATCTAGACCCAACATCTAACAAACAATTAGTGGTGCTTGTTAAATAAGTTACCCATATATTTTCGGCAGACGGTCAGTTTCACAGTTTACAAGTCTTCTCCTGAATACCGGTAGGGGTTGTAATCGATATCTCGTTCGTTGCATCTCAATGGTCCGGGCTGCGGGACTATAGTAGACTCACATCAACCGTTCATCTGATGTCTAGGCCAGTCCCTTACGACGCTCCTGATTGGCTGTTGATAAGCCAATTACAAGGCTGGAAACTCTCAGTCTCTCTCGAGAGCTCACATAGCAAGATGTATGTCCCACCTCTCCTGAGGGATACTTTTGAAGTCCTGAGGGATACTTTAGAAGTGGAACATACATCCGGCCCATGTGAACTCTCGAGAGACTGAGAGTTTCCAGCCCTATGAGCGGCTTATCAACAGCCAACCAAGAGCGTCGTAAGGGATTGGCCAAGACATCAGATGCACGGTTCATGAGAATCTACTATAGTAGATTAAATTAATGTTGCAATATTTATATTCCAAAGTAACTTATATATTTCGTCAAAAATCAAGTAAACAAACCATTGGTTTATATAATATATTAATATCAATATTATATATTATATATATATAATATTATAAATAATAATATATATATATATATAATATATATTATATATATAACCATATCACAAATCGGGCAGATTCGTGCACATATACAAATTTCAGTCAAGGTCAGGGAATACCGGCTGGGGTATATAATATATTAATATATATACTATATATATATATCATATCATATATATTAATATATATATACTATATATATAAGACTAAATATATATATATTATACGTGTGTGCAATATATATATGAATTAGTTTGTTGTTCTCTCTAGTCTCTCTCATAAGCATTTAATTGTTATTCGCTTGGTATCCTCCGCAACCCCCTTCTCTTTATCTATCTTTGCCTACAGGCAAGTGGCATCACACAGCGTTATCATGACCAGCGCTCAATTAATGTTAATTTTCAGGTGGCAGATGAGTTGAAACAGGTTACAGTAAAGGTAAGCTACTAAGCAAGCTGGGTAAACCACCTAAGGGTATCTCTGCGAGCTACAGAGGCTATAGCATAACACGCAGCTTTAGAACACTGGTTGCTTGGCCTTCGACCACCTAAAGTGTCTCATTTAGTTAAACAATTGAGAATATGATTCGC
This sequence comes from Macrobrachium nipponense, assembly GCF_015104395.2. Lineage (NCBI taxonomy): Eukaryota > Metazoa > Arthropoda > Malacostraca > Decapoda > Palaemonidae > Macrobrachium > Macrobrachium nipponense. The sequence continues at coordinate 113,212,337 of NC_087200.1, read as the reverse complement.
AACACATCCAAGCTAGTTAATAAAAAAATTAAATAAGTGACCATGCACATAGTTTCACAAGTACAAAGCATAAGCCAACGAATCTCAGAAATAGCGAGTCAGTGTCACTGACCTCAAATAAGGTTAGCAACTTAGCATCTATTTCCGTAGAACATCTATAGACACATCTTTGTAATTCACGTTTTCCCTTTTATTTCCTTATAAAAAAGGAAAATACTATTTACGCCCTTAACCTATAGTGTCCACTTCCCAAAGTAATCATTATCACAGTGACAAATGCTGAAGCAATGGTCGTCTTAATGAACTTGCTACAAAACTCCGATGATAGTAGGGTACAAAACCGCATGGTACAGGGGTGGACCATGTACGATCAATGTGTACAACCCCCAAAAAAGTACATTATAACGCGTCCTGATATCGGAGATGGGTATCAGACGCGACTTGTTGGTGAGAAACGGAGCTAAAGACCTCTACTCCGGTGTCAGGACGCGTTATAATGTACTTTTCTTGGGGTTGTACACATTGATCGTACATGGTCCACTCCTGTACCATGCGGTTTTTTACCCTACTACCTAAACGATTATGGGTCTAGTTTTGAATATAATAAAGGTAAAACGAGTTAGTTAATAATAAAGAAGTTACGAAAATAACTTTAATATAATGACAGCAAACTTTCGCCATCTGAAAAACACCTTGCATGAGGGATTATTAGTATCATTAATTACTCTAGTATTAGGCCTAGCCATTCATCCACGTGCACTGACTGACCAATTTAAAGTTATAAATTGACGTAGCAGCAATAATGGTCATGAACGCCATTAGCCAATTATAGGTCTTAAATATTTACCTTCAGTTAGCGATGCCAAAAAAACTTGGATCGACAAAATGTAGGATTAATGTGGTTAACGAGTTGTACTACTAGGCCTAAGTCACACCGTTTACATCCCTATTTTTGAAATGACGAACACATCATGGAAAATGGGAGAACGACATGAGTGCTCATTTAAATGAATGCTAATACTTCACATACATTCACTCACACAAACACAATCACCCTCTACCATGGGTGGTATGGCAGGCAAAAACAACAAAATCACCCTGCCGTATGGGTGGAAGGGCAGGCAAACACATTCTTCTGATGGAGTCATTTCGACTAGGCTTTGAATACCTAGGCTAAAGAGGAATATTACTCTGCAATCTGATGGCTTGACAACGCAATGTTGTCTTTAGAAAGAATGGAATGAACGAGTTAACTGTAATGTTGCATGTTAATTAGGTAAAACGGGCATAACAACTAATGATATTCCAATCTTACCTTAACCCCTGCGTCAAGTTGTCCGCCGCCAATGGGATTTGCCATCTCACGAGAGCAGCTTTCCTGGCTGCTCTGCAGAGTGACTCTTCTTGCGATAGTCCTATACAAGCACTGATACCTTTCGATAAACTTTGATATTTACCCATTCCGAACCGGCAAAGCAATCCCATTCCCCCTCTTCATATAAACGATCGCGTGCTCAATTTACGTCATGTAACCGTTAACAAGAGTCGGTTTTATCGGGATGCCTTTAGGGGTGACGAATGCATTTACCGCGCCTTCCGATTCCCCTGTACAATTGGGTACTGTAATCAGAAACTATTCCCACAACTCTACATTAAATATTAACCCCTAATTATAACTGCAGTACTATAAATCAATTAAATATTAGCCCTTGATTATAATTGCATTATCACAACTCTATTATTAAATAATTAGCCCTTGATTACAATTGCATTATGGCCTCTCATATAAACTTATATTTCTCGCCCATTAACGTTTACCAACGTTTTAATAACGTAACGGGAAAACAAACACAGTATGTTATATATCATAACAAACATATGCAAAGCTTGTGTAATTCGCAAAATGCATAAAGCATGTCTATTAAGGTTGGCATAAAAAACGGGCTGTTTGTAATTATAAAACATAAAATAACTCCAAAGATAAATTTCACAAGGACTATTTATTAAAAGGGTTTGGCATAAGGCAAAAGTTATTTTTCGGGTGAGTGAAAAAAAAAAAAATTATCATATATTTACATTAAACACCCCCCAAAAAAATTATCATATATTTACATTAAAACAAAAAAAAAAAAAAAAAAAAAAAAAAAAAAAAACGGCGAAACCCCTTTGCTTTCACCGACCACAGGTCTAGTCATGCAAATATTAATTTTGATATTAAGCACACAGCTATAATCAATTATGCTATTTTAATAAATTCACTTATACTAACGCATCGCCAGATCATTTCACGTTACAAATCCACAAGACTGTCAGTGTCACACTGAACAAATTCCTAGAATCACATCAGTGACGAATTTTCATGTCAATGTGAGAACAGCAAAAGCCGAAGGAGAGAATCCCATACACGAGATGAAACAAAGAATATTACTCGCTGTTACCGAGACTGCAATGAAATGCTGCCTGTGATTGGCTGACAGAAATTCGCGAGGGTCGTGATTGGCTGGGCGATTGGATACGAGCGTAGCGCACGTGTTCTTTCCTGAAGGTGGGCAGTTTAGACAGGAAGGAACGAGGTAACGGCCTATATCAAACTACTATAAAGGCCACCGCTGATTAGTGCATGAACACCTTGGAGTAAGCTATGCAGTTCGCTTATGTTTTTCGCATATGGTTTTTTGTTATATAATTAGAGAAGTTGGGTAAAATGATATTATTGAAGAGTTTTGTGATGGTTAATCGCTTCACGGAGTTCGTGTCAACCATCATCAAGGGTTCTCATAAGAAGTAACATGCCTACAAGTAGTCGCAAGTAGACGAATGCGTATTTTCGTTATCGTGCGGTTGAATATTTAAATGTTTTTTTTTTTTTATAGAAATTGAATTAATGTAAGCATCAATATAAATAAAGCTATTTTTCAATATCTGCGAACAAGGCGTGCAGCAGAAATTACCATTATTAATTTTTGCTGAAAGAATGACGATGGACTAAAGATTCACATACCTGAAGACCTTGACGTCTCTCTCTCTCTATCTCTCTCTCACTATATATATATATATATATATATATATATATATATATATATATATAATATTTATATAAGTGTGTGTGTGTGTGTGTGTTTGTGTGTGAGTGTGTGTGTGTGTTAGTATCCCCCCTTGGTGTCTCCCTTTCCTTTCTTCCTCCCCTTCCAAACCCCTCCCAGACATCTACCCTCCTAACCAGTCTCTCCCCTGCCCCATCTTTCTCCCCGGTTTCAAAACACATCCCATTAGCCTTCGTACACCTGGAGTTCCCCGGATATAATTTCTTTGATGTCGGTATTCTTTCACCCTGAAGTGTTTTCCGACGCATCCTTCTGGAAAATTCGTATTTATCCAGTAAAGCCTGTGATCGGAGGGCAACTCGGTCGGCCCTTTCATCATCGTTAAAAGTCAAGTGAGCGCCGCACCGACATATCTGCCGATTTTCAGCCGCCCTGCAATTATTGTAGTACGTCCTCCGGGAACGCGATAGAGCGAGCGAGGTGCAAGTGAATGGCATAACATAATATGTCGTCGGTTGACTTGCTGATGAATTGACTTCTGCTTAGCTGTACTGTATCGAGTTATTGTCATGTTTTGGAAGGCTTTCACAGGCCGGATGCGTCCTTAGGTGTACTGTATCGAGTTGTCATGTTTTGGAAGGCTTTCACAGGTCGGATGCGTCCTTGATGTGTCGAGCAGAGGAAAAATGGGGCAATGATTGATTGCTTTCGTAAGCTTATCTGAGTTTATTCCTTTTAACGGATATGAATGGAAAGGGATTCAGACTGCAATTTGATAAAGCTTTGATAAACTTACTATTCTTAGTCTAACTGAAACTTTCCAAATAACTGACATTCTGATGCCAATATCTTTTTCACAATCACTAAAGTCTTTCAGTATTTCGTCGCGCAGCATTAGTAGACTTATATTGGTTCCCTTCATAGATTTACGCTTTCTTGATTCGTAAACATTCAATTGCACGACAGTTCATGTGAAAAATGTGAAACTTACGTCCATTGGCAAACTATGATTTCATTTCAAAACGCATTAGTAACACCAACAGGTCAATACTTCAGCTGTGGTTTGTCTTATTTTCACTTTACGAAGCTCTCTCTCTCTCTCTCGTCCGGTCACGCAGCCTAATGGTCAAAAGACCAACATGACTTTATTCATGGGAGGATTACTGCATACTATGCAATAAACACGGCATAGGAGTCACACTGATGAACTCGTAAGAGCCTGGCCGCCCAATTTCTCCTCAAATCTAACCCTTCGAATGTCAGCAAATTGAGCATTATCCAGAACAGCAATATTTTTCACAAATAGTGTTTCACAAGGTATTTTCCTCCTTATTTTCTCTAAGTTCGTGTATATCTTTATCCTCTGACGATTCTCGTGTCTCAGCCCTATCGGGCTCTAGTCTTAGAGTGAGCTAGAAAGAGCCTCGTACTAAGTTACATAACGCAGCTAATGAGGTCAAATACAGGAAATCATGAACCCACGCTCACTATATAAGGCATAATGTTTCACGTCAAAGGCGTTAGAGTTATCACTGATGAAAAACCAACTGTAATACTTAGTTTTTTCTGAAAGCTTGTATTCTGGAGGGGTGCCTTTCGGATTTATTTGAGATAATGAAACGTTAAAGTTACAGTAGGCCTACTGCTCACAACATAGAATAGACACCGTCTCTCTAGTGCGTGTGAATAGCACCTGGTGTTAGGAGACCTGACTGGCTTTACTGCCAATAATTTCAGTAAAGAAAAAAAAATTATTACACGTTTTGGTTTTAACAATCGTTGACCTACCCTAAATAGCCTCAATAATTAGAATGTTTTTACACACGCACACACACAGACACAGACGCACACACACACATACATATATATATATATATATATATATATATATATATATATATATATATATATATATATATATATTTTTACGTATGAGCCTGGCCTTGAGAGAGGCCCCGATACGTAACGGAACGTTTAAGGGAGAACAAGGTGGAATTACTTACCGTAAAACTGATTTATAGTGAATATTTACTCTAGAGGAACAGGTCGCCAGAAACTCAGCTAAATACTTTACAGCTATTTATTTACAAAAGGCTCGTACTGGCCTGGAGAAAAGTAAATGCTATTGGTCTCCACGTGACCTTATAATCTCTCACAAATGGATAGCTGGCTAAAATGTGATTCATAAAAGCTGGTTTCATAATCTTGTGCAGGGCCGTTTCTAGTTCATTAGGCGCCCCAGGCAAGAACTCGTTATGGCGGCCCCCTTCCCTCCAGGCTGGAAATAATAACATAAACAATTTTGAACACAACTAGCATCTCAAGTTCCACAACACAACAACATACTTTATTAATAAATCATCTTCAAAAGTATACAAACTATTTTTGTAAATTTTAATAGAATAACACCATTATACATTTTTATTGCAAATCCTACCTAAGATAAATTGAAAAAGGTAATCTTGCTAATCTAAAACCATAAAACTCAATGCATATATGTTGAGGGCTATGCTAAAACTATTATATACAAGTTTTCTTCACTGATTTTTCATATTTAAAACCTGACTCTTCTTGACTTTCTTGCAGCAAAATCATCTATAGTGTCATCATACGAAATCTGTTTGGATATTTCTCTATTAATACTAATTATTGCCAGCCCATTTAGGCGCTCCTGTGACATAGTAGACCTTAAATATGTTTTAATGAGCTTAAGTTTAGAGAAGCTTCTCTCTGCAGATGCCACAGTCACAGGTGTAGTGACAGCAATTCTTAATGCCACCCACATGTTTGGATAATTTCTTTCAGGCCTTTCTCCTCCAGAAAAACAAGGTCTAATGTTGTCATATTTTGTTTTGGCCATTGTTTTGGAAATGACTGCATCTCTACAATCAGTTCATCATAATTTAAATCAGAATGATCCCCAAATGTGAGTGTATTACACAAATCTTTTGCCTACTTTTCTAGCTCACTATAGTGCGTTTACTTTTCTAAGATCGCTAGGGTGTGGCCTGTACAAAAATCATACGTTGCCAATTTTCACGTTAAGGTAATCATATTAGCTTCATGGAGTCTATTGAAATAGTTTTTATTTCTTAAAATGTGATTCTTTGCTTGCATCAGATATTTTGAATTTATCTTACTTCGCATATTCTTCGTGAAAACCTGTTTCACTAATGAAAATGAGATATGGCATATTTTTTCCCGGGCAATGCCACATCTGAGTTCAGGGGACCTATGGGTTTTAAGAGGATTTAAAAGGTCATGGTCAATATCATTAAAGGATACTCGCACTCGATCACCCACTGTGAAAAGTATGGACAACCCAGCCCAAATGACTCCCGTAAACGTCTTCACCCACCACCGGAGGTCAAGGAAATAGTCTATAATTTCCTGAAATACTTAATTTTATTAAAAAAAAAACAAATCCATGAAGGTCCTGTAACTGATGTTTCGAAGGCTATCCAAAGAACATCTGAAGCAACAAGTGTCAGAAATGACTATTCGTAGACTTAAGAAGCAAGAGAGGCGGGAAATATAGTGGAATCTCCAGTGTTTCAAAAAAGAAAAGAGAAAGTGAATCCTGTGACTGACTTGGATGATTTTGATAAAAATGTTATGCAGAGAAGGAATGCGTGGTTGTCTTTTCCAAGGGCATAATAGATCGATTGACTTATGAATTTATGCCTCAAGTCCAAACACCGGAACCAGCAGGCCACTCAGCGCATCTATAATTATAGAAAGAGAAAGAAGGAATAGCTAAGTAGAATCGGGAATGGAAAAAAAAAAAAGTTAACAGGGAAGAAGCAAACCCTTTCCCTCGACTAGGTCTAAAGCAAATCCTCCTAAGAAGGATTATATCTGCGGGAAGCATTTAATGGGACTTACATACCCGTAGATATGACAACTCTGCCTTTTCTACCCGGCCCCACCCTAGCGATCTTAGAAAAGTAAACGCAGTATAGATGTCAGGTCAGAGAAGTTTATGAGAACACTGAATTTCTTTGCAACATCACTCATCATTCAAGTTCTCTCTCTCAGAGATTCAATGGCCATATCCACAACTACATTGAAAAATGAAAAGGCATCGGTAATAGGTTCATCAGGGGCCTCATAGGAAAACTGCCTTTTAGTAGTTCTGAGTCTTTTCTGCTTTAGAGCAGATTCCACATTCATCTCCTCACATATCTCTTTGGCAGATGTCTGGGCATCAGCAAACCCAGTGTCTCTGTAGCTAACAAGGGAGGTTTCAGCTTTCTTGAGAATGTCAACAGCTACATCCAGATGCATGCATTGTGATTGCAGAAGTTGATTCACAGTTTGAACTTTTCTAAGGATATCATGCCACACCACCGTACAAATAGAGAACCGGTATGATCCCACCTCTTCTGCTAAGGCTTGTGCTTCAATTTTAAAAAAAGAAGTAAAGATTGGAGTAAACACGATGCTTAGAACTTAACTAAGGTGGCGTCGCGAGCAGGCGGCTGTCTTAGTTTTTAAGCTCCTTGATACCGACATCTACCTATCCAGTGTTGCCAACTTTTCCAAAACATTAAACACCGTTGCATCAAGTATTAACACTTCCATTATTCATTTATTTTCTCGTTTACACTTGTATTTATTTATTTGAATTATTCACGTAAAAATAATACTTCTCTCATTTATTTATATATTAATTTTGGATGGCAATTTGGCGCCCCCCAAGCAAATGGCGCCCCAGGCGACCGCCTGTGTCGCCTGTGCCTAGAAACGGCCCTGATCTTGTGGGAATGCAACACTTGCGGGCAGACAGACTTCGCACGTGACTCAGGGAATCTGGAAAAAGGATCCCAGATTAAACAAGATAAAAGGAAAAGGATTTCTTTTTATCAGTTACTATTATTTCGTTCTCTAACACTGGGGAAAAGGAACTTTAATGTTTCACTGAGGTATGCAATGACTTCATTTGTCTGGGACGATCACACAAGGGAAACATGCGGCCATGAGGCAGTGAGAGGGAACAAAGGGATGAGTTCTTTTTGGTTTTGAAATTGAATTGGGAAAATGGGGATCAAATAGATAATAGGATGTAAGGGACTGGCAATATGCTGTTTCACAAGACGTACCTGGATGTCGTGTTCAGTGGATCTTTGTAGAAAAATGTGGCCTGGCTCTGTCTCAGGTCTGGGTCTCTTGGCGCGCCACTAACGCCATGGATAGGCCTAAATGGAAGGCAGGTGGTCGGACATCCGTCCGAAGGTCATGTCTGGGGACGACTGGGGCTGATCGCAGGTGTTTTGCCTGGGTGTTGGGAGTCAGCTTAACCCCCCACGAGCAGGGCAAATCCTGGAAACAGAACATACAGCCAGCAGAGGGTTCACAGGAAAAAGAGCTTAAGATATAGGCCTAAGAAGTACCAGTCTGCCTGCATCCTTCCCTTTTAGATACGTCCCTAAAGCTGACAAGAGTCTATTTTCCCCCAACTTAGGAACCCCCTATCTCTGGCTGGCGGGTTTTGGTTTCCCGCGTTTACTAAAAATCAGCTGATATTTGGAGGAAATGGCTGCCGTTTGCCAAATCAAACTAATTAATTAATTACTGGGTAGACGAAGAGATCTATAAATGTCACAATATATATAGTTTAATTATGCAGCAAACGAGCAGAGCTGACCATAATCACGGAGAAGCCCATTATAGGTCTAACAAAACTTTACTTAAAACCTTTGGATTTATGCTTTAAATATAAGAATCGGATAGTTAAATTGAATAACACCCACTCCCGAAAATAATTAAGAGCATATATGAAGATTAAACTTAGTGTTTACCGACCTTTACAATATTCATAAGATTCGTTACTGAACTAAAAGTTACGTCAATATTCATTCGTTAGTTACACATAGTAATTTTCTTATTTTTCTCTCGATGCGAATCGAATGTCTCTCATTTTCCACTACCATATTTCTAATTGCTACAGTATTTTGGAAATATAATGTAATTAACAAACAACTTATCTTATTTTATTTTTTGTTTTTTATTCTTTGTTGTGGCTTTTGGTGAGTGCAATGGTATGTATACGTAATGCATTATCATTGTAGATACCATGTTATTAGGTCTTTTATAAACTGTCATTGACACGCTTTGCAAAGCTTCGACAGGTCTCACTGTTTGGAAAGTTGATTCCTTCTACTTTTGATATTAAAAGCGTAGAACGAAGCTCATTTTTTCAATTCCACTTCGATCTGAGGTCATCTTCCTATGATGTTGTAGTACTGTGCCCAATTTCCTTCTTTCTTTTCCTTATATGTCTAAACCCCGAAGGTTTAAGGAAATGTATTGTAGTACTATCAAGTTTCTATGGCTCGTTAACCTTATTCCTACTAGCGTCTTGCATGATTTTATGTAAAAAACGAAGCACCCTCTTGTAAATTAAACATTGTAGATAAAAAAATATAGCAACTCTGTAAATAAAAGGTATTCAGTTCCCTCAATTCTGTAATGCCGTTAGCTTGGAGTTATAAATAGACCGGAGAATGCTTCTAGTATGTGTTAGTTCTTGCTTGAAAAAGCATGCAACACCCGAAACGGGCCGTAGCACTTTAAAATGAATAGAAACCACACCACGACTGTGCGTACTTGTTATAGTGTCAATCACTGGAATGTGTGACCTCGGCCAGCCATATTGAAAGGTCTCGTTCCTGCTTATAGCGCTGTGCTTTATTACTAAATAATATATTACATTGACTGTTTTTATTTTTATCTTTTTTGCTATTATTATTATTATTATTATTATTATTATTATTATTATTATTATTATTATTATTATTATTATTGTATTGGACCCAGTTTCACAGAGAAAAATTACTTTACAAAGATACGTTGGCCCAAGCACCCCAACCAATATGATTAAAGCCTAAGCATCACCTCTTGGATCTAAGCAGTGCCTAGTCAAGATAAATGGTTCCTGTAAATGACAGGACTTTCTTTGCTAAAGGTCACTAAATACTAACTAAACAGTAATGTACAATAACTGAACATTAACATTTACAATATATTTACACTCACTAAGCGCTTACACTTACTATACAATCGCAATCACTAGACACACAATTGCCCAAAACTCACACTCAATAACACTAAACACTCACTGTATACTCAGCATTCACCATACACTAAACGTTCACTAAACACATAAAACACTATACACCCACTAAATACCCACTGTACCACTAAACACTACAGTGAGTATTTAGTGGGTGTATAGTATTTTATGTATGTTTAGTGAACGTTTAGTGTATGGTGAATGCTGAGTATACAGTGATTGTTTAGTGTTATTGAGTGTGAGTTTTGGTCAATTGTGTGTGTAGTGATTGCGATTGTATAGTAAGTGTAAGCGCTTAGTAAGTGTAAATATATTGTGAATGTTAATGTTCAGTTATTGTACATTACTGTTTAGTTAGTATTCAGTGACCTTTATATATATATATATATATATATATATATATATATGATATATATATGATATATGTGTGTGTGTGTGTGTGTGTGTGTGTGTGTGTTTATGTATATATATAAATATAGTATATATATATATATATATATATATATATATATATATATATATATATATATATATATGAAGAAAGTTCGTGGCAAAAGTATTTCTATCCCAGATTTACTCTATATCAAAATTACGCTGCGAACAGGCTCGTGACATCCGTGGCTTACTTTACCTAATATAATGTGACAGGAATCTCTAATCGTTGAGAGCGTGTGGTTATTCGACGTAGTATAAGTAACGTAATTGAAAATAAGTAGCAGTCGCCGCCTTTCAGTAACATTTGAAGAAGACGGTTCTGGGATTGGCAGACGTTTATTCTTAAATTACAATTACCTTATCACCCAGTTTATCAACGATTTCATGTTTTTGATTCACCGTGATATTTTTCGTTACTGATTTTTCAGTACTGAATACTTTTTAGTTCCTGGTCACATTTTATTAGATTCTCACATATCTTTTGTTCTGTTGGTTTTGTTTGGTTTTGTATTATATTTTATGTTCTATATATTGCACCTACATTCTAAACTTTTTTATGCCAAGGACACTGATAGTCAAAATTACATAATTGTGCATTGGGGTTAGTGAGGTAGGAAATAATGAGTAAAAAATGCGCCGAAGATTCTTCTGGGCGATCGAGTTTTCTGTACAACGTATAATGCTTAAAAAACCATCAGCTACAACCGTTAGTGCTTCAGTAGCTTCCCAAATGCGGTGGAGTGAGGGTGCGTCCCACGCCTCCGGAAACTGCTGCCAAATGCACGATCCATGGATAACTTTAACCTTAAATTAAAAAAAAAAAAAAACACTACTGAGGTTAGAAGGTTGCAATTTAGTATGTTTGATGATTGGAGGGTGGATGATCAACATATCAATTTGCCGCCCTCTAGCCTCCGTAGTTATTTAGATCTGAGGTCGGACAGAATAACGTGCGGCCTGACGGATAATGCCGGCACAATGGTTTTCTTTTACAGAACACTAAAAAAAATAAATAAATAAATAAAACAAAAATAAATACATAAATAAATTTGTCTGATTTGCATAAATAATTATACATATATCACAAATATACAAAGCATTCTCCTATTTAGCAATTGGATTGTTTTAACTGTTTTTGACGAAGAAAAGGAAATGTACTATTGCACGCCCTAGAGAACACATAAAATCGCCTTATTAGTTTAAAGCTACAGTACTTTGCATTTCCTACCATATCTCTATACCTCCTTAGTTTTCTTACCATGACTTTATACTTTCTTATCCCTTTCACAAGCCCTCTCTCTCTCTCTCTCTCTCTCTCTCTCTCTCTCTCTATACTAATTCCACGTTATCTGTGGCAGTTACTTGACAGTTAATAGTTCTTTAAGTAATCCCGATCTTCTCATCTCGATCTTGTTAAAAACTAAAGTAGCTGCGCCGATGACCTTTGCTTTGAACAAGAGTTTGGCGAATTTTTTTGACTTTCCAATTTATTGAACGAGTTTTCTGCAAACATTTCGTTTTCTGTGAAATTACATGTCTCTAGGGAAGATATTCTAATAGACATTGTTTATGAGGAAAAATGTATAAATAACTCGTTATATTCTCAGGTAAATAATTAAAGATAATTTATGGGAATACAATCAAATAGCAGATAAAATTATACTATTAAAAGCAGAGGATAGCAATTAATAGGGTGCACACGAAACAACTGAGTACGTACATGAAAGGATATAACATCTTCCTTAGTTATTCTCATTTGAGTATACATATTTGTGTATGTATGTGTAAATAAATGTGCGCATATGCGGACGTATATATACATATACACATACATACACACACACACACATATATATATGTGTATATATATATATATATATATATATATATATATATATATATATTATATATATAATATATATATATATACACATTTGATATCCAACGCAAGTTGGATACAAATGACATTTGTAACTCAAGATTTGTGAATAAAAAATGGCATTTATATATATATATATAATAAATGCCATTTTTTATTCACAAATCTTGAGTTACAAATGTCATTTGATATCCAACTTGCTCAGTTTTCGGAAATCATACTGAAAGGGAATTATAGCTGATAAATGACAGTGTGTATATATATATATATATATATGTGTGTGTGTGTGTGTATCTATTTGAATAAGTAGTATATATATATATATATATATATATATATATATATATATATATAAATATATATATATATATATATATATATATATATATATATATATATATATATATATATGTGTGTGTGTGTGTGTGTGTGTGTGTGTATGTATATATGTATATGTGTGTGTGTGTGTGTAAATTCATTTATTTATTATTCTAACTACAGTGACACAATGAGGCAGTAATTGTTTTCTCTGCTGCCCAAGCGAGAACAGTTTATTTGCGTTTTCTGACATATAAAAAAAGTTAAGTGGTTGATGTCTTCATCATTATTTTTTTACTCTTACTCTTATCCCTAAAAAAATCTGACAAGAAACATGTGTTTGGTGTTGTTAGTTTGGCGTTTCCATCAGTCTTATGTGTCTCCAATATGTTATTATTATCAGTCTTGCTGTCTGTGATCATTTGCTTTTTTCCCTGGATGTCTGTACTACAAGTATCTTTGTATTTCTCAAAGCAAACGTATGACCTTCATAGTACTAAAATTGTTAAAACAATAATGAATTTATGTGCACACACACACACACACACACACACACACACACACACACACATATATATATATATATATATATATATATATATATATAATATATATATATATATATATATATATATGGGTCTATATATTTTTATATACCAATATTTATATATGTACTTATATATGTATATTATAAATAGATATATATATATATATATATATATATATATATATATATATATATATGTGTGTGTGTGTGTGTGTGTGTGTGTGTGTGTGTGTGTGGCGGGTTGGGGGTGGGGTGGGGGTGGGGGTGGGTGGGGCTGTAAATACAACGTATTTATCTTCAACTGAAAACGCAGT